>NC_056737.1:1866052295-1866104795 GCF_019279795.1 Protopterus annectens
GTACTCATTCCCACCAGCAGGGATATAACCTGTGATAAACCTGTGGCTGATGGTAGGGTGAGCTGAGTTCATGGGTGATATGGAAGCTTCTTGCAGCTGACTCACACATATACCTGGGACATTCCCCTTATGCTGCCTTGTGCAGGGACATAGGCAGTCTCTCATTACTTCATAACTGTGCCTTTTGTGGTCTGCCAGTGATTGGCCAGACTACATCACTATTCCATACTACGCAGAGTACTAATGTGCTGCTAACCTGTATGTACAATTCTAAAGGTGTGTGCAGTTGACAGTTACATTTTATGTACTCTGCCTAGGGTACTTCCTCCTGTGTAATGTGAGTATGTCTGTGCCCACATTCATGGCATGTCCATCTTTCAGATATTGACATCTGAACAGTGAGCATGGATGACTGCTGAATTGGGTATTGCTGTGATGCATTGTGGTTGGCACTGCAGTTGTCGGAACATGGCCCTGTCATCAACAGTACTGGCCATAGGCCACCAAGACACAACCCTCCATGCCTACATGCTGACCACTTCCACACAATATAGAACACACAACAACCTAACACATGGACCCCTACATGTTGTACACATGCAACAATCTATCCTGTAAATTGGGCTAGCTCAGGTAATATGTGCTCCGCTGTCTAATTAAACCCACATGTACATGTTACTGCATTTCTACATAGGACTGTGGGGGGGCACACCTGACAACTGTAAACATTTGCTATGACTGTACTGGTATTTCAGGTACTCTGTTTTCTTCAATTTTTGTTAGCGTTTGCTCAACAAGGTATTAAGTAATTCTGCTACAAACATGCAACATAAATAAGATATAAAATAAAGCTTGCTTAAATGTAAAAATAGAGTTTAGCAATATGTGATTAGCATCCATACTAAATGACTGTAGTTTGAAAAATAAGGAATTTGCTTAATGGATATGTTATCCTACAGAATCAGCAAGAATGTATGCATTTCACACTGTCAGCAAGAAAGCTGACCGCTTACAGACTTAGCAAAAATGTAAAAAACAGGATGCATGCATTTCACATTGTCAGTAAGTAAGCTAACCTGCTTCCTTAAAGAACGGACAACAGGAAAACAATCTGTACATTTTTCTTTCATATGATACTGTTAAGCAAGAAAGTTTGAATGGATATACTTTCATCAAGTCATCATTTGCACAAGATGTTTCCTTAAAAGACAATACCAGCATTATTTCTCTACAGGATGAAAACATATTTTTCTGTAAACACCAGCAAACAGATGTTCATAGGTTCATAGGTTTATACTAGGCTATCTGCCCTAAGGCATTTATATAGCCCAAGTAGCCAAAGTTTACTTACACCCACCCTTATGTTAAAAAAAATACTGTGCCCATTAGTGTGTTGCCTCTCTGTCCAGCAGACACAGAGAGATGATTCCGTAAACCTATCTCCCCATCCCCATCCCATTTCTCTTATCTCTCTTATAGGGTTTCATGCAAAGACCTTCTCTTATAGGTTCTATAGGTTTTCATGCAAAGACCAAAATAGAATACCAAGGAGAAAAACAGGATGCAAAACCACTATAAAGAGACTATAGCAGATAACATTGTTAGAGGTATTTGTGTAGTTACACACACTTGTTCCAAGGTAATACTGTATCTCTCACATCATCCATGCTGTTTGAGAAGTAAAGTAGCACAGTACATGAAGCTTTAACTGTAGTTTGTGTGATTTGTTATAAAAACTTATTTATTAGTGACTGCTTTTAAAGTGACAGAGTTTGGTGCTGCATTAGTGTATATTCTGCAAGTTTCTGTGGGCAACAGACTGTAAATGCAATTATAACTAGACTTTGTTTTCAGGAGAATCCAGCCAGCAAGACCTTAGTGTCTTAAGAAGACTTCAGATCCGTCACAGGAAGCAGCACCTTGATAATTACTTTTTCAATTTTGTTTTGTATTCTGACCTAACATGCAGACTAGAGGCATATCAGTAGAGTACATATCAGGTTTTATTGACCTACATTTCAGTTTCAGACTTCTTACCCTTAAGAAGTAAAATACAACTCACAGGCCTGTTGTAGTCTGTTTGTGTAGGTCTGGAGGGGGGCACTTCACCATTGCCATCAATTGGAGGCCTTAGCACAGCCTTTCTTTATGGAGATCTCCACATGTCCTGCTGGCTGAGGCTGGTGTTGGGTATGTGAGCCTCACTGACATGCATGTGTGTGTCCTATAGACACACATTTGGGCCACCACATGTACTGAAGTGGGATTTGTCACCTTGTCTAGTATTGCCTACTTTGTTGACATCAGTATTGGTTATGGATTTCATGCTGCCCATATAAGTGTCCACTATCTGATGCCATCCCATTCAACCACCCAATTCCTTTGCATGCTCACATCCATACCATAGATACAACTAGCAGAACATACTACTCCATTCAGCAATTGATAGGAAGAGTGACTTACCTTGTGGCTGTGCCATTATTGAGTATGGTGCTGGAGGGCTGACTATGTTGGATGCACATAGTATACTCCCTATACATGATAAAGCATGGGTAGTGTCATGTTTGGCATCCCTTTTACTGAATGTGCAAGTCAGAGAGAGGTGTCATTCCCTGGGTCCCTACCATGTCAGTGTATGTGCTATGTGTTGCCTCTTTGCCAAAGCCAGGGCATACTGGGTATGCCTCCTTCTGCCTACATGAGCAGGCTCAGGTTGTTCCTCCTCCAAGTCCCTCTGTGCCTGTGATGGCCTTGGCAATGGTGGGGGGCTGTGTGGCCCTGCCCCATGCTGTTCCTGCTGCAGCTGTTTCCACAGGATCATATTGTGTAGCATGGCACATACAATGAAAATTTGTGTACATGTAGCGGAAGAGAATTGCAAGGCTCCACTGGATATGTCCAGGCACCGGGACCATGACTTGAGCATCCCAAACACACACTCTATTATGATTCTGGTTTGTGCATGTGCCTCAATATGGAGTTCTTGTTCGGGTGTGTGGGCATTTCTGATGGGTGTCATCAGCCACAGCTGCAGTGCATAACCAGCATCCCACACTAGCTGGCCATACGGGATGTTTTTGGCACACAGAAGTGTTTTGGAGTATATGGGATGTCCCCACTGGCAAATTTCTGGTACAGCTGTGTCATATGCCAGATGTGGGAGTTGTGATAGCTTCCAGGGCTGCCAGCACACACATTCAGGATAATGCCCTGCACATGACCTGGCAGTTCATAGAGTGGAAGCACTTGTGGTTTATGTAGACCCTACCCCGCTCACCGGCTGGTGCTTTATTGTGTATGTGGGTGCAGTCTATAGCACCCACTACCTCAGGGTATTCTGCTATTTGGTGGAAGAGACGCATATTGCTGGTCAACACCTCATGGGTGTTGAGGAAATATATGTGCTCACTGGCATGTGCTGACATGGCATCCAGGAACTGGTGGATTTCACTGCATGCTGATGCCTGTGAGATCCCCATGATATCCCCAGTTGGCCTTTGGAAGGTACCTGTGGCTAGTATTATTAAACGTACACATACCTTGGTATCCACTGGGATGGGTTCCCCTCTGTTGGTTCTGTGTGTGAGGCATGGCTGGCACAGCTCAACAATTTGCTGTAGAATGTCCCTGTCCACCCTATAGCACTCCACTATCTCCAGCTCATGTAGCCCCTGGTAAGTTACCCTGGGTCTGTACACTCTTCTCCTCCTCCTCACTGTGGGTTGGTCATCAGCATTCACATCCTCACCACCCTAAGTCTCTTCCACATATTGATGTATGACACAACAGCAGTACCTAACATTTTGTTAGTTTTGCAGGTAAAATTTCCCTGTCTGTAAACACTGGTGGTGTAGAGTTTGTGGGAAAAAACAAAGTGAAAGGTGTTTGCATAGTTTATAGTAGTGTGCTGGGTTGGGCTGCTGCCTGTGTAATTGGCTGATTCTGATACATTTCATCTGCCAGCTATGCTAGTTCTCCTTAATTACCTTCCTACTGCTGTTTTCTCTTCCCATTGCCTTCCCGTTTAAGCCCTAAGGCACATCATACATACCTAGTGCTCAGATGTGAACAAAGTTATTTCCTGTTTTTGTTTTTTTTTTTTTTTTGCACACACTGGCGTAGGCAATGTAAACACTGCTAGGCATCCTCAGGCACACACCCTTCCTTAGCTGTGCTTAGCTAAGGGCAAACAAGGGCCATAGGGCTCCAATAAGCTTACAGCATGCATGACACTCCCCCTTATGAGGTCATCTATCTCTCATATTTATACCATGGTGTTTTTGCACCTATACGGTTGGGTGCAAGCTAACACTGAGAGGAAATTTGTGATTAGTATCAATCCCCTCATTTGCATAAAACTGACTGCTAATGCATGGTTACAAAACTGTCACTCAGCCTCCCCCCTTAGCAACCACTATTCCATGGTATTGTTGTCTTATGCATGCCATTGACTATTATGGCAGATTGCTGATTTGGGCTTAAAAGCTTATTTCCAACTTTTTTCCTTATTTTCGGACCCATCCTGTTTACTCACCTCTGCCCTACACTTAAACGGCAGAAATCGGCCCAAAAAATAATTTGTTATAATTTTTCAACTATTTCCCATGCCACTGTATATATATATATATATATATATATATATATATATATATATATATATATATATATATATATATATATATATATGGGTATACTTTGAAACATCTAAAACCCATAACATCGACTTTCGACACCAAACTACCAAACACACTTTTTACTACGTTTCTGTAGGGGGGCAAGCCCTACTGCACCCTCCATGTTATACCAACTCCAAGACTGCACTACAGTGGGAAAAAGTTAATTTCCTAACCACTCTGTATCAAGCCCCCCTCCAGAAACATAGTAAAAAGTGTGTTTGGTAGTTTGGTGTCATTATATGTCACTATATGTGGAGGGGATGTTATTTTCATGTGATTTGTACTGTTAGATGTTATGAAATTCAATGTTATGGGTTTTAGATGTTCTGGTCTCAATGTTATAAAATTAGATGTTATGGGTTTTAGTTGTTTTGAAGGGGACCGATATATTATTGCCTGACAGTTCATTTGCCCGACAATTAGAAAAAGGCAAATAAAAGGTATATGTCCTTTTCCCCACAGAAGTGCGATCCTGGAGTTAGAATATATATAGTTAGGGGGTTGTGGGGGGAGAAGCCCCCCACCTACTTTGGTTTTATATTGTCCAGTTTTTTTTTTTATTGTTCACTAAAACCAAAGTAGTGTGCCCCACACACCCACCCTAATTATATCTTCTAACTCCAGGATTACATATCCCCACCAACAGTCCACCTTGTGTAAAACAGCAACAGTATACATAAATGAAATGTACAAATCCTTTATTTATTTTTTTTTTTTTATAAAAAGCCCATTAAAGCCAACCGTACGTGTGCGGTGCGCCCATTACTTAGCTACAGTTAATGCAGCATAAATGGCTGAATAGGATAACAAGGAAAATATATGCAAATGAAGCAGCATAGCAATGCTGGAGTGGGCAGAACATTCACCTTACAAGCAGGCATTTCCGGTTCGGGTCCCACTGCAGCATATTCCATTTTCCATGGCAAAGCATGTTATGATCAATATTTATGTTGCAAAACCCACTAAATAACATATATTTATGAACTGGAGTACTGCAGTAAATGCACATGTGAGGTGTCAGTGTCATAATGAATAAAGCACTAGTAAACAGGTTTAAGCAGTAGTAAGCATATTTAAGCACTAGTAAGCGAGTTTAACCTGTTTGCGAGGTGGTAAGCAATGCAATTTGCTCGTGAAACAATCCTGAAGCTAACTCTCTGTAGGCAGATGTAACATCAGGTTAGCAGTGCTTACCATTGTGTAAACCCATGCAAACGCTCTTACAAATGCTCAAAAGTGTCTTAATCACTCTGTATCCAACGGCTCTTGTTCTGGCTATCAACAAACTAAACAGCCATGCAGGTTTCAAACCCAGGACCCTATACAACAGTAGTTAACCACCAAGCCAACAAAGAAGTACAGACAAATGAGCTATCAGCAAACAAGTATTCACCATAGTAAAACCAAACTGAACCTGTGAAAGGAATCAGTATACAGACATATGTGCCTTAACCCACTACATAACATAAATATGTGAACCAGAGTACAGCAGTAAGGCCAGAAGTCAGATGTAATTGTAACAGAGTGTTGAAGTCCCCAATAAAACACAAGGACCCCATACAGTGTACTATATATGAATCATGGATACCAGGCATACATATAAGGTGTAATGAATAATAACTCAATGCCAAAAAGGAATTATAATGCAAAGTCTAATGTAAGCAACTTTAAGCACTGCACAGACCAGCTTAGGAGGTGTAAGCAATGCGTAGGCCAGCTAACTCAATGTGCCCAGTGTTATATACCTTTAAATAATGCCAACTCTAGGTAAGCAGGTTTGCCCATAGCTTAGCCTTATAAAAACCGGCCAATCACAGAAAAGTGCAGGAAATCAACCTTACTTAAACCCAAGAGGTGGGAATACATCTCATAACTGGTTGTAGCTTCCCCTTGCAGGCACAATGGCAGTAAGGGGAGAAGGTGTGCGCTTCCGGGCGCAGTGCTGGTGCATCCAGGAGTCCAAGGTCATGGCAGGACTCCCTGTCAAAGCCCATAATCAGAGACTGCTGCAGGGCCAGTACAAGGGCTCACTATATAAGGCAGAGGCCTGGGACCATCTTGCCCGCGACCTCACCAGTGCCACTGGCATACCCCAAACTGGTGAGCAGGACAGGCATCACTATGCCAACCTGAAACGGCATAAGAAGGACCTCTTGGAGGAGTGGCTCCATGAGGCTGGAGCATAAGGGGATGTTCCAGTCGTGTGTATCACCCCACTATGTGTGTAATAATTGCCAGCTCAGGTATATTTTACATTTGTTAACGGGGATGTCTGACTGAGTCGAAAAGGCCCTTTTTCAGCAGAGGCCTGGGAAGAAAAGCTCCAGATAGAAAAATTACAGATACATTTAGTTATTTCAACATGTTCAGTATAGACACAAATTACAAGAGACATGTTTTTATAGTGGTATGCAGTGGTATCATGGATAGGTATGGCTAAATATTCCTATTATGTCCCACACAGCTGCAATGGAGTGGGCCACGAACCAGAAGACCCACGTCAGTCACCTGGTGAGGTTGTGACGTGAGGTAGGTCAGTAATACTCATGCAATTGCTGTCATAGGAAATAAAACTACAAGTACTAGTAAATTAATTGCCTGTATAAAACCTGTATAGCTCAAGGCAAGTACTGCATAAACCTGTATAGCTCAAGGCAAGCACTGCATACACTAGAAATTATGGCAGGAAGAGTCTCATATCGTTTGTATGTCAATAAAAGTGTAATAGCCTGCCAATAAAGGTCTAACTGCTGGACTGCTTGTGTATACTCTGGTATCATATGGTAATGTTGATTAGCAGTCATGTAATAGTACTGTAGTATTAAGCACTGTTACGCACACTGTGCACCATAAAGTGAATGTGTAGGAATACCTGTATATGACAGGTGTAATCCTAAGATGCCATTTAGTACAACTGAGAGAGACATAGACAGAAAACAGGAAAAATGCAGACAACAAAACCTGAATAACACGTGCAACTGAAATGTGAACTGTTGTTTTTTAGCACGCACAGCCATGGTTCGAATCTTGCCAGTAGTATTCTACATACAGAATCATACCCAACAAATGTACAGAAATGGCCAGAATGTCGAGTAAAGTGGCCCATATATGTTGCCTATCAACGTGTCCCCCTGGGAAATCAGTGGGATGACCCCAGATGTATAGGCAGCAAATGGGAAATACAACTGATTGACACACAACTATGAGAACAAAGCAGGCACACTAGCAACTCCACAATACCTTATGAGACTAAGAAGCCATGCATGTCCGATTTACACCCCAACTTGTCAAGCTGTGGTCAGAATGTGTACAGTAACAGAGTGACATGTATGCACATAATAGTAATGTGGAATCTGTTACTGTGTGTGGCAACATTCAGATAGTGCTAATAAACATTTCTCCCACAGGTCTGTCAGATACCAACACTGTGCGCAGAAATACAAGAATGATACCCAGTACTGATACTGTTTACATTGGTATTGTATGGCAGTGTGACTGATGCAGTAGCTCTGAATAATGAGGTATTACACATCACTGTCACCCACACTGTCCTACAGCATATAACTGTCTAGGAAATCTGTATAAGAATGTTGTAATACAAGGTCAGAATGCAAAAGCACATGGGATTAATAAGACAAAAATCAGATAGAAGATATACAGCAATATCTATATACCAGACACAACTGTGATGGACAGTGTTTATGTTGTAGCAGACACAGCCATGGTTTGAATCCTGGGAGTGGATGTAGGCTGCATACAGAATCATACCCTACAACTCTACAGATGAGGCCAGAATGTCCAGTATATGAGCCCATATCTGATGCCTGTCCCCCTAATAAGTCTGTGGGATGATCCCAGATGTTTAGCCAGCAAACAGGGAATACAAGTGATTGTCAAAGCACCTATGAGAACAAACCTGTCAATGTAGCAACCCCCAAAACTGTTAGGAGAGTACTATTTCAAGTATGTCCTATCTACACTCCCATGTTGTCAAGCTGTGACCAGAGTGTGTACAGTAACAGAGTGAGATGTATGTGCATAATACTAAAGTGTAATCTGGAAGTTTGTGTGGCAACAGTCAGGTAGTGCTAACAAACATTGCTCCCACAGGTATGTCGGATACAAACACTGTGCTGAGAAATACAGACCATTATAACCTGTACTGGTACTGTTCACTCTGGTATTGTAGGGAATTGTGAGTGTTGCAGTTTCCCTGAATAATAAAGCATCACTGATCACTGTCACCCACACTGTGCTACAGAATATAACTGTGTAGGAAAGCATGTATATGTGTGTGTGAGGTCACTAAAGGTGGAAGAGGACAATATTCTAGATATGTCCCGATACACCAGCATGTGGTCAACACATGGCCAGAGTATGTGCAGAAAGAGTTGGATAGCTATGTGCACAACATCAGCCCAGAGTCTGGTAGTATGTGTAGAAACAGTCAGTTAGTGTTAACAAACATTCCCTCCACAGGTATACCAGGTAAGAGGTGTATACTGCAGGTAAAACCAGATCATGCGTAATGATGATGACAGCCATATCACTGTCCAAACTAAGGCTATAGAGTAATGTAGTAAGACTTGTAAGGTACAGATAACAGCAATGACTAGGAAAGTAATGTGGACTGCAAGAATATACTAGTTGTTAATTTACATCTTTCTCCCACCACACCATATCTCCAACAATAATCAACATACCCACCCCAACTGGTATGTAATGTCACCTATGTTCTGATACTGTCCAATTGTTTGATAAATATATTAATGGTTCCCATGCATATGCTATATTGAATTATTCCAACACTGGTGGCATGGTGCCATCAATGTACCTGCATGCTGTTCTTATTACTACCGTGGTCCCATATATGCATGTGTTCTGTTTGCTATGCAACTGTTCCATATCTGGTATCTGGGTTAATGGGAATATCTATGCATGCTGTTATACCTAACCCTGGAATCCGTTGACTATTACTAACCCACATATGATGATGTAATCTAAACACTTTAGCACGCTTGGGAAGGCCGGCCCCAGCGGACCCACCTGTCCCACCTCAGCTGGCTGTGGATCCGGGCAACAGCATGTCTGGGGCCCAACCTGGGACCTCGCTGTCTGTTGGTCTTGCACCACCTTTGGGTGGAACTACCTCAGGGGATGGGGCTTCCCCTGGGAGTGGGCGTGGACAGGCAACTGTCACCCATCACCAGGTCGGGGTCGTGGTGCGTAGAGAGATCAACTAGCAGTTTGTGATCTTCTATGCCAGCTTGAGGGCCGTGTGTCATGATTAGAGAGTCAGCCTGGCTCTGTGACTCAGCCCCCAGCACAGCCACCTTCGGGGCTGTGAAGGTGCAGTGGTGACTGCCAATGGGTGGGGACCTCAGTCCCACTGTTTCCACTAGGGGGCTCATGGGCTGCTGATTTCCCAACACCTCTCCCCATCAAGGTGTTTACCTCCCACATGTGTCATATACCGCCCCTGTATGCGTCTTGTTTGTCTTGTCTGTTAACCTACCCAACCTACTTTCCCAAATATACCTACTACTCCTCCACAACATCACACTCTCACCTGAAAAAAAGGGCAATCTGTTCCCACAAAAATATCTCTCCCCATACATAGCTATCCATTTTCCACAAGTGTCCACTGGACACATGTAATCCTGTCTAATTGGAATCACAACTTATTGTTGCTGTCCTCACCCCCTCCCAGGGGTTTGAGTGTACAAATCTATCTCCAAATTCAGTGTATATGCACAGTTGTTGCTGTAGAAGAAATGGACAGCTGTGGACCTTCCTTTCACTCTTCCTCAACATCCCTGACTATTTTCCCTACTGTCTTTCCCAATCTGTGCCCCTTTGTTCACCACTTTCCTATCGACCCCTTTTTATTTTCTTTTAAAGAAATTAGACGGGGGTAAGCAGGAGTAAGCACTTTTAAGCAGCAGTAAGTGGGTTTAAGCCTGTTTGCATGGCAGTAAGCAATGCCTACACAGGTTAAGCAATTTAGAAGCTAACGGAGTATAAAAAACTGTAACTGGAAGTTAGCAGTATTTACCTCCTCGCAAACTAGCGCAAACCGACTTACAACTACTTTAAAGTGCCTTTATCACTCTTTATCCAATGGCCCATGTTCTGCCCAGCAACAAAATAAACAGCCTCTGCAAGGCGCAAACCAAGCATCCTGCACACCATAGCGATTTACCACTAAGCCATGTCAGATATACATAACCTTGATGTTTTCAAAAACATATCATCCAGCCCAATCATTCAACAGTACAGAGAATGTATTCCAACATTTAGATGTATGTGTGTGTAAATATATTAATATCTAAACAGATACAACATATTTATATATGTAGATATATATATATATATATATATATATATATATATATATATATATATATATATATATATATATATATATATATATATATATATATATATATATATATATATTAATATATATGAACATATATACATGCAAATGCCTAAATCTATAGATATGTATGTCTACATCTATATGTCTAAATATATACGGCAGGTTATATATATGTCAGCATATATATATATATATATATATATATATATATATATATATATATACGGACATACATCTGTAGATAACAATAGGGAAATAAAAACATATATGCCCGCATGCAACATTAATGTGGTGAGAGGCCCCAAACAATATATGTCTTGTACAAATAGGTATACCCCCCCCCACAGCCAAACACGTTCCCCCCTGCAATACACTACCAAGTGTTGTAGATCCCATAACCAGGACCAGACACGAGATGGGCATCCCTAGGATACATATACAGACACATATATGCAGATACAGATATACATACATGCACACACACACACACACACATATATATATATATATATATATATATATATATATATATATATATATATACATATATATATATATGTATATATATATGTGTAACTACACATACACACGCAGAGATATGTACATATGTAGTACATGCACACAGTATGGAACAGCCACTATTCCTACAGTTACCACCTTACCAACTGGAGAC
The DNA here is from genome assembly GCF_019279795.1 of Protopterus annectens. Taxonomy (NCBI): domain Eukaryota; kingdom Metazoa; phylum Chordata; order Ceratodontiformes; family Protopteridae; genus Protopterus; species Protopterus annectens. Next base: position 1,866,064,027 of record NC_056737.1, read on the forward strand.
TGTATGAGCCACCCATACAAATGACATTCATTGCCCGCAACATATACCCACAGAGATATCAAAGGATATAACACCACACGCAGGTGTGCATAAATGGGGAAGCTTTATTTGTGTACTATTACAGTTGTATATGCCATGTCATATAGCTGTTTAGACATGGACATCCATATAAACTGAGTAATGTAACTGTGAAACAGTTATACTAATACAGTAGTCTGGAAAAGTTAACAAATGTTGCTGTCCAGGCAAGGGCATCAAGTAGTACAATAGTAAAGACAGACTGGACCACAGGATACAAAACAATCAATGGTAAGTAATGTAGGTGGATACAGCGGCCTCTATCTACACTCTGCAGACAATCCCTAGGGGATAAAGACCTGTTGACACAATGGGATGTAACTGTTCCATAACAAGGCACAACTGACACCATCACAAGCACACTGACAAACAGAACAGTCTGTATAGCAGGTGGCAGTAGTCCTGCATTTAACCAAGGTGGATTGTATGGTAATGTACATCCATATACCTTAAGGCAGCTCACCTTTGATGGCCATCAGGACTTTGGGCTTTCAGGATTCTGTAGCGCTTCCATATACATATATGTATATATAGATATATGTATACATAGATATACGTATATGTATATATAGATATATGTATATGGATCTAGGACTTCTGAATGAAAGTTCAAAAGCCTAAATCTATTACCACCGAACATACTTTAACAAAAGCGTTTTCATCAAAAAAGTGCTTTCGTTAAATTATGTTAAAAAAGACCGCCAAATCTACTTGAATGCAGGGGGGCAAGCCCCCCTGCACACCCCCCTACTTTAATATTCTCACTCCGAGGTCACACTACAGTGGGGAAAAGGGAATTTTCCCTTACCTCACCATAGTATGACAAGAACAACAAGCATACTTACGCAAAAGTGCTGCTTCGGTGAACAGCACTTTCGCGCAAGTATGCTCACCAAATTGGGATTCGGTGAAAGATGCAGTTGAGCATTTGTACGGATCCCATGTATATGTAGTGATATATGTATGCACATACTATGTGCACAGATATGCTTAGTTATGTTGGTATATGTGGAGATATCAATAATTATATGTGCATACATATCTATTCTGATATACCTACTATGGTCAATATATATGTAGATATCCATACGTAGATGTGCATATGTATCTCTATCTGTATATGTGTAGACATATATTGATCTGTATATGTATATATCTGGGTGTTTATTTGTACATCTATGTACATATACATATCCATCTATGTATGACGATATGTATATCTATATGTCTATATGGATATCTGGATAAGTATATGTACATATATCAACACCACATCCTGAACATGGAGTGTAGCCCTACCTCAACCCCTATAGTCTCAATGTCGTAGTGCAAGGTGATCTCAGGTATGTATAGCAGGTATACTTGTAGAGTATTGCTACTGTAATAGGGATTGTCTTCACAGACATGGTGTGTGTGGGAGGTCACATCTGCTTTTAACATGTGCACCATTGACTACTGACAGACATCCTAAGGGCATCATAGTACAGTAACACTGCTAGCATGTAATGCTCCTGTGGACTACAGCAGAGATAATGGCCAATATATGTGGACAGTCTGACACACTCTGGACAGTCCAGAGGTATACACATAACCCTTTAGTGCAAGACATGTTGACCAATCCTGACAATGTGGATGTTAACAGCCATGTAGATGGGTATAACACAACTACTTCTATACATTTGACCCCGTATGTTATGCATTCACTCATCCCTGTCTGTCCTGCCACATAACCGCTGGTAAGGAGATGCCATGGCCACATACCACCCCTAGATATTGACATACATCTGTTCAGCGTACCACTGCTCTGTCTGACATACATAGCTGTTATGGTGGCCCAGTAGCAGTATATCTGGCAAGTAAATGGACATTAGATCTCATTGGGTAAGTACACTAAGCAGCTAGACATGTAGCAAAGCACTGTGCAGGCTACAGGCAGACCAGCTCAACATTGGCCTACATTTTCTATGGGAGAATGCACATGTACCTGCACATAGATAGCAGACTCTACAAGCATGCCAAAGCACAGAGTTACATACACCTGTGTGTAAGTGCATCACCACAACCAATGTAAACACAGCCACAGCTACATATGGCATGCTAGCGTATTATTACAGTATATGGACTATCTGTTCAACACCAACCTCATATGTGCCACCTGCTAACCCTACATATACTAGGCCACTACACTGTGTGGTCCGCTGCCTGTCTGAGGTATGGGACATGTGCGTGTATGGCCCTACAAACATGTAAGCCGATAGGGTAACATACAGTGGAGCATCATGTAACATCAGATAGAACAAGACCAAGAACAATGACATCTACCACAGTCTGTACACAGGCCAAGGTACATATTAACAATACACACACTGCCGACAATCACCATAAGTACACAGACCTCAGTATTGTACACACAACCACAAAATGTCCAGGTTATGTCATCAAATATAACCCCTACTATACATTACATGTGTAGGAGTCTGATATCTCACTGACTTGTTATCAGATATGATGTCACTAATTATGGTGTACAGTACATATGCACCCCTTACTGCATGGCATATGTACAAAGGTTGTCACGCTTGTGGCTGGAGGCACATACACAGGGCCAATAATGACATGTTGCTGTGATAACCTCATACATTTACTGTTGTAACAGGGTTTGTTGCACCATATGTCCTATGAGGGATATGACGTCAGTAACTCACGGCTGTCACCATCTACAGACTGTAATCCTCACATTACCTTCTGCAGTTCAGGGATGGGTGCTCTGTGAGTAACACCTGAAACAAAAGGCACCACACACTGACCAGTCTGCAGATGGCCCTACATATGGGTGTTCCCTCATTAACATAGCACTGACATGGCGAGTATGTAATCACGCAGGACAGCCATATCCACACACACCTTGGTAAACCAACATTACTCCAAATGCAGTATAGCAGCACTTACAGTCTGTAGTCAGGTCAGGCACATCCCCCTCCTGTGTGTTGGCCTGTTTCCACAGTGTATTTTGTTAGAGGTAAACCCCAATCCATCTGAGGTGCTGTTTGCCAAACAACAGATCAAGTTCTTGCTTACAGTGAATGAACGGACCACCACTAATATGATGTTCCTAGATATTGGTGTGTGTTTCCATGCAATTAGCTATGGAAATGTTACCACAGCTGTTCCACATGCAATCAGCTAGAGGAGGGCTGCAATTTGTGCAGAGACCATAAACTGATCCTGTGCATCACTTAAAATACACATGCTGCTGCCTAAGCAAAGCAGGTGTAAATCTCCACATCTACCAGAGAGGGAGTAAGAGAGGCAGACAGAGGCACAGAAAAGCCAGGGAGGTGTGAGAGAGTAAAACTTAGGCATGTTTGTGTCACATACCTACCAGTACAGGGTATCAAACCTCCAATGACTATGCAGTGCTATCACATCCATGCAGTTATTGGATGCACCACATAGGTTACATGCTGGGGAGCCCTCAGAATGCATATGTGATGGTGAGTGACATCTGCAACAGGGATGTGGTAGCTATGTGGTAGGTGTAGTACACCTGCCTGGCCGCATGAACAGGTGTCAGCGTCAACACAGCTACACTCTCAGAGGGACCCACACACATTGCCACACTTGGTAGGGCCAGGAATACAACTCATCACTAGTGGGATTGCCACAACACAGTACTTTGCAGGTATCACATGCACCACAGTGGTCATATGGAGATTATATATGCAAAGGGTATGTGGAGGTGTCTGACATCAGACAGCATGCTTCAGTATGCCAATAGGGGTTGTAATGAGTGTGACTCTGGTCATACGCATCATACACCACACACACAGACATGGGTGCCAGTACTGACATGCATGTGTACACTGCTTCATGGGTGTGTTGTGGTTGACGGTGCCAGATGGCTATACAAGGCTAGGTGATGGGTATACCTTGGCATCAGGCTACATGACAATGGTCTGCATTGTGGCTCAGGGGTGTAGTGTCTGGAGTTGCCCACACAGATGGGTATTGTATTCACCATCCAGTCACCTGGGTGACTATTGCATGTTGCCAATGCTGTGCATTGCTTGCCATGTATGTGTTTCTTAGTCCATGATATGGACAGAGTCTGGGAATGTTCACACCTCCCACATGCATGTACAGTGACATGTGGAACTGTACGTGGGGTGTTTGGCCCATGTTGTGTACACAGATCGTTATCATCAGATGTGCCATTCTTGGCCTCATGTGGCGGGAACTGTTCATTGACAGCAGGTTTGCCCTGCACCTACATTGATAGCATAATATCGGTATTCCCTGGTGTCAGTGGCCCCTGTCCATACAGGGCTTGTGTTTCAGGCATGTTATGTCCTTTGTGTATTACATTTGATGGCACCACAGGTGTTGCAGGTGTTCAGTGGGGAACATGGGGGAGGTGCACTGTCAGCATGTACATGCCTATTGGACTGATGGACAGGGTGCCATGCTCTCTGTAGCCCACTGCAATCACACCATGGTTACTATCAGTGGTAATTTGCAGGGTACTACCAACATAGCAGCTGTTGCCTAGGCAGGTGTATGTGTGTATGAGACATGGGTTGAGAGTGTACCCAGGGTAATACAAGGGTTGCTAATGTTGCTCAGCTGACATTGTCAAATTTAGGGGGTATGGATTTGCACCCCAGCCTCTTGGCTATTTCACATCTGTTATCCCTGCATGGTGGACAATGTGATATATACCTGTCCCACCATATAAGAAGTTTGCAAAACCCACTACGCATTGAGCCCAGTTGTTACACACTCATAACCACCACCACACAGGATACGAATGACAAACACAGACACACACACCTGTCATGTCTGGGATTAGAACTCTTACAACTAGTATATTACACTACACCATTACAGGATGCACCATGGAGATTACTGGAGTTCTCCTTCCCCAAAGGTGTATTTCACAGTGAATGACATCAGCAGGATTGCCAAAGTAGGGCATTTGAATTGTAGTGAGTGTGATTAGCCTAAATGCATTACTCCCTACACAAACATAGAAACACACACAAAACATCCACAACTGCCATGTGTGGGAATAGAACCCCTACCAGAGTTCTATACCACACTACATCATGATGCTGTTATAGGATGCACCACAGAGATTACTGGAGTGCCCCTTCCTCAAAGGTGTATTTCACAGTGAATGATATCAGCAGGATTGCCAAAGTAGGGCATTTGAGAATTGTAGTGAGTGTGACTAGCCTAAAATGCATTGCTGTGTACACACACACAATTGCCAAGTGTGGGATTAGAACTCCTACCTAACTAATTTATCACACAACAGCAGTAGAAAGTTATAGGACATGCTATGGAGATTACTGGATAACAGCCTTCCCAGAGGTGTATTTATAGGTGGATGACATCAGCAGCCTTACCAAATTAGAGCATTTGAATTGTAGGGAGTCTGACTACCCTAAAAAGCATTGCACTTTACAGAGAGAGACACACACACAAACACACTTGCAATGTTTGGGATTGGAACTTGTACCTAACTAGCTTATCACACCACAGCAGTGCACAGTTATGGGATGCACCATGGAGATTACTGGGCTACTACTCTTCCAAAGGTGTATTTCACAGTGGATGACCTCAGCAGGCTTGTCATAGTAGGGCTATGGGGAGGACAGTGTGCATGCATGGGCCATAACCCATTCATATAGAGGTTGACACACCACATGCAGGCACACACAGGGTCAGAATTCACAGGTACATGTATACAGCTGCTAGATGACTACTTCCTTGTACAGTCAGTCATGTTGCACAGCTAGCATGTGCACCACATATTCTGTAATGCTGACAGATACCAGTGGCTAGTATAGACAGTGAGTGACATCTGAACCTCATGTGGTCATGGACCTTTGGCTGTGTGCTGGGTGGGACAGGCCTGGATGGTTCCTTGTCATAGTCACCCTCTTCCACACATCTATGTATATCTACCTTTGGCTTATTATAGTGTGTTGTCCTTAAATATATGTCTGTATTCCTATCCACTGTGTGTGCAAAGCATGCATGGTGCATACTGAGGAGTGTCTGCACTAACATTTTAGACTGCCAAATATGACTGGTCTACTGGTGTTTGCAGACATGGCCTTTGTGTGTGAGCATGCCCAGTATGACCTTTCAGTATGCAGTTGACTGACATTGCCTTCATTTCTCTAAGTGTGTGAGCATGCACTGTATGCTCGTCTGTACTGAATGCGTGGATCAAGTCCAGGTAGTTTGTACTGCAGTACTGACCTATAGCACTCCACTATCTCCAACTCATGTAGCCCCTGGTAGGTTACCCTGGGACTGTACACTCTTCTCTGTCTCCTCACTGTGGGTTGGCCGACAGCATTCACATCCTCACCACCTTCAGCCTCTTCCACAAGTTGTTGTATGATAGCTATTGCAGCCCCTATCATTTTGCTGTTGTGAGTGTTAAATGTTCCCCACCTGTTTACACCTGTGGTGTAGATTGTGGGAAAAACCTGAGGGGAAAGTGTTTGCATAGTTTATAGTAGTGTTCTGGGCTCAGCTGGACTGCTGTCTGTGTAATTGGCTGATTCTGATACATTTCACCCGATAGCTATGCTAGTTCACCTAGATTCCTTCCTACTGCAGTTTTCCCTTCCCATTGCCTTCTTTTTAAGCCCAGGGGCACACCGCACAGATGCTCAAATGTGCACAGAGCTGCTGTTTCCTGGTTTAACTTTTTTTTTTTTAAACCTTTAAAACCCGTGGCACACACACCCACTTAGGCAATGTACAGAGTGGTAGGCAATGTCAGACACACCCCCTTGCTTAGCTGATGTAGATAGAGATGAGTCTGTGTTTATGTACTTCCATGCAAAGACAAAGAAAGTCACAAAACACATATGTGTGTGGTCGAACAAATATATGAACAGATATATAACAGGTATTTATATATATATATATATATATATATATATATATATATATATATATATATATATATATATATATATATATATATATATATATATATATATATATATATATAATTAGAATATCTATATATATATATATATATATATATATATATATATAAAGAGAGATGAAGCAACCACAAAATATTTTATAACAATAATATAACTATGAAACAAAAATAAATCTAATAAGGCACATTTGAAAATTCATTGGAAAAGACTTTATAAACAATTAGCATTTTCAGTGTGACAGTTCAGCCTTTAAAGAACATGGACAAAGTCCTTTAGCAGCATAATGGTTTTCTAGTGATAAGGCACTAATTATTTATTTTATTGATTTATTTTTATTTTATTTTAGATTTGTTAACCGGGAGAGTCTGACTGGATACATGTTTATTTTCAGCAGAGGCCCGGGGAGATACTTTCCACATGTACAAAAAAAATGGCAATTAATATGCATGGTTACATTGAAAATTTAAAATGTAGAACTTAAAAAAAAATGATTATTTATATATATACATGGTTACATTGAAGTTTAATATCTTTGTAGGCTTATAACATGACATATGTACAGAAATCATTGCATGATTTAAACATTAAAAAGAGGAAATTCTGTTAGTTTTTAGTTTTAAATATTGATTTATTTGCTTACTGATATGCACTACACATATTAACAGGAGTTATATAGTAAAGTTTCTCTTTCAGTAATATTGGAGGGTTGTTTGTTTGCTCATAGCTGGGGAGGGGGGAAGAAACTAAAACTGGGCTTGATGTCTTCTGAATTGGATGAGAGATTCTCTTTCAGTAATATTGAAGGGTTGTTTGTTCATACCTGGGTAGGGGGAGTCAATTAAAGCTGGACTTGATGTCTTCTGAACTGGATGAGAGATTCTTGAAATGTAAGTGAAATGCATCATATGTGATTTGGCAATAGAGAATGAAGGTTTTGCTTGAGTGTTTGTCAAGGAGCTTAACCAATGACATTTTGTTGTTTCTGTTTGGCAAAGTTGTACCATTTTAACTAGTGAAAAAGATGGGAAATCTACAAATGAATTGTAAGGAATCACATGTCAGATTATAAATGTAATTTAGGCCTACTATGGAACAATGTTTACCTTTTGGATGTTTTTTTTTTCCAAGTAATACAGTACTCTGGGACATTATATATTTAATGCTGACATGATTAATTTTACAACTGATTCATAGGTTCATAGGTGTGTGCTAGGCTAATGGTCCTGCAGCTTTTACAAACCTAGCCCATAGAAGTGCCCTGGCATTGTGCTGCCCGACGTTAGTTCCCAGTGCCTCTACCAAGTAGCTCGACTGGAGTCATCCCCAGAATGAACTTTCTATTTCCCATCCACTTACCAAGATTTCTCTTGAAGAGGGCCAGTGAAGTGCTCCGCTTGACATGTACGGGAAGTTTATTCCAGAGCATGGGCAGACTGTGGGTTATGAATCTGTCCCTCCAGCATGTTCTGTTGATTGTAGTAATGAGGTTGAGGTCTCTGGAGTGTGTGGTGGAGAGGGATTGGGAAAATTGTTGCAAACCTACCTTGATATGCCAGGGAAATGACAAAACATAGGACACAACAGGTTCCACTGAGATTTGAACTCAGGTCGCTGGATTCACAGTTCATTTCCTAAGGCTGTATTCATGACATCTATTAAATATAGTAATGTAATTGTTTGCTATCTGTAAATAATAGCTATAAGACTAAGTGTCATGAAGATTTAAAACTCTAAGGTCTTGTAATTAAGTGAAACTAAAATGACTGCATCTTTCTTTCATTTAAAAAAAAAAAGATTTGTCTCTAAAGCAACCAGATCTGGATGGGCAAATTTTGTTTTTTTTTCTAAGTTATGACTGAACTGTCACAAACACATGTAGACACACTTAGAGAAACACACACACACACACACACACACACACACACACACACACACACACACACACACACACACACACACACACACACACAAAGCAGAGTTAAGCTCTAACAGCTTTAAAAGCCTTTCACACTTAGGTTCTTGCCATTGTCTATATGGTTTAGGGCTTGCATTGCTCTAAAATACTTTGTGTTCCTATCTTTTACTTTCTGCAAATAGTAATAGATCAGAGCAGCTAAAACACAATTTACTACAAAGAATAATGTCTGAGTCTCTCTCCAATCATAACACAGAGGATATGAGTGGGTTGCAGATCCTAGCCTTTTTGTGTGTTTGAAACATGGATGCCAAGAAATTCACTCTCAAGGTGAATCTTGGCATCCGTGTTGAAAACACATAATAGTAGGTTAGGATCAAAGATGCAATCATAATTCTTTGTAGTGTATGGAGCTTTATTTGCTCCATGTATTACTAGCTACAGGAAAAAAGAAAAAAAATAGTTAAGTGTTTTGCCAGCTTTCAATGCCATAAAGCCTTTAGCAAATGCTGTCATAAAGGCAGTGTAACACAATCCCGTACGTTTATATCACCTTCCATGCCTGTAAACAGTTCAAATTTTTGACTCGTATGTTTGGTCTGTTCCTCATAAAGTCTGTGGTTTTCTGAAAAATTATTGAGGACTGAATTTTTAAATAATGACATATATTTAAGTTTCAAACTCCACATCCATCAGAAAATGTAGATGAACATATTTCCTGTTACACTAACAGGAAGTCAGTACACATTATCAATGGACAACAGGCGGAAATCATTCATTCTGCTGCTATCATTTGCTGGAAAGTAGTGCTGGCAGATTTGACTGCCTAACCGTAAACCTGACCTTAACAACTCAAGCAGGGGATGCTTAACATTTTTTAAGAATGAGTCTCACATCACTCTATTTAACTGATTTGTCTTTGTCCAAATAGCAAAGCATAATCACTGTGTGGTCCATGCACTACAAAGTTGTTACATGTTTTTATATAGGGTCTATATTATTTCCTTGACAGCTTAGGTTGTTAAATGCGCAATAATCAACACCCAAGCATCAACGTTTCAAAATTGCGAACGGACATATAAGCAATTCTTTCCTTGGAAAATAATTCACTTGGCCATTATCAAGGATTTGCCCTTTCCTCAATGTAGAGCGATCTTAGAGTTGGTATATTTAGTTAGGGGGGTGTAGGGGCACAGCCCCCCCTCCCCACGTCGGGGGTGTGGGGGGGTGAAGCCTGCCACTATATTTAGGTTGAAAAGTTAATTTTATTTCCGGATGGCCTAGCAAATTTTTTCCCAAGGAAAGAATTTGCGTTTATGGCTGTTCGTAATTTTGAAACTTTGACGCTTAGGTGTTGATAATTAAGCATTCGACAACCTAAGCTGTCGAAGACATAATATAGACTCCTTATATACATGTTGAGATTCATCATTTGCAATTCAATTTGCTCCATTCTCAAAGCTAATTTCTTAACATTCATGTTTGGAGCACAACATTTTGTTTGTCATTGGCTGACTTAATCATGATAATCTATATGATGAGATAACAGTAGAGGTTAATTTAGTCTGATGGCAGTGGAGTAACTTTGATTTGAAGGCCTGTTTGTTTATTATTCATTATGTCCTCCTTTATGATATGCATGTATACATTGAAGTGATGGGAGGTCCAGAAAAATGGTAGTACAGATTATTACTGAAGTCTGTAGTTTGCACACAGAGAATTATAAAGCTTGGAATATGCTGAATCAAATGGACTCTGAAGGAGAGCAGTAAAAAGATGAATTTTAAGGGCATTTCATATTTCAAGTTACTTATTAATCAGAAGGAATGTGTGTTTCTATCATCAATAAGGAAGCTGAATTTTTTTCAGAATGCACAGTTTGTTATGATGTATTTGCTATGTAATGATGTCATATTGCAAAGGTGAAAGCAAACCAATGTAAGAAGATTGCATCAAACAAAATATGTTTGATTTTTCACCATGTTTATTTAAATAGTGTGGACAATTTATTTCAACAAAATGTTGTTTATATAAAAATATCATTATTTGTTGAGGGGACTAGAACCCTTATCAATGACAAGGTTCACTTTATTGAGCCTTCACTCTGCCACATGCAATGACATTATGAAAACAATGTCCTTTCTCTGAACATGAGCACCATAATATCTACATGGTTTTCTTTCATACACATATTCCATATATTATGGTTATATAAGTTGTATATGATTTCTTAAGCATGCATTCTGTTTGCTTATTCCAGACTTACTAAGTTTGGAAGGTAGAAGTATGGCCCCATAATTATCCTTTATTTCTCTACTTGATGAAACATATACAATTTGATTAGCCTTAATTCCTTTATGAAACTCATAACATTTATTTTAATGATCAGCACTAGAAATCTAACCCACAGCAATTGCACTAAGCATGCCTCCTGTTAATGCTCTCACTGTCAGTGTTATATACCTTCATCTATTACTGTCTTTTGCAACCAGGGAATCAAGGAGAAATAAAAGCAACAAGGTAAAGAAATTATATTTTTTTAAATGCAGTAGCAGTAAATATTTGTATATCGCTGTGTTATTAGAACATAACATTTCCTTACCGAGTAATTCTGAAAAAAACCCCTAAAATGCATTATTTGTATGATAATTAATTTAAGAATTTCATCTATCTGCTTAGTGTGCAGAAACAATTTTATTTGCAATTCAGTGGTGCATGCTGAACCTTGTTTTATTCATGCATAGCTAAATCTTAGCTAAATAAAATGATAGCTTTGCAGTTTACTGTCAGATGTACAACAAAGAATAATATTTCAGTCAACAGCAATTACCTCTCTGGTGCTGATTTTTAGATTTTGTAATGAGACAGAAAACTATCTTATCAGACCTCTAAGCAGAAAAAGTTCTATTGAAGCATAAAAAATGCTGCACCTTGGTAAAAAAAGATATGTTTTCATACTGGACTGCCTTTATTTTAAATGTTTTACATTTACATGAAACTTATTGCATTCGTCTTTAAATGTTTCCATTAACACATAAGAAGGAACTTTGATTTACAGAAGAATTCCAGTTGCTGATATCCCAGACTGAGCAGTACCTTGTGGATACATGACACAAGAGACAGTTACTCTCTGAATTATTGAACTACAGCTGGAGACTGAAAGAAAGAAACAAAATATATATATTCAGCAAATTACTTAAACATTGAGTTAAAACTGTTTCTGAATCATTCTGCAATTTAAATGAATTTGCTAAGTGCATACTTTTATTTCCTCTCCACTGTCTAAGTAGAATTACATATTACTCACTTCACAACATTTTTCTATACCTGGAAAAAAATCTTATGCCAGTTTATTTTTTATTTTCTTAATATCTGTTAATATTTTTTTTTTACTTCAGCCCATCTCATATTTCCAACAGCAGCGTTTGTTTCTGAAACTTAAATTTCGAACTTATTACACTAGTGGCATTCAATAATCTTTTCTCCTTAAGAATGATCATGAGGCCTTAGTCACAGCTTTTTCTTCTACTGACATAGTAGTGGCATAGTAGTGTCAATGCTGTCATTAGCATTCCTGTCTTAGCACCTCACAATGCACGATATTCAACATGTAACACATAACCTCACAGCTCTCAAATGACCCCTGTCTCAAAAACATCTGCTTAACAGTCATATGAAATGCATCCCAGTAAATCTTCCTTTGTTATTTCTGTAGATCAGATCTTCTCTTTGAATGTCAAACATTGAGTTACATATACCTGACAATATGCTATTTTATTCTGACTGTATGTATTGCGCATTCAAATATTATCAGTTTATTAGCAATCAAGCAAAATACCCCTTCAGTTCACTTAGCAAATAAAGCATTGCATTTGCTTAAAATTAATTTTATAATTTGTTAATATGTTACATTACATTCAGCAGAGAATGGGACAACTATCAGGTAGTCATTTGGAGATGGAAAGAACTTGAAAACTGCCGATTCGTTCACTTTATAAAATCCACGTTCTACAGTTGCGTGCTTAGGATTTATTTTAAAGTGGCAAGCAGCAAAAGAAAGGCTATAGTTCTCTTCTAATTTGCTTTATTTCTGTGAAACTGTGGATCACAGAAGGATCCTTCCTACTACACATGCATGCAGAAAGCAATCATATGCATAATGTGCTCTGTAAAATTAAATACTTCTTGCCAGTAACGTTAAGAGGCTGAGATCTATCCAAGATGTTCAATGACAGAGGCTGATGATAGATGATCCTCACAGAAATACTGCTCCCAGAGGAAAGGATTTGAGAAAAAATATATTTTCGACTGTTTGGATTTAACATTTATTATATTTTTGTTGCCTTCATTTCAGTTTAACCTGGTGACTATTTCTTCAATGTTTGAGTTTTAACAAATACATAAGCTGACCTTTCACTGAACATAGACAGTTAACAAATTGAATAATCTTTGCAGCAATGTAACACATACAAAAAAAAAAAAACCAAAACAAAAATGTTCAAGATAAAATACAAACCATTCAAGCCACCTTTCTTTACAAGAAAAAGAAGTTTTCTGGAAGATTCTTAACATCATGATATGAAGTTTTAAGATAAAGAAACTTCAACAAATGGGATTGATGTCAGACAACAGACACACATAATGTATTCTGAATTTCTTCTAATATGAAAATAAACTTATTGTTGGCAAGGCATAAGACATTCTCCCAGATTTACTAAACTTCCATCCAGGACTAGCTTAGTCCTGCATGGAAGCGACCATTTAGGAGCAGGACGGCAGCGTGCCATGCATATTAATAAGTCGCACTGCCCGAGCTCCTAGGCTTACACAGAGCATGTAAGAGTGCAGGGAGCGTGTCTGAGAGCAGAGCTCTCAGAAAAAAACATGCCCCAGTAATGTAGAATAGTAGAAATGGGTATGCAATGAGTGACACCACTCACAGGTGTCCATATATTCCCACCAACAGTCCCCCTTGTGTATAACAGCAACAGAATGTAGTAATAAAATGAAGAAACCCTAATTTTTTGTTTAAAATATGATTGAAGCTAACCGTAGGTGCAAGGGTGTGCCCATCGCTTAGCTACGGTTAAAGCAGCTTAAAAGGCTGAAGAGGATAACAAGGAAGATATATGCCAATGAAACAGCACAGCAATAGTGTAGTGGGCAGAGCATTCGCCTAACAAGCAGGCATGCCAGGTTCGAGTCCCACTGCAGTGCATTCTATTTTACATGGCAAAGCATGTTATGACCAATATTTTTATTGCATAACCCACTAAATAACATATATGATGAATATATTGCTGAAGGCTCTGAGCATAAATGTAGAAATGTAGTAGGAAAAAAATCCTCGGTTCCACCACAACTGTAAAAATGTTAAAAACAATCTTTAATCTTCAGTAAAAACAACAAAAACAGGAGCACAGTAAAATTCCCTGATAAGCACTTTTGGCTTACTAGTCTTAATCAGATCATATGTCTTAGCTGTGCTCACTCTTAATTTAAAGACAGAATAAACAAATCAATGTTCTAGATACATAGTCATAACCAATGAAAAACTCAATAGTTTGCATACAGCATATATCCTGTGTCTTGCTGTGAGCCAATCATTATTGTATCTCAAGGTATCAAATGTCTGATATCTTAGTGGCAGAACTATCCAATAGCAACAAAGTAAATGATTTGAATACAGCATAAATCCTGCTTCTTGTTATAGCTAATCATATTTATGCCTTCAAATATCCAATCTACAATTTTCTTGTCCTGTAGCTATCCAATAGCATCAAAGGGGCTGAATTCCTTTGGTTGCCAGAACATATTGTTATTCAGTTCATTCGACAATATGCAGTACTTCACAGAAGCAAGTAGCACATATGATACAATTTTATAAATGCAATAGCATTGGTGCTCTTGCATATAAATTCCTATTATGTGCATTTTAATACACATATCTATGGTGTTCCTAGATATTGGAGTGTGTTTCCATGCAATAGACGATGGAATGTTACCACAGCTGGACACTAGATGAGCCACCCATACAAATGACATTCGTTGCCTGCAACATATACCCACAGAGAGGTCATAGGATAAACACCACACACAGGTTTGCACAAATGGAATACCTTTATTTGTGTACTATTACAGATTTATATGCCATGTCATATAGCTGTTCAGACACTAACATCCATATTAACAGAGTAATGCAACTGTGAAACAGTTATACTAATACAGTAGTCTGGAAAGGTCCACAACTGTTGCTGCCCAGGCCAAGCCCTTCAAATTGTACAATAGTAAAGCAGACTGGGCCACAGGATACCACACAATCAACAGTAAGTCATGCAGGTGTATAGTCCAGCACCCTCTATTTACACTCTGTACACAATCACTAGGTAGTAAAGACTTCAGTTGACCAAATGGGATGTAACTGTTACATAACAAGGCATAACTGACATCATCACAGGCACACTAGCAAATAGAACAGTCTGCATGGCAGGAGGCAGTAGTCCTGCAGTAACCACTTTATGTAAGTAATGTCAAGATAGGTGACATGTATGGTACTATATGGAACTGTACATCCAGATACCTTAAGGCGGCTCACCCCTGATACCCCAACATTTTGTAACAGCCTAGGTTATGTATGGTGCATCCACCCTCCTAGACTCAATAATACAGCGCCATATACCACTGTTATAAACACTGGACTTTGGAGTGCATATGGGCACACACGTATTGAGTAGGTGAAGCCCACACATATATGGCCCCAGCCCCACCATATGTGTGGGGGATACAGCAGCAGTGGACTGCTGGCAGGCATGGCAGTGTGATATACATATATGTGCATATGTATCTCTATCTGTGTATGTGTAGACATATACTGCTCTGTATATGTATATATCCAGGTGTGTATATGCATATCTATGTACATATACACACCCATCTATATATGTCAATATGCACATGTGTAATTATCTATATAGATAACTGGATAATCATATGTACATATATATTCACCATATGTCCTGAACATGGGGTGTAGCCCTACCTCAGCCCCTATAGTCCCACCTTCGTAGTGCAAGGGGATGTCAGGCATGTATAGCAGGCATATTAGCAGACTACTGCTACTGTAATAGGGATTGTCTTCACAGACATGGTGTGTGTGGGAGGTCACATCTGCTTTTCACATGTGTGCCTTTGGCTATTGATAGACATCCTAAGAACATCATAGTACAGTATCGCTGCAGTCATGTAATGCTGCTGTGGAATACAGCAGAGATATTGGCCAATGAATATGAACATTCTGACACACTCTGTACAGTCCAGATGTATACACAGACCCCCTTAGTGCAGAACATTTGGACCAAGCCTGACAATATGGATGTTAACAGCCATGTACATGGGTATAACACATAATGACCGGTATACATTTGCTTCCATAAGTTATGCATTTACACACCCCTGTCTGTCCTGACACATAATAACTGCTGGTACATAGATGCCATGGACACATACTACCCACTAGATATTGATATACATCTCTACAGCATCCCACCGCTCTGTCTGACATACATGACTGTTAAGGGAAGCCCGGCAGCAGTACATCTGGCAAGTATCTGGACATGACACCTCACTGGGTAAGTACACTAAACTGCTAGGCATGTAACAAAGCACTGTGCAGGCTACAAGCAGACTGGCTCAACACTGGCCTGCATCTCCTATTGGGGAATGCACATGTACCTGCATATATAGCAGGCTCTACAGGCATGTCACAGCACAGGGTAAGATACACTTGTGTGAAAGTGCATAACCACCTCCAATGTGAACACAGCCACAGCCACATATGGTAAGCTAGCATAATATTACAGTATATGGACTATATGTTCAACACCATCCTCCTGTGTGCCACTCACACACTAACCCTATATATACTGGGCCACTACACAGTGTGGTCTGATGCCCGTCTGTGGTATGGGACATGTGTGTGTATGGCCTTACAAACATGTAGGCCAGTATGGTAACATACAGTGGAGCAGCATGTAACATCAGATAGGATGGGACCTAGGACAGTGACATCTTCCACAGTTTGTACACAGGTCAAGGTACATATTAACAATGCGTACACTGTCGACATTCACCATAAGTTCACAGACCTCAGTATTGTACAAACAACCATAGAATGTCCAGGTTATGTCATCAAATATAACCCTTACTGTACATAACATGTGTAGCAGTCTGATATCTCACTGGCTTGTTATCAGATATGATGACACTGATTCTGGTGTAGAGCATATATGCACCTATTAATGCATGACATATGTACAAAGGTTGACTGAGTTGTGGATGGAAGCACATACACAGGGCCAATATTGACATGTTGCTGTGATAACATCATACATTTACTGTTGTAACAGGGCTTGTTGCAACATATGTCCTATGAGGGATATGAAGTCAGTAACTGTCATGGCTTTCATCATCTACAGACTGCAGTCCTCACACTAACTTCTGCAGTTCACAGATAAATGCTCTGTGGGTAACACAAGAAACCAAAGGCACCACACACTGCCCAGTCTGCAGATGATCCTACAGATGGGGAATCCTCATAAACATAGAACTGACATAGCAGGTATTAATACATGAAGGACAGCCTTATCAGCACACACCCTGTTAAACCAAAATTACTCCAAATGCAGTATAGCAGCACTTACAGTCTGTAGTCAGGTCAGGCACATCCCCCTCCTGTGTGTTGGCCTGTTTCCACAGTGTATGTTCTAAGAAGTAAATCCCCAATCCATCTGAGAAGCTGTTTGCCAAACAATAGATTGAGTTCCTGCTCACAGTGACTGAAAAGGCCCAACACCAACATGATGTTCCTAGATATTGCATTGTGTTTCCATGCAACTGGCTATGGGAATGTTATCACAGCTGTTCCACATGCAATCAGCTAGGGGAGGGCTGCAATTCATGCAGAGGCCATCAGCTGATCATGAGCATTACCTAAAATATGATGAAAACCAAGGCCAATGATGAAGCTGCAGTTAGAAATCTAACAATAGTGGCAAGACAAACTGAAACAATGTAAAAAATTATTAGCAAAACAAAGCTTTCAGGTATAACAACCCTTCTTCAGTGCATGATAAAAACTGAATTATTCACGATCCTTAAATATCATGCAAAACCAATAATTCAATTAACCAAAGCCAATAAAATCATCATACTATTTAAAATTTTTTTAAAGTGAACAAAATCTGCTCATTTAATCATTTCAAACATAAGATTCTGTCCTTAAGTATTGGTTTTAAAGCATTTAACTTATTAATACCAGAAAACACATCTGCCTGCAACAATGTGATACATACATATTCTTTTAACTCTAGTTTATTGTTTAAATCATCACATCTAATTGACCTTTGAACAGAAGTAAAAACCATAAAAGTAAAATCATGTATTTCCCAATTCTCATTTATATGTTGTGCTAGTGAATTGGTCATAACATACCTTCTTATGTCTGATTTGTGTTCGATAATTCTATCTTTAAGACATCTAGTACTTTTTCCTACATAAAATGCCGGACATATCCGGCACACAGCTAAATATACAATGTTGCAAGAATTACATGTGGCAAAACATTTTACATTGTATTTTCTGTTACTAGTAGGATGAACAAAATCTAATTCACCATTTATACATGGGCAACAACAACAATTGTAACAAGGAACAGTAGTACCCTTCCTAGCAAAAAATTGGTCATAGCTAAAACAATTAAAATTTTTATAACAAGTTTTTGTTTGAAACTTTCACAATTTCTATAGGAAAAACTGGGCTTAGTAGCAACAAATTTCAGTAGCTCAGTAGCACTTCGTAGAATGCACCAATTATTATTGATAATACTCTTAACACCATCACTACACCTGCTATAAGTCATGGGGTAGCGTAAAACCATAGACTGATTGTCACCACCTACCAAGGTCATTTGAGCGGTGCTTTTTTTACAGAAGAAGGGATAAAACCTAGTATCCCTTTCCTCAAGAATTTCATTATTGATGCTAAGTAGCAGGTTCTCATCATAGCCTCTTTGAAGGAATTCATCAATCATATCACTCAATTGTATTTCACATTTTTCTTTTCTGTGTTGAGCCTACATACACATATAAATTGGCTCCTAATAATTCCCTTGAAAACTTGTGGGCTGTGCATACTTGTATGATGCAAATACTTATTTTTATGCATAGGCTTTCTATGAACAGAAGTTTGTATCCTACCGCCCTGTATACTTAAATCAATATCCAAAAACTGTATACATTTGGATGAATAAGTCAAAGTGAAGTGTTAAAAAACAGTACTATCATTAAGAAAGTTGACATATTCTTTGAGCTCATGTTCATTGCCCTCCCATATAAAAAAATATCATCCACAAACCTTTTAAAGAATGTGATCTTGGAACTATAATTACTAGGCGCATTGTGCACATGTTCAGTTTCCCATTTATCTAATAACAAGTTGGCATAGGTGTTCTCTACCGGAGTCCCCATCACAACACAGGAGATCAGATGATAATACTTGGTATTAAACACAAAAACATTATTAGTCAGTACTATGTCTAAAAGATCACATATAGTTTCTATTTCCCTGCCTGAAAGTTGTGAGTGCATGCAAAGTAAATCCCGCATTGAGTTAACACCATAATCAACAGGAATAACTGTAAATAAAGAACTGATGTCTAATACAACAAATATAAAGGGAACATCTTCCCTATTATTAAAATACTCACATAATTGTTGTAGGAAATTTCCACTATCTTTAATATAATTTTTAACAGACCTAAGATATTGAGAAAGGACATGCTGTAGATAAAGGGAAATTGGTTCGGTGCACCAGCCCCTACCCGAGACTATAGGTCTCATAGGTGGTCAAGAAATAGACTTGTGGATTTTTGGTAAGCCATACAAGATTGGAATGACAGGGCATGGAACAGTAAAAATTGAAATAATTCACAATTAATGTCATTCATAGCTTGTAAATCAAAGACACACATATTTATAGTACTAATTAGTCTTTTCACTTCTGTGATGGTAATCTCCTTAAAGGCAGTAGTATCTGAAATGATTCATTCAATAGCCTGAAAAGAGTCAATCCTATCTAAGATGACTATAGCACCACCCTTGTCTGCTTCCTTGATGATGATGCCAGGATTTTTGCATAAGCATCCCAATGCTTGACTTTCATTTGAAGTTAAGTTGAAGAACTTTTTGTAATTTTTGTTGCTATCATAAAATTTCCATAGCTGAAGCTCACATATGTTATTGAACACAGTTTCATTAGGATGACTTATAGGAATGAAGATACTAGAGCATTTATGCAAAGAACCATTTGAAGTGAGAGTGTTACCAAACAGCAATTTTAAGTTTAAATTACAATAAAACGTTTTCAAGTCCGTTATTGCATTCACTACAGAGTCAGTGCTAGCTGGTATAAAGTTTAAGCCCTTATTAAGCAACAATATAGCGGAATCATCAAGCAACAGCTTAGAAATATTAACACAAGAATCATTCACATTAGAATTTAAACTAGTATCTACTGCCCTTATTAATGCCTTTGTTGAAACTTCTTGCTGTTTCGTCCATTTCCTAATAGACTTGGCGACCTGTTGCATTTCCGTTGAAAGGAGTGATCCTTCGATTGGAGTCTGTTCCCTGTTGCAGTTTTTATTGTTTTTATCTCCTCTGGCAGTATTAATTGAAAAACCTTATATTTAGGTATAGTTTCTTTACCAGAAACAGAGGAGCTAGTTGACACCATCACCACATTCATACTGTTCAAGCCTGCTGATGTCATAGATGGAGCAGACATTTCATTAGAATGAGGAACTTCATTGGTTAGTTCATCCATTGAAGTTACTGTTCCTTGTTACAATTGTTGTTGTTGCCCATGTATAAATAGTGAATTAGATTTTGTTCACCCTACTTGTTCTTCTTTCGGCTGCTCCCATTTGGGGTCACCACAGCAGATCAGCTGTTTCCATTTCTTCCTGTCCTCTGCATCTTGCTCTGTCACACCAACCACCTGCATGTCCTCTCTCACCACATCCATAAACCTTATCTTAGGCCTTCCTCTTTTCCTGTTACCTGGCAGCTTCATCCTTAGCATCTTTTTCCCTCCTCAGCAAATGTCCAAACCAACATAATTTTGCCTCTCTGGCTTTGTCTCCAAAGCTTCCAACCTGGTCTGACCCTCTAATATACTTATTCCTAATCCTGTCCATCCTCGTCACACCTAGTGCAAATCTTAACATCTTCAACTCTGCCACGTCAAGCTCTGACTCCTGCCTTTTTGTCATGCCACTGTCTCTAACCCATATAACATAGCTGGTCTCACTACCCTCTTGTAGACCTTCCCTTTCACTCTTACAGGTACTCATCTGTCACAAATCACTCCTGACACTTTTCTCCACCCACTCCATCCTGCCTGTACTCACTTTTTCACCTCTCTTTCACACTCACCATTACTCTGAACTGTTGATCCCAAGTATTTAAACTCATCCACCTTTGCCACCTCTACTCCCTGCATCCTCATGATTCCTCTATCCTCCCGCTCATTCACACATATATATTCTTAGTCCTGCTGACCTTCATTCCTCTTCTCTCTAGAGCATAGCTCCACCTCTCCAGGGTCTCCTCCACCTGTTCTCTACTCTCACTACAGATCACAATGTCATCTGCAAACATCATAGTCCACAGGGACTCTTGTCTGATCTTGTCTGTCAACCTGTCCATCACCATTGCAAATAAGAAAGGGCTCAGAGCTGATCCTTGATGTAATCCCACCTCCACCTTAAATACATCTGTCACTACCACCACAGACCTCACCACTGTCACACTACCCTTGTACATATCCTGAACCACTCTTACATACTTCTCTGACACTCCCGACTTCCTCATACAATACCACAACTCCTCTCTAGGCACCCTGTCATATGCCTTTTTTAAATCCACAAAGACACAATGCAACTCCTTCTGACCTTCTCTGTACTTCTCCATCAACACTCTCAGAGCAAACAACGCCTCTGTAGTGCTCTTTCCTGGCATGAAACCATACTGCTGATGACTAATCATCACCTCCCTTTTTAACCTAGCTTCCACTACTCTTTCCCATAACTTCATGCTGTGACTGATCAATTTAATCCCTCTGTAGTTACTACAGCTCTGCATATCACCCTTTTTCTTAAAAATCGGTACCAAAACACTTTTTTCTCCATTCCTCAGGCATTCTCTCATTTTCCAAGATTTCATTAAATAATCTAGTTAAAAACTCCACTGCCATTTCACCTAAACATCTACATGCTTCCACAGGTATGTCATCTGGATCAACAGCCTTTCCGTTCTTCATCCTCTTCATAGCTATCCTTACTTCCTCCTTGCTTATCCACTGCACTTCATGATTCACTATCCGCACATCATCCAACCTTCTCTCCCTCTCATTCTCTTCATTCATCAGCCCCACAAAGTACTCTTTCCATCTGCTCAACACACTCTCCTCACTTGTGAGTACATTTCCCTCATTATCCTTTATCACCCTTACCTGCTGCACATTTTTACTAGCTCGGTCCCTCTGTCTAACCAATCAGTACAGGTCCTTTTCTCCCTCCTTAGTGTCCAACCTTTTATACAACTCTTCATAAGCCTTATCCTTAGCCTTTGCCACCTCTCTCTTTGCCATGCACCTCATCTCCTTATACTCTTGTCTACTTTCTTCATCTTTCTGACAATCCCACTTCTTCTTCACCAACCTCTTTCTCTGTATACTCTCCTGTACTCCTTCATTCCACCACCAGGTCTCCTTGTCCTCCTTCCTCTTTCCAGATGTCACACCAAGCACCTTTCTAGTCATCTCTCTTACTAGCTCTGCTGTAGTTATCCAGCTATTCGGTAACTCTTCACTGCCACCCAGTGCCTGTCTTAACACTTCCCTGAACATTACTTCACAATTACCCTTTTTCAATTTCCACCATTTGATCCTTGGTGCTGCCCTCACATGCATCGTCCTCTTCTTGTTCACCAATGTCATCCTACAAACCACCATCCTATGCTGCCTAACTACACTTTCCCCTGCCACCACTTTACAGTCTCCAATCTCCTCATTCTACTAGTAATAGAAAATACAATGTAAAATGTTTTGCCACATGTAATTCTTGCAACATTGTATATTTAGCTGTTTGCCTGATATGTCTGGCATTTTATGTAGGAAAAAGTACTAGATGTCTTAAAGATAGAATTATCGAACACAAATCAGACATGTTGCTTGATGATTCCACGATATTGTTACTTAATAAGGGCTTGAAATGTATACCAGCTAGCACTGACTCTGTAGTGAATGTAATAACGGACTTGAAAACGTTTTGTTGTAATTTAAACTTAAAATTGCTATTTGAGTGGTTCTTTGCATAAATGCTCTAGTACATTCATTCCTACAAGTCATCCTATTGTAACTGCGTTCAATAACATATGTGAGCTTCTTCAACGGAAATGTTATGATAGCAACAAAAATTACAAAAAGTTCTTCAAATTAACATCAAATGAAAGTCAGGCATTGGGATGCTTATAATCCTGACATCATCATCAAGGACGCAGACAAGGGTGGTGCTATAGTAATCTTAGATAGGAATGACTATTTTCAGGCTATTGAACGAATCATATCAGATACTACTGCCTTTAAGGAGATTACCATCACAGAAGTGAAAAGACTAATTAGTACTATAAATATGTGCGTCTTTGATTTACAAGCAATGAATGACATTAATTGTGAATTATTTCAATTTTTACTGTTCCAGGCCCTGTCATTTTAATCTTGTATGGCTTACCAAAAATCCACAAGTCTTTTTCTCGACGACCTATGAGATCTACAGTCTTGGGTAGGGGCTGGTCCACTGAACCAATTTCCCTTTATCTACAGCATGTCCTTTCTCAATATCTTAGGTCTGTTAAAAATTATATTAAAGATAGTGGAGATTTCCTGCAACAATTATGTGAGTATTTTAATAATAGGGAAGATGTTCCCTTTATATTTGTTGTATTAGACATCAGTTCTTTATTTACAGTTATTCCTGTTGATTATGGTGTTAACTCAATACGGGATTTACTTTGCATGTACTTACAACTTTCAGGCAGGGAAATAGAAACTTTATGTTTACTTTTAGACATAGTACTGACTAATAATGTTTTTGTGTTTAATACCAAGTTTTATCATCAGACCTCTGGTGTTGTGATGGGGACTCCGGTAGAGAACACATATGCCAATTTGTTATTAGATAAATGGGAAACTGAACATTGCACAATGCTACTAGTAATTATAGTTCCAAGATCACATTCTTTTTCAAAGGTTTGTGGATGATATTTTTTCATATGGGAGGGCAATGAACATGAGCTCAAATAATATGTCAACTTTCTTAATGATAGTACTGTTTTTTTACACTTCACCTTGACTTATTCATCCGAATGTATACAGTTTTTGGATATTGATTTAAGTATACAGGGCGGTAGGATACAAACTTCTGTTCATAAAAAGCCTATGCATAAAAATAAGTATTTGCATTGTACAAGTATGCACAGCCCACATGTTTTGAAGGGAATTATTAGGATCCAATTTATACGTGTATGTAGGCTCAACACAGAAAAGAAAATTGTGAAATACAGTTGAATGATATGATTGATGAGTTCCTTCAAAGAGGCTATGATGAGAACCTGCTACTTAGCATCAAGAATGAAATTCTTGAGGAAAGGGATACTAGGTTTTATCCTTTCTTCTGCGAAAAAAGCACTGATCAAATGCCCTTGGTAGGTGGTGACAATCAGTCTATGGTTTTACGATACCCCATAGGTTCATAGATTAGTACTAAGCTAACTGCCCTTGCGAGCCATTTTAAGCCTAGCCAATTATCCCTTGTGAGATTCAAAGCCTGCACCTTGTGTTTGTAAGGCAAACACCTTAACCATTAGGCCACCCTTCCCACTATAGCATGACTTATAGCAGGTGTAGTGATGGTGTTAAGAGTATCATCAATAATAATTGGTGCATTCTACGAAGTGCTACTGAGCTACTGAAATTTGTTGCTACTAAGCCCAGTTTTTCCTATAGAATTTGTGAAAGTTTCAAACAAAAACTTTGTTATAAAGATTTTAATTGTTTTAGCTATGACCAATTTTTTTAATAGGAAGGGTACTGTTCCTTGTTAGAATTGTTGTTGTTGCCCATGTATAAATAGTGAATTAAATTTTGTTCCTCCTACTAGTAATAGAAAATACAATGTAAAATGTTTTGCCACATGTAATTCTTGCAACAATGTATATTTAGCTGTGTGCTGGATATGTCCAGGATTTTTTGTAGGAAAAAGTACTAGACGTCTTAAAGATAGAATTATCGTACACAAATCAGACATAAGAAGGAATGTTATGACAAATTCACTAGCACAACATATAAATTAGAATGGGGAACTACATGATTTTACTTTTGGGGTTTTAACTTTTGTTCAAAGGTCAATTACAGGTGGTGATTTAAACAATAAACTAGAGTTAAAAGAATATGAATGGATCATATTGTTGCAGACAGATGTGTTTCCTGGTATTAATAAGTTAAATACTTTAAAACCAATACTTAAGGACAAAATGTTATGTTTGAAATGATTAAATGAGCAGATTTTGTTCACTTTAAAAATTTTTTAAATAGTATGATGATTTTTTTGGCTGTGGTTAATTGAATTATTGGTTTTGGATGACATTTAAGGATTGTAATTAATTCAGTTTTTATCTTGCACTGAGGAAGGGTTGTTATACCTGAAAGCTTTGTTTTACCAATAGATTTTTTACGTTGTTTCAGTATGTCTTGTCACATTACCTAAAATACACATGCTGCTGCCTAAGCAAAGCAGGTGTAGGTCTCCACATCCACCAGTGAGGGAGTGAGTGAGGCAGACAGAGGCAAAGACAAGTCAGGGAGGTGTGGGAGAGTAAAACTTAAGCATGTTTGTGCCACACACCTACCAGCAGAGGGTATCAAACCCCTGATGACTTTGTAGTGCTATCACAGTTCTACACAGTTATTGGATGCATCACATGTTACCTGTTGCGGAGCACTCAGAACATATATGTGATGGTGAGTGACATCTGCAACAGGGATATGGTAGCTATACGGTAGGTGAAGTACACATGCCTGCCCTCATGAACAGGTGCCAGTGTCAACACAGCCACACTCTCACAGGGACGCACACACATTGACACACTTGACAGTGCCAGGATTACAAATCATCACTAGTGAGATTGCCACAACATATTACTGTGGAGGTATCACATGCACCACATGGGCCATACGGAGGTTATATGGGCAAGGGGTATAGGGAGATGTCTGACATCTGACAGCATGCTTCACTATGCCAATGGGGGTTGTAGTGAGTATGGATGTGATCATACGCATCATACAACACACACACAAACACACAGGGTGCCAGTACTGACATGCATGGGTGCATTTCTGCATGGGTGTGTGGTGGTCGGCTGTGCCAGACGGCTATACAAGGCTAGGATATGGCTATACCTTGGCATCAGGCCACATGACAATGGTCTGCATTGTGGCTCAGGGCTGTAGTTTCTACATTTGCCCACACAGTTAGGTATTGTGACCACCATGCAGTCACTTGCTTGACTATTGCATGTGGTCAAAGCTGTGCATCGCTTGCCATGTATGTGTTCCTTAGTCCATGACATGTATGGTGTCTGGGATGTGCACACCTCCCACATGCATGTACAGTGACATGTGGAACTGTACCTGGGGTGTCTGGCCCTTGTTGTGTACACAGATTATCATCAGAAATGCCAGTCTTGGCCACCTTTGGTGGGAACTGGTAATGGACTGCAGGTTTACCCTGCACCTACATTGATAGCAAGATAACAGCATTCCCTGGTGTCAGTGGCATCTGTCAATACAGGGCATGTTTTCAGGCATGGTATGTCCTTTGTGGGTCACATGTGATGGAACCACAGGTGTTGCAGGTGTCCAGTGGGGAACATGGGGAAGGTGCACTGTCTGCATGTACATGCCTATTGGACAGATGGACAGGGTGCCCTGCCCTCTTTAGCCCATGGCAATCACTCCATAGTTGCTATCAGTTGCCAATATGCAGTGTACACATATTGGCTGTTGCCTAGGCATGTGTGTGTGTGTGTGTGTGTGTGTGTGTGTGTGTGTGTGTGTGTGTGTGTGTGTGTGTGTGTGTGTCTGTGTGTGTGTGTGTGTGTAAGACATGGGTTGAGAGTGTGCACTGTGTAAAACTGGGGTTGCTAACTGTGATTGCCTGGCCTTGATGTCACATATATGGGTATGGATTTGCACCCCCAACCTCTCAGCTATTTCACATCTGATATCCCTGTACGGTGGACATTGTGATATTTACTAGGACCAGCTTATAAGAAATTTGCGAAACCCACTGCACATTGGGCCCAGGTGTCACACACTCACACCCTCCTCCACACAGGATACGAGTTACAAGTACACACACACACCTGTCATGTCTGGGAGTAGAACCTCTACCTAACGAGTTTATGATACTACAGCACTACGCAGTTATAGTATGTGCCATGGAGATTACTGGAGTACTCTTTCCCCAAAGGTGTATATCACATTGGATGACATCAGTAGGATTGCCAAAGTAGGACATTCGAATTGTAGTGAGTGTGGCTAGGCTAAAATGCATTGCTCCCTACACAGACAGTGACACACACACACTCACCCAACACCTGCCACTGACATGTGTGGGTATATAACCCCTAACAGAGGTCTATATCACACTACAGCATGGAGCTGTTATATGACGCACCACGAGGATTACTGGAGAACTGCTTCCCCAAAGGTGTATTGCACAATGAGTGACATCAGCAAGATTGCCAAAGTAGGGCAGTTGAATTGTATTGAGTGTGACTAGCTTATAATGCATTGTTCCCTACACAGACATTGAAACACACACCATCCCGAACTGCCATGGGTGGGAATAGAACCCTACCAGAGTTGTAAATCAAACTACAGCAGTACACACTTATGGCACGCACTACGGAGATTACTGGGCTATAACCTTCCCAGAGGTGTATTTCTAGGTGGATGACATCAGCAGCCTTGCCAAAGTTGAGCATTTGAATTGTAGGGAGTGTGACTAGCCGAAAAAGCATTGCTCTTTACACAGACAGAGTCAGACAAACACACACACTTGCCATGTCTGGGATTAGAACATCGATCTAACTACTTTATCACACTACAGTAGTATGCAGTTACAGGACCCGCTACAGAGATTACTGGGTTACAACCTTCCCAGAGGTGTATTTCTAGGTGTATGACATCAGCAGCCTTGCCAAAGTTGAGCATTTGAATTGTAGGGAGTGTGATTACCCTAAAAAGCATTGTTCTCTACACAGGCAGAGTCAGACAGACCCACACACAAACACTTGCCATGTCTGGGAATAGAACACCTACCTAATTACTTTATCGCACTACAGCAGTACGCAGTTACAGGGCACATTACAGAGATTACTGGGCAACAACCTTCCCAGAGGTGTATTTCTAGGTGGATGACATCAGCAGCCTTGCTAAAGTTGAGCATACCAGTTGTAGGGAATGTGACTACACTAAAAAGCATTGTTCTCTACACAGACAGAGATGGACAGACACACACACACACACACACACACACACACACACACACACACACACACACACACACACACACACACACACACACACACACACACACACACACACACACAGTTGCCAAGGCTGGGGTTAGAACTCCTACCTAACTATGCTATCACACTACAGCAGTACACAGGTATGGAACGCGCCACAGAGATTACTAGGCCATACTTCCCAGAGGTGTATTTCTAGGTGGATAACATCAGCAGCCTTACCAATGTAGAGTATTTCAATTGTAGGGAGTGTGACCACCCTAAAAAGCATTGCTCTCTACAAAGACAGAGAAGGGCACACACACAGAAACACACACAGTTGCCAAGGCTGGAGTTAGAACTCCTACCTAACTATTTTATCACACTACAACAATACGCACTTATGGGATGCACCATGGAGATTACTGGGTTAAAACTCTCCCAAAGGTGTATTTCACAGTGGATGACCTCAGCATGCTTGTCATAGTAGGGCTATGGGGAGGGCAGTGTGTGTGCTTGGGCCATAACCCATTCATCTAGGGGTTGACACGCCACATGCAGGCACAACCTGGGTCATATTTCACAGGTACGTGTATACAGCTGCTAGATGACTACTTCCTTGTACAGTCATGTTGCACAGCTGACACGTCCACCATATACTCTGTAATGCTGACAGATACCGGTGGCTAGTATCTGCAGTGAGTGACATCTGACCCTCGTGTGGTTGTGGTCCTTTGGCTGTGTGCTAGGTGGGACAGGCCTGGATGGCTCCTTGTCAAAATCACCCTCTTCCACATACCTATGTGCATCTACCTTTGGCTTAATATAGTGTGTTGTCCTTACATATATGCCTGTATTCGTATCCACTGTGTATGCAAAGCATGAGTGGTGCATACTGAGGAGTGTCTGCACTAACATCTGTGGCTGCCAGATATGTGTGGTCCACTGGTGTTTGCGGACATGGCCTTCATGTGTTTAAGTGTGAGAGCATGCCCAGTATGACCTTTCAGTATGTTGTTGACTGACATTGCCTTAATTTCTCTAAGTGTGTGGGCATGCCCAGTATGCCTGTCTGTACTGAATGTGTGGATCGAGTCCAGGTAGTTTGTACTGTAGTGCTGACCCTTGTGTTGTACACCTACAGGTAGCATGCTGTCTCTGCAGGTTTTCTGTCAATCATTTGGCATTGACTGTTATTACATTTCTGCATAGGATGGGGAGGGGGCACACCAGACTATTCCTACATTCCTACACAGGACTGGAGGGGGCACACCTGACTGTTACTACATTTCTACGTAGGATGGGAGGGCACACCTGACTATTTCTACATTTCTACACGGGATTGGGGGGGCACACCTGACTGTGACTACATTTCTAAATAGGATGGGGGGGCACACCTGACTATTTCTACATTTCTACATGGGATTGGGGGAGGCACACCTGACTGTGACTACATTTCTACATAGAATGGGGGGGCACACCTGACTATTTCTACATTTCTACACAGGATTGGGGGGCACAATTTTTTTCATTTCTATGTAGGATGGGGGGCATACCTGACTATTTTACATTTCTACACAGGATTGGGGGGAGCACACCTGACTGTGACTACATTTCTATGTAGGATGGGGGGGGGCACACCTGAGAGTTGTACACATTTGCTAGGACTGTACTGGTATGTCAGGCACTCCATTTCATTCTGTAGTCTTACCTATCGTGCTGACAAGAGGCATACCAGTGTACTACAGATCTTAGCTTTTAATTACCTACATATTAGTTTCTGACTTCCTACCCTTCAGAACTGACATCTCACTGCCTGACCTGCTGTAGTCTGTCTGTGTGGGCCTGGGGGGGGTGGGTTACCCATAGACCTCATTCTGAGGCCATAGCACAGCGTTTGTCTGTGTTTGTCTACACCTGTCCTGCTGGCTGTGACTGTTGTTTTGTATGTGAACCTCCCTGACTGGCATGTGTGAATCACTTACCTTGTAGGTGTCCCCAGTATTGAGGGTGGTGCTGCAGGGCTGCCTATGTCAGATGCACATAGTACACTCCCTACAGATGGTTAAGCACAGGTAGTGTAATGTTTGTCACCCCTTTTACTGTATGCGAGAGTAAGGGAAAGGTGCTATTCCCTGGGTCCCCCCTGTGTCAGTGTATGTGATATGCGTTGCCTCTTTGCCAAGGCCAGGGCATACTGGGCACGCCTCCTTCTGCCTACTGAGACAGGCTCAGGTTGTTCCTCCTCCGAGTCACTATGTGCCTGTGCAGGCCTTGGCAATGATGGGGGGTTGTTTGGCCATGCTCTATGCTGTTCCTGCTACAGCTTTTTCCGCAGGATCATATTGTGTAGCATGGCACATACAAAGACAATTTAGGTACATGTAGCTGGTGAGTACTGCAAAACTCCACCGGATGTGTTCAGGCACCAGAACCGTGACTTGAGCATCCCAAGCACATGCTCTACTATAATTCTGGTCTGTGCGTGTGCCTCATTATGGAGTTCTTGTTCGGGTGTGTGCGCATTTCTGATGGGTGTAGTCAGCCATGGCTCCAGTGCATATCAAGCATCCCCCACTAGGTGACCATCAGGGAAGGCCCCATTAGCAAATATCTGGTACAGCTGCAACAGATGCCAGATGTGGGAATCGTGATAGCTTCCAGGGCAGCTAGCACACACATTCATTATTATACCCTGGGCATTGCACACAACCTGACAGGTGATGGGAGGGGAAGCCCTTGCAGTTGATTTAGACCATACCTCGCTCACCGGGTGGTGCTTTGATGCATGTGTGTGTGCAGTCTATCTCACCCACTACCTCAGGATATTCTGCTATTTGGTGAAACAGTTGCATATTGCTGGCCAACGCCAACATGTTGGGGAAATATACGTGCTCAACGACATGTGCTGAAATGGCATCCAGGAACTGGTGGAGCACCCTGGATGCTGATGCCTGTGAAATCCCCATTATGTCCCCAGTTGGCCTTTGAAGGTACCTGTAGCTAGTATTTGTAGGCCTACACATACCTTAGTATCCACTGGGATGGGGTCCCTTCTGTTAGTTCTGTGTGTGAGGTGTGGCTGGCACAGCTCAGAAATTTGCTGTAGGAGGTCCCTGTCCACCCTATAGCACTCCACTATCTCCAGCTTATGTAGCCCCTGGTAGTTTACTCTGGGTCTGTACACTCTTTTTCGTCTCCTCACTGTGGGTTGGTCGACAGCATTCATATCCTCACCACCCTCAGCCTCTTTCACAAGTTGTATGATAGCTATTGCAGCCCCTATCATTTTGCTGTTGCGAGTGTTAAAAGTTCCCCGCTTGTTTACACCGGTGGCATAGAGTGTGGGAAAAACCAGAGGGGAAGGTGTTTGCATACTTTATAGTAGTGTTCTGGGCTGGGCTGGTCTGCTGCCTGTGTAATTGTTTGATTCTGATACATTACCGCTGGCAGCTAAGCTAGTTCTTCTTGATTACCTTCCTACTGCTGTTTTCCCTTTCCATTGCCTACCTGTTTAAGCCCAGGGGCACGCCACACAAACAGTGCTCAAATGTACACAGTGCTGCTATTTCCTGATTTAACTTCTTTTTTCTTCCTGTAAAACCTGGTCCGCGGTGTGCACACCCGCTTAGGCTTTGTAAAGAGTGCTAGGCAGGTTTAGACACACCCCCTAGTTTAGCTGTGTTAAGCTAGGAGCAAACCCGAGCCACAGGGCTCCAATCCACTTACAGTATGCTTCACACACCCCCATCATGTCACCTAACTCCTAGGCTTGCACCAAGCTATTCCTGCTGTTGGGACCTGGCTCACATGCTGGAGAAAACTGGGATTCACTATCCTTCCCCTCATTTGCATAGGATTGCCTGCTAATGCATAGTTACATGTCTCACACTGAGCCTCCCCCCTTAGCAACCACTACTCACTGGCCATGTTGTCTTTTACCTGCCATTGACTTGCATGGCAGAATACTTATTTTAGTTAGGATGCTTAATTTAGGTTAATTTTGTTATTTTCCCCCGATCCTGTTTGCACACCACTGCCCTACGCTTAAACAGCTGAGATTGGATAAAAAAAAATAAAAGTTGATTTTTGTATTTTTTTATGCTTGCAATGCAGCCTTTATTTGGAGTTGTCACAGCTCCGTTTTGGATTTTGCAGAAATGTACTTGGTTATTAACTGAGTACATTTCTACAGATAGCACTAGTCCTGCACAGATGGTTGCAAGCTTCCTGGATTGCAAAATCACCTCATTTTTATAGATTTCTCCTGCAAATGGGGTGATTTGCATACAAGGGCTTCATCTGTGCAGGATTATTGCAGGAGCACTCGTGCATGCCCCTGCAGGCTGTTCCTGGATCGCACAGCAGACATATTGCCTGCTTGAGGTCCTGCACTGATCTTGCACACCATGCAAGCTTTAGAGAATCCGGGGAATTGAAATTATTATAGTTTCTATTTTTATAATTTTACTGCAGGTTAGTACAACCAATTCAGAACTTACTGAATACTACATATGTCCATGTAAAAATTCATGGCATAATTTGCATTAAAGTAACTAAAATGAATTTATAAAAGTAAATACAAAAACAAATACAAGCACATATATATGTATGTGTATTAAATATACAGTATATGAATAGAAATAATGAAAAAAATAATAAATAAATATTATATATTACAAATTAAAACCTTTGTAATTGTAAAAATTCATTTTAGTTAAAATTTATATATGGAGAGAAATAGAGAGATATATCTGTATATAGTACACATACATATGATTTTTTTACATTATTCATGAGATGAATTTGGATATATTGTCTTATTGGTTAATTAGTACATGTGATTCATTTTGTAAAAGTATTTAAACTGTGTAAAGTGATTTGGGTGTGTTTCTGATGAAGTTCAGTGATATTAAATTGAACGAAAACGTTTAAAGTACAGATTGGGTTGTCTGTTTTCCTTTCCTCACCAGCAGATTTGTTACTTCATTGGATTTATGATTCGTGTGGTTTTCATAATTTGCATTAAGTTTTGATTAGTAAATGGGGTAGGACAAAAATGTTTTTAATTAGCTTCATTATTCATAAATGCAATTAAATGAGACTGCATAAAATAAGCACTGGACTTAAAAATGGTAGGGCTCATTATAAAGTGTGAGAGTATGCTAATTATTTTGTAATTATTCTGGAAAACTACAATGATGAATTTGATAAGCTGCAATGATTTTTTTTTTGCAAGGCACACAATATAATAGAATATAAATATATTGTATTCAGCAGTCTCTAATATACAACAGGATGGATCTGTTGCACAAGCTGAGAAATTTGATTTTCTTGATATATCTTATTCCATACAATATAATAGAACTTATGCCTTTGGCTAAAAGTATTATTTGCAATGACCAACTCAAGAATTACTACTATGTGTGTATTATTTTTCAATATTTGGGTTATGAAGTTACTGATACTTCTTTTGTAAAATTTACTTGTCTTACTTATGGCTGGTTGGTGTAATAAATTTAAATGAAGCGTTATCATTTATTTTGTGGAAAGGAGGGTTTACACAAATACTTTGGTTTGCATTCACTGCTCTATCAAGCTAAGTATGACTTTCACTTCAAGAACTATTTGTGAAAGCACCATCTTTTTATTTTTAATTTGATTATGATATAATGCTTTCAGTGTTTTGTGTACAATATAGACAAAGAAATTGAGTTGGGCAAACATTATTATTTGTTGGGACCTATATAGTAAGAATGTAAGACTTCTTTTTTTACTGTTACCATGACTGGGAATATAAGGTTTCAACTGGAACTATATAACCAGAATTGCAAAACTGAGTTATTGACATTATTCTATTTTTTGTTAATTTCCTTTGAATTTTGTATAAAGCAAGAGACATTTTCCCATTATATATTTTGTGGATGCTGCCATAAACTGAATAACCTGAAAATATATTCTTTGTAACTAAATGTATGATGGCAATGTTCAATTAAGTAAAAGAGTGCAATTCTTTTAAATCTTCTGATCTAGTGACCATTCGGGGTAAAAAGTAATACGTTCTCAGTTATTTACACATTTCAGTTTCAGGCTAACATTTAGTCCTCTTGCCCTATAAGGCAGCATGGGAAATAACCATGAATATATATTTTTCAGATGAAGGATGGAAACATAATTTTACGAATGTTACTATGTTATATATGTAATGTAGCCCCCACTGATTATAAAATTATGTAGTGAAACAACTATCATCAGCATGTAATGTAAATCATTACTAAAACCAGTTTTATCTGCTTACAATATTCAGGTTTGTTTAAAATGGAAAACATACAACACATTTTTTTTTTCGTTCAGTATGCAGATAACACTTCATTCAGTAAAATAAACAGTCTCCAGGATTCATGAAGCTTGCGCCAGGTGCTGGAGTAGTGTCGGTGATCTAGCACAAAATATGGCCGCCAAGTGATTCAGGTATGAGCTATTTCCATGTGCACTACCAGCGTACGCTAGAGCTGCGCAGCTCCCAGCGCATGTAAGCTAATTACCCCATGTGCAGCAGTGTAGCATGCAAATGAAGGTATATAGCAATTCATGAAGTTGCGCAGGCGTAGCGTAAGCATGAAGAAACGTAAACCAAAAAAAAAAAAAAAATGGTTTACATTTTGTCAAACATAAAATTGGAGCCATGAAAGCGGGCCAAACTTATGTATTATAATGTTAATATATGCCAATGGCATAAAAAACATGCACAGCATATAAAAAACAACATTTAATGTCATGGCCACACTAATGCAAAGTAAAACCGCAGTGCATCTGTGCGCAAACGGGATCACAAGGAAAATATATTTAGATGTCATAAAGCTGCAATGTAACACAATTCATGATATCCCCATAATAGTCAATGACACGCATGCTACACCACAACCATGGCACAAGGGTTGCTAAGGGTCTGTGATAGTGTTCCGTGCGGTAACTAGGAATTAGTAGTCAATGCCATGCAAATGAGTCAAGTAATACTGAATTGCAAACACACCGCCGGCATAAGGATGCACCACACGGCCTGTTGGTAAACATGACATCAAGAGAGGGGTGCACCACCATAGCTGTAAGCACATTGGATCATTGCTAATCCATGTTGCCTGTTGCTAAGCAAAGCCACAGGATAGGGGTGTGGAAGTAGCCATAGCTTTGCTTAGCTGAAAGCACACAAGGTAACCAAAAGGTCATGTGAACATGGATGAAAATGTGCACAAAACCCAGTAAACGGCTGTGTGCGGCACACAACACAGCTGAAACAGGAAGGATACGGGAAGACAATAAGGAAATTCTGCAGCATGGTAATTGGACTACAAATGAGTAATTAATACCTAGTAACTCACAGTGAGCCATAGACAACAGCTAACAAGGCTGCTAGCAGCTACCTGCAGAACAGGAAAGAGGAGGTGCCGTATAGCAAAGAAAAGAGAACTGTCACAGCAGAACAAAGCAAACTTGCAGTAGAACAGCTACGTAACACATTTCCCAACACAATCCTGGGTTGTGAAAGTACAAAACAAGAAAGCCAGCAGTTGGATGCATGCCTGACAATAGGAGGGGAATCGGGCTGAAAATTGAAGTAAAGGGCAATAGATGAATCATGGCAGCCAAGCGTAAGTCAACACCAAAGACCCCACAATAGCAGTACCTGCTGGAAAACCAATAATTAAGATACCCTGCAGCTGGAATAGCACAGACACAACCAATTACACCAGCATCATCCATTGCACAATAGTATAAGGTGTGAAAGCCCCACACGCACACTTGTGTATTCCCAGACACTCTGCACCATTGGTGTATACAGACGGGGGACTTTTAATATGTACATGTTAGGGGCCAACATAGCTTTGATTCACCAGCATGTGTTAGAGACTGACGGTGGTGTGGAGGATGTTGATGACAACCATCTCAGGCACCGGAGGAGGAGAAGAGTGTTCAGACCCAGGGTAACCTACCATGGCCTACATAATCTGGAGATAGTAGAGTGTTACAGGGTGGACAGGGACATCATACAGAAACTTGTTTAGCTTTGCCGGCCACGCCTCAGAGCCAGAAGTAACAGAGGGGAACCCATCCCAGTGGACAGGAAGGTATGTGTAAGCTTGAGAATACTAGCCACAGGTACCTTCCAAAGGCCAACTGGGGATATCATGGGGATCTCACAGGCATCAGCATCCAGGGTACTCCACCAGTTCCTGGATGCCATGTTACTACATGCCAATGAGCACATATACGTCCCCCGAATGCAGGAGGAGTTGGACAGCAATATGCGTCTCTTCCACCATATGGCAGACTACCCAAAGGTACTGGGTGCAATAGACTGCATGCACATACACATCAAATCACCACCTGGTGAGCAGGGTAGGTGCTACATAAACCACAAGGGATACCCCTCCATCAACTGCCAGGTCGTGTGCAATGCCCAGGGCATTATCATGGATGTGTGTGCTAGCGGCTCTGGAAGCTATCACGACTCCCACATCTGGCATACCTCACAGCTGTATCAGGTAATTGCCAGGGGGGACATCCCATATGGCCACCTGGTGGGGGATGCTGGCTATGCACTGAAACCTTGGATGATGACTCCCATCAGAAATGCACACACAGCCATGCAAGAACGCCATAATGAGGCACATGCAGAAACCAGAATCATCATAGAGCATGTGTTTGGGATGCTGAAATCACAATTCCATTGCTTGGACATATCTGGTGGAGCCTTGCAGTACTCTCCAGGCACATGTGCCCACATCTTCATAGTATGTGCCATGCTACACAATATGATCCTGTAGAAACAGCTGCAGCAGGGACAGAATGGTGAAGGCCCTCACAGCCCACTACCATTGCCAAGGGACCCACAGGCACAGAGGGACTCAGACCATGAACACCCTGTGCTAGCCCCAGTAGGCAGATGAAGGCATGCCCAGTATGCCCATGCCTTGGCAAACAGGGAACGTATAGCACACACACTGACAGTGTAGGCACTCATGGACTGACACCCTTCTCCACCTGCACACAGCAAACATGGATGGCACACACACACACGACCACCTATAAATTGTCATGTATAGGTGGTCTACTGTGTGCATCCTATATAGGTAGCCCTCAACTATTGTACACACAACCGCCATTGGCACAAGGTAAGGCAAT
This sequence comes from Protopterus annectens, assembly GCF_019279795.1. NCBI lineage: Eukaryota > Metazoa > Chordata > Ceratodontiformes > Protopteridae > Protopterus > Protopterus annectens. Next base: position 1,866,101,865 of record NC_056737.1, read on the forward strand.
ACCTGAACATAAATTAAGCTATCAGCATGTTTCCATACTGTATGTAGAGGTTCATAGATACATAGGTAGGTACATGCGCAACCACCGAGGCCACTCATAAGCATAGGCAAAAAGTGTCTGTTGTCGCCACCCCATCAATTAACTAACTGTCCCTCTGTGGAGCAGAGCCAATTGCGGGATCCCTGGGGTGTATCCTCTGTTCCCCACCCACTCTGCAAGGAATCCCTGAAGTGTTAGTGAGGGGTTTTGTATAATGTAATCAGGGATGTAGTTCCAAATAATGGGGAGTATCCCTGACAGGAATCTTCTCAGATGTTTACATGTTACACAGTATACCATAAACACAGCTTGCATATATAGGTAATTCTCCACAGAATAATAAACATGTGGAACACAAAACCACTGAAATGTGTGTTAATCACCCTTGCACTACCAGTGCCTGCTCTGTGAGGTAAGATATCACTGCCAGGATTAGAACACGCAACCATGTACACAATCTTCACAATAACATACCACTAAGCTACCTGAGATGTACCAATGGCAGTTATGTATACTGACAGGATAAAACACAAAAGGTAAGAATGTGTTGAAATAGGACAAACCGGCATGTACCCAATGAAAGGTGTATGTTTTATATATATATATATATATATATATATATATATATATATATATATATATATATATATATATATATATATATATATATATATATATAGAGAGAGAGAGAGAGAGGGAGAGAGAGAGATATATGTCGATATATGGGGATATACATATATATGTAGATATATAGATAGGTTAACAACATCTACATAACCATGGAGGTACATATAAATGGGATACTTACCACATACCGAGTGCTTTACACACTGATGTGCGTAATCTCGAGGCTTAAGGTCCGTAAGAACACAGTACCGAAACACCAGATGCGCGAGGTGTAAAATCACGATGTTAAGGGACAGTTAGTCAGTGCTTCTGGTGTTGCAGTTCTGGTAGGTTACTGTGTGTAAGTGTGTTTCTTAGGGCTGTAGTGTGTGTAAGTGTGTGTTCTGAGTGTGGTGTGAGTTCTTGGGGGACTGTAATGTGTGGGTGTCGGTTAGCTTTGTGCATCTGTTTGCATGATCTAGGAGGTAGAATATTAAAGTAGGGGGTGTGGGGGGCGCAGACACCTAAATGGAGGGTGTAGGGGGGCTTGGCCACCTGCTCATACATAGTGTAGGATGGTTTGTTTGGATGTGGTGGGTAGCAGTGTGTCTGTGTGTGCGTGTGTGTGTTCCATGTTCACGAGTTACTGTCGTTGTCGACAATATGGGGTATAGAAGTCTGGGCCCATTACTGTGAGTGTCGGAAATGTGTGGTTTCAGGCTTCCATAGGTATCCCATATACAGCGGTTGAAGTGTTCATATATGTGTATAACATGGACCATAGGAATCACACATTCCACCACTACCAACCTTTATGAACAAAGGATATGGAGAGTATATGCCTATACACTATTACAAATATGTGTTATGGACATGAGCCAATGATAGTGTTACCACCTGTCCCACTTTGCGAGGGACAGTGCGAAAATAATCAAGACATAGCAAATGTTCTGATTACAGGACATTATTATATTCTACTTTTCATTAATAGTTGCATAAAACATTTATTTTATATATGAAACTTCTATATGTTATGTGAAGTAGCCAAAGCAATTCAAATGTAACTAGATTAAGCTTTTATTTGTGCAAATAAGTATAATCCTGTACTATGCACGGCTGTGGGTATGTTTTGTCCTGGAAAGTCTGACATTTCTACAGAACATGTCCCACTTTGGCCATTTGGAAAGGTGGAAACTCTATAGGACCTGTATGTAGAGACATCAGACTTTGCAGGGCAACACATACCCACAGCCAGTAGAAAGGGGAATGCTTCAATGTTTTGCCTAAATAAAAGGTTACTCTTGTAGCATTACAGTTGCTTATACTGTTACTTATAACATTTAGGTGTTTCAGGTTAACATAATTGTTTTATGCAACTACTACAGACAATATAGGTAATCTTTGCCCTAAATCACAGGACATTTGCCATAATTACAGTTATTTTGCAGGACACAACTGCCCAAAGGGGGGTGTCCCTCACAAAGGTGGAAAGGTGGTAACCCCACCCCTATTATTCTATCAACTTTCAAAGGTAGTCAGCGGAACATGCGCTTTCTCTCACTATCAGACCTCTCATACAAATGAGGAAGAATGAACACTGAATCAGGGACACTGCATAACAATCTCAGGGACACATTTAGAAGGTTGGTGCTATTAACCTGACACATTGATGGACCCAGAGCACATATGTATTCATACACATTGTCTGAGGTACATGCTGTTTAGGACTGTTACATGTTGTCATTATTCATTATGTGTATTCTGCCACCTTTCCTCCTAATATCACTTGTTCTAGGAGGGTTTAGTTGGGACTGTTAGATTCTGGTTCATAATCATGGATGTCCCAGGTAATAGGGGACAGTTCAATGATATGGTCCTTATGTGTTCCCCCAATGGTTTACAAATTGTCCAGTAGATGTGCTCTTAAGGTTTGGGAGGTATGGGCATCTGCTATACCCACATCGAAATATTACTTACACCCACGGGGTGGTTCTAATACATGTCTGCCAGCCACCACCTGCATGCCTAGGCCCATAATCACATACCCATAGTTCCCCTACCTGCCACTACTCTACAGCACTCATCCTTACTGTGGGCGCAGGTGGGCACAGGTGGGATATGAACACACCCCTACACACTGCCCACTCTCCCCGTGTCAGGACACATGTCGTACGTTGTGTCAACCCATGTGTTATCAGGCTTGCACAACCTACTGTTCCGTGTACAGCTACATCCTGGTCATAGTAATGTTTACTAGCATTAGCTGGAAGAACAAAATTTTTGGTG
>NC_056737.1:1866409795-1866529795 GCF_019279795.1 Protopterus annectens
TATACAAACGCACACATGTGAGTACTCGCACACATACATGCATACACACACATATCTTTATCATAGGTTTGCAGGAGTGCAAGGTTCTGTGCTCTGACCCATGGGGCATTGCAGAACACAGATGTCATATGCCATTCAGTCACACACTCTGACACCAAAACTGGAATCTAATCCATTTTTAAAGATTCATGATGTAGATTACTCTCTAATGTAAAATGGATTATGGTTTCATATTGACAGAATCCATTGTGGTATAAAACTTTGGAAAAGTTGTGTATACTGTAGAATATCAGGCAGGATTCCATTACTTCTAGTAGGAAATATATGGCAGTGATGTGCAACAAACTGTACACATAAGAGCAAAGGAAAGATAACATTGTGACACTGAGAGTTCCCAGCCTAACCACAGGGTCTATTCAACCTGCTTCGTAAAAGATAGTCCAAAGTTCCTGCTGTGACACTTAAAATCTTAAATATCAATAGACACACATATCATATCATGCAACAAACTCCTATCTGTGTATGTTTCCTCCCAGGCAACAGTCCCTTGTCAAATCAACCCCCCACCCATCCTCAAAGGAAACAGTATATGTAAAGCAACAAATACCATAGCTCTATAGCTGATATACAAATCAGAATCCTAAAATTTATAGGCAGTATCCCTCATTACAGAACTAGTAATGAATGCCCAAAAGTGGAATCTGAATAAAAAAGGTTCACACTATTATTCTCAGATAAAGGTAACAAATTCTATAGTGGAATGAGGACAGTAATGACTGTTACTATTTTAATTCTTGGATTTCAAGCCTCTTAGTGTGCTAATTACATTAGAGTCTATTTAGATTGAATGTCTCTGAGTAACACTTTTATATCAATGATCACGTCTAAGACTGCACATAAGGCTCCTTGTAGATCATGCACTTATATAAGAAACTGAGAAGTGCATGCCAGGACAGGTCAATGATCCCATCAAGGTATGTTTGCAAATGTAATTTTTTTTTTCATTATGAACCAGAGTCACTAAAGTGCACATCTAGAAGAAAATGTGGTTTCTGTGATGTGGTGACTCTCATGACATGGCAGGTTTTTGACTCTAACACTATACTGCCATGCCATGTATGCACACAGATATGGTGGCACCAAAGCATGTCATCTTGACTAAAAACACAATGATGTATGTTACGTGTGTGCAGCAGCAATGTGCTTCAATATCAATGTGCTACTGTATTCCTTTGGACTGTGACCTGTTAAGTGGCTATAGCTTCAGAAGGTTCTCCATGTGGCAGCACTTCCAGGTTGTGCTCTAAGGAGTCAAAAATATTTCTGTAACTTATGCACAGAGACAGGCAATTAGAGCCTGTATTCAGACTTCTATAGAGGTCCACATATAAGGTGGTTGCCTGGTATAGCTTGCCAGGACATTAATTGCTGGCATCAGGGACTCTAGTGAACAGTGCAGTCACCACTACATTGGCCTGAAGAGGCACCACCTCAATCTTCTTTGCCAAAGGGAAGTAGAGGCTAGAAAGAGCACTCCTGAGATTTAAAATAAGTATGCATATCAGGTCAAGTTTACTATATTGTATCAGTAAATACAAAGGCATTTGCAGGACATATAATTCATAATCCTTCTCATTTTGTTAGTATTTTTTCCACTGCTGAGCAGATAGAGGAGACCAGTCTCCTTTTTCAGAGATGAATGGAATGTCTTTCCAGGCAAGGGAGTAACTAGGATTACTTTCATATTACATACAAGTATTGGGTATGCAAGCTGTATGCCAACCTATATTATAATTATATAGTGGTAACTGCAACATGCATAGGCAGCACCACTACATACTGCTGGGCAAATTTTCCCTATTTAGGCTAGCAGGAGACCTGATACACACAAAACATTTCAGTGCATTTCTTGCATTCATAGTGGCAAACAAATGCCTGGCACAGAATATGCTTACAACATGCCTACTACAACACTGTGCCAAGCATACATGGCTGCCATTGCAGTAACATGCTGTGGCCATTGCCACAGCCCTAGTGGTCCAATAACAAATAACATTCCCCATTGTAACTATGCTAAATGTCCATAGATGTGCCACTTATGACTGACATGCTCATATGTGATTTTGCCATTATGAGTACTTTGTCCTGTAATACATATCAGCCTTTATCATAGTAATTTCCCACAATATACTGATAGCCGCTCATGTTACTTGCACTGTATTATCTGACTTTTGTCAGACTCACTAGCATGATGATAATGTTGGCCTTTATAGTTTATCCAAGTGTCCTTGCCCACATAGCCCTTCCTTGTTCATATCCTACATTACATACCTGTAGGGGTACACCTACACACATTGCCCATGGTTGAGGTCCATAAGCATATTACCAACATTAATGTAACACACAAATCCAAATCCATGAAACTTTTGGCAATGTTCAACCTTCCCTTGTATGCACATCTTCCAGCAGGAACATATCACATGCAGTGCTTACTCATCAATGTGTCCCCTAGTATGACTGAATACTTACATGATGCAAATGCTTTTGCTCTCTCTCTCCCTCTCTCTTTTTCAGTATCCCTCCTTATATTTTGCATTTGATACTTCTTATTTTATTTTTCTGTATTTGTATTACTATTTTATGCAGTTATAGTGGCAGCTGTCTGTCTGTGGTGCAGCAGTGGTACTCACTTTACTATAATCCCTGCCTTCTCCTGTCAAGTCTCAATCTGCCTCCATGCCTGTATCTCAGCTAGGTAACACATGTCATGTAGTGATGGAAAAACTTGGATCGTTACTTGGCATTCTCTGGTGGTAGATCAAGAAAGGTGTTATCTAACCCTCTGGCAATACCACAAGTATGTTAGCTGGCAAGAATCAATAGTGTTTTGGAGTTTGTGGACTAGTGGCTTGATGCCCATATTGTCCACCTGGAGGATATCCTCATATGACTCCACTGCCAGCCACTCCAGAGTATGCCATGTGAGGCAGGACTCAGTTGTGATGGAAGTTTTGAAGGGGACTGACCTCTGCCTGCATCCTTGCCAAGACAGCATGAAATGCAGCTGGAACCCTACCACTGTCACATGAATCATGGTGTTCATCTCCTTTGTATGTTACCTCACTTCCCAGTTTTAACTCTAGTCCCCTCTATCACCACTTGTCTTCCTTCTTTTAGTAGTTACCCATCCATCGTCTCCCCCATTTGCATCAGCCCCACTTTTTTTTAATTTTTCAGTTTGCTTATTTATTTGTCAACCCCTGTCTCCATCCCTATATTCTCCTTCCTCTTCCACCCTTCCTTGCTATCTACCCTAAATGAAAAAAGGGCACAACACAAAAATATACATCTGTCTTCTCCTACTCACTCACACACTTTCCCTTTTTCTTTCTGTAAGGTCCTCTGCTCTCTCTTTCTTATACATCTATTTCTTCCTCATTTAAATGAATTAAACAGGGTGAGACTTACTAGGAGCCTACCATTATGGCCCTCAACAATTCTAGCAATGTCATGAAGTTTCACTTTCTTTGGTTGAGTGTGTGTTTATGTGAATCTATATCAAAGTGCAACTCAGAGTGTAGGTGGAACATTATTCAGCCTGCCTAATAATATGGCACTTTGCACTTTATGAAGAATATCACAAGCATATTTGTAGAAATCCAAGCCACAGACAAATAATTATGAAATAAAACATTAGTTTTAGATAGAAGCATCTATCTACATATATAAGTATGTGTGTTTTACTTGAATTGTATCTACTAATTTTATTACTTGATTGATTACTTAATTGGAACAAATTGGTTCTATTCATTCCTATTTAAACATTTGATGCATTTTAAACTTTTAGTCTGATGAAGTGACAGTGTATGTCTGCGAAAGCGCTTACTTTTTCTTTTATTTTTTATTAAAGCTAAGTCCTGTGTACATTGGGAGTATTTTGTGTTTTTTCAGTTTTTCTCTTCTGCTCCCAATCTTACCCTTGAGCTATTTTTATCTGTTACTTTTTTGTATTTTTGTTTAACAAGAGGGACACATGACTGAAACAATGGACTTTGCTGTGAACCTGCCTTCTGAAGAAACTGGTAATGAACGTTTACTTCGGGTACTTGATTTATGTGAAAATCCTTTGTTGGATCTACAGTGTATTTCTGGGATTCAAACTAATCGAGAGTTTAACAAGAATCAACCTGAATTTATGAAATGTTTCAGAGACTTGGAGAATAAAATGTATAAATATAAAAGGCTGCAGTGGCAGCGCCTACATCTCTAAGCCTCCTTACAACATAAGGTTATTCCAAGAGGACTGTGTATCTTAAATATGCCAAGCTATGGGGACCAATATCCTGAACTGTTATGTAGATGGCAGGAACTTAACTTACAGTTCAGTGCTGGTTATATGAAGCTGTTAATTGATTTCTTTACCCCTATAGAACATGATTTAAAGAATGAAATCATACGTATTGAAAAGGATATCTCTAACCATTTTTCACCTGATTTAACAGGTGATAAGTTAGAGCACTTGCAAGAGAGTATCATTTCCTATGACAACAGGCTCCAAACTACTAAAATAAAAAAAAAAACTGCAGAGAGATCTACAAGATTTCCGCAAGCAACACGTTTTTTTTTCCTGGCCAAGAGAACAACCAGGAAGTAATGTTAGAGAAACAGCTGATCATATATGTCATCCTTCAAATAGTGGGTCTACACCAAGAGATGTAGTGAAGACTACGTACTCGTCAATGGCTGTTAACCATACAGCCAATGAATTACTGGCACTGAAAAGTGCTGAACAAAATGCTTCTTCACAAAGGGATATGACTGATATAATGTGCCTGCCATTAACTGCTAACCCTGTCCAGTCCACCGAATTACCGGCACTGAATAGAGCGGAACATTCTATATCCTTAGAACTAGCTCCTAGTACTTTTTGCACCGATTCAACAACAACACCTGCTCAGAACAATAACACATCAGTTCTCTCCTCTAAATAACCTTTTTTAGAGAGAACAGGAAGAGCAGGTTTTATGCTCATGAATCCACTGCCCTTCAAGAACAGGTCGAGGAGTGTTACGAGAAAGGTCAGACCCGAGAGAATGAACAGCATGGAAAGGAACACACCCACAATGAAGAGACGCCGTTTTTGAATGAAGGTTTGGTTTTTAACCTATCTTCTTTTGTTTTAACTAATGAACAAATTCAGCTCTTAAATAAAGGCTATTCCAGCCAGAAGTTGGAACATGCTGAATTACTAAAAGACTTGTGTTTGTAGGGAAGAAATCTGTCCTTAAAATGTATTTTTAATAATGACAACCATATTGACAATGTTTCTTCGTTTAAAAGACCTAGCACATTTATGCCCATTATTGATCCAACAGTACAAACATTTATTGATGTATGTGAAAATGAATTTAGGTCTTTGTTTGATAAGGGCACTAGACTTGGTTTTTGTAATATGTCTCAAAGTGATTATAATGCTTTAGATGCACTAAAAGAACTACATTCCATTGATATTAAACCTGTGGACAAAGGCAATGGTATTGTTATCTTGGATAGAGAGGTTTATATCAATCAAATGAAGCTATTGTTGCAAGACACTAGCACTTACAGTTGCATATCTAAACATATTGTTAATGGGATTATGGAGAAAGTTTATTTTCTTGTATTTGACCTTTTAATGACAGGTTTAATAGATGAGAGCTTATTTATATATTTCAATACACCATATCCTGTCATTCCTAAAATATATGGGCTACCTAAAATGCACAAGAACAGGGTTCCCCCACCTATGAGACCCATTGTCTCTGGCGGTGGTTGGTGTACTGAAGCTCTATTGATTTATGTTGAAAACAGGTTACATCCTTTTCTAGAAGAATGTCATACTATTTGAAGAGATACTAAAAGTATTTTAGAACGACTTTATAACTGGATTCAGACAACGGATAGTGACTATATGTTTGTGACCTTGGATATAGAGTCACTTTTTACATCCATTCCTAATGACTGGGGCATTGAGATGGTTAGAGATTTTCTTAATGGGCAAAGATGCCTTACAAATGATGATGCAAAACTTATATGTAGTTTATTGGAAGTCATTCTTGAAAATAATGTATTTCTTTGAAGGAGACTATTTTCTACAAAAGGTTGGCGTAGCTATGGGCACAGCTTGTGCCAATAGCTACACCAACTTAACTTTGACCCAATGGGAACAGACAACCATCTTAGCTCCAAGCAATTGTCTAAATGACCATATTGCATGGTATGTCCGTTTTGTGGACAATGTCTTTATGCTTTGGAAAGGAAATAATATGGAACTTGAGGAATTGATTACTTACATGAACAGGAGTACTAATTTTCTAAAATTTAGTTATAAATGTTCCACAACTGAAATAGATTTTTTAGATGTACACCTTACTAAATCCGATTTGAATCAGGTCCATAGTAGTATTTACAAAAAACCAACAAGAAAGAATGCATTACTACATAGAAATAGTATGCATCCTTGGCATATAGCATGTAATGTGCTTAAAGGACAAGTCTATAGGACACTTAGACTGCACAACTATGACTCAAAGGCACCCAATGCCCTGGCTAAGCTTAAACAGGAGTTTTTGCAGAGGGGTTACTCTGAAAAAGAAATAAACACCACTATAACTGAAGCATGGAGACATAGGAACAATAGATGTAAACCATATTATAAAGATATGGCTGTAAATGAATGTGAAATTCAAGGGGCAGATGCACATTTGAATAATTACCCTAGGGTTATTTTTCAGTTCTCCAGTGACATCAACGAATATTGTGATGTCATCAAAAGAAATTGACATATTTTACATATCAATCCTGAGCTGAGAAACAAAATTGATAAAGTACCTTCATTCTCTTTTAGAAATAATATGTCCCTTAAACAGCATCTGTGTAATAAAGATAGTAACCATACTAGGAGAATATATGAATCTACTCGAATAGGAACTTTCCCTTGCAGAAACTGTTCTGCCTGCCAATATATTTATTCCAGCTATGTATATATACATCCCACTAGAAAATTCACCATAAATGCTAAACACTATGCAGACTGTCGTATGTCAAATATAGTTTACTTTGCCTTTTGTCAGCAATACCATATTTTTATGTAGGTAAAACAAATTGATTATTAAAAGACAGAATATTAGAACATAATAGAGACATTTGCAATCAAACGTTGACCAATGCCTTAGCAAACAATGTTATGGCCACTGACGAAACACATATTTTTAAATTTTTTGTTATTCAATCATTGAATGTTAGCCCATGAGGGGGCGACATAGAAACAAAAGTTGAAGCATTGGAACAGAAATGGATTTTATTGTTGGATGCTGAAACATTTGCAGGACTAAATGGTGCTTTTTCTGTGAAACCCTTTTTGAAACTAAAAAGGCTTAAACATTAGTTTTAGATAGAAGCATCTATCTACATATATATATATATATATATATATATATATATATATATATATATATATATGTGTGTGTTTTTTTATATATATTTTTGCAAGTTGCATATATATTTTTGTAAGTTGTAAATATTCTAAAATTAAGTATGTGTGTTTTACTTGAATTGCATCTACTAATTTTATTGCTTGATTGATTAATTAATTGGAACAAATTGGTTCTATTCATTCCTATTTAAACATAAATTTTTAGTCTGATGAAGCGACAGTGTATGTCTGCGAAAGCGCTTTCTTTTTCTTTTATTTTTTATTAAAGCTAAGTCCTGTGTACATTGGGAGTATTTTGTGTTTTTTCAATTTTTCTCTTCTGCTCCCAATCTTACCCTCGAGTTATTTTTATCTGTTACCTTCATTGATAATTATCTGAGAGCCATGTTGTGCTACTCAGCGTTAACATGTTCACCTTTATGCAGCCAAGTTAAGCATGTGTCTGAATCCAAGGATATGTTTTAAATACACTCGGCATGGAAGAATAATGGGGAAGTCAAGAAAAGCAGTTGCACAAAACTCAGCAGTCAGTGTCTGCTCTGGTTATGCTGCTATTTACAACAATATAGATAATTCATATCTACTCTTTACCAAAAGATCAAATAGATCCAACTAATATTGTGCCATCAGTATCATTTGTTCATTTATTTCTGGGACCTGGTCAAAAGTACAAGACACTCTTTTCCATTACTTGTTAGTTAGCAATTAAGTCCAGAGCCTGTTGCCACTGTCAGCACAGCCTACACTTTATCTGCTGTTCCTAACTCAGAGAACACATCTATTTCTTTGACTGGTGCAAGTGGAAATACATCTGATAGCAGAATCACTGCATATTTCTATCTGCTGTTACACCCTTTCTCTACTGCATTCATTGCCAAAATGGTTCTCTACCTGGTTACATCTGGTGAGACAAAAACTTTGGCTGCACTCAAAAAGTTGTCATGCCACAAAGGTCAGTGCTAAAATATTCATCTGTCACTGAGATTGTAGGTTAAGCCACTCCATCAAATGTCATTCTTCTTTAACCTCAGTTCAGAGGAAGTAACATACTCCAGTTTGAATAATGGCACTCTGCTACCATAGGAGTGGTACTAGTAGAACCAAAGGCTAAATTACTGATTTGAAGGGACTTTCCCTACCCTTCTATACCAAACAACACAAGCTGATTAAATTATGCCACCCATGCAGATACATTGTACTGTCACTTGTTTGATGTGTTTCCCAAAATTTTCTGTGAGCTTGATACAAATTCCAATGTTTTAAAAACTTGTTGTCTTAAAAAATGCATTTTAACATAAGAACAAGCAACACACACACACACACACACACACACACACACACACACACACACACACACACACACACACAAACACAAACATATCACTGCATCACCAGTGCCCTAGCAATACATAATGGTATTCTGAATGTCATTGCTTCACTTGTTCCATGTTTTCTTTCTGCAATGTATAGTCACCACCTCTAAGATTCCTAGAAGACTGTATGCCTTAAAAGGTGGTCATACCTAGATTCAAAACAAAGTTCTTTTCAGGAAAACTTGGCTTAGGTACTTAGCAGGCCTAAAACAATAAATAAATAAATGGATTGATGGATAGATAGATAGATAGATAGATAGATAGATAGATAGATAGATAGATAGATAGATAGATAGATAGATATAGATAGATAGATAGATAGATAGATAGATAGATAGATAGATAGATTGCCATGCCTACATTGAAACACCATGCACTTCTTTTCCTCAATAACTTTTAAATTCAAATTCCTTAATTTTTTTACTGTTTAAGTAATAACTAAAGAGACACATTTTGTGTGATGCTTCAAAATGATTATAATTGATAGATTTGTAGTGGCCATCTGAATCATCATTGATACTTTGCCTGGCTGTGCATCTCTAGTTATCCAGACTACAGAGTGATGTGGTCTACTCAGTTCAGAATGTGCTTTGTTAATCTGCCTGGTTCTTTTTAAGACTTTAAGTAATAAAAAAAAATCAGTTGAGTTTTTTATTCTCCATTTACAGTGTGCATTCTCAACACAGAACATGCTGTGATACTTACTACATTCCTGTTGAATGAATACATTACACTCTAATCCTGTTGCACATGGCAGTGTGGCAGAAATGTAGACTACGGACCACATCTTCAATGTGGAAGAATTAAAAAAATGCATATTTTTCCATGTAGAATTTATTGCTGGTGTTTCTTTTAGTAAAAACACTTGAGTTTGTAAAATTATGCATGTTGTATATGAGTCATAAGGACAACATACCCGTATGTTGCATTGTCCACAAGCTGTGTCCAAGGGTGGGTCCATGGTCACCTGACTTTTAAAGTGAAGTGACACCTTTCCTAAGGCAGATTTTTTCAGCAGCTCAAATGGAAGGATTTGATGGAACTATCTGCCAGTGACCATACAGGTAAGTACTCCGAGAAGAGTATTCATCAGGTGGGGATTTGGTGTCTTTTCTTGTTTGCGGCAGCCACTGCAAGTGCTGACGCCTGGCTGTTTTTTTTTTTTTTTTTCCTGCTGTCTTGGTCAGTGCTGGGGTAGTGTGAGGTAAGGAAAAGATCTCCTTGTGTTAACAAAAAAATAATAAGAATAAGTTTTACATCTTTCAATGTTGATAGTAATTGGATTTGGGACATCAGTTCAATTCTGTTTCATAACAAGGGGATGCCCTCTCATGGATAGGCTGACACACATCTCAACTATCCCTGAATTTCAGATGTTCCAGAGTTTACTCAAATTTTACTCCCCCCCCCCCTTATTTCCTTCTAAACCTGGAGAATTTTGGTGTAGGTGTTGGGTTACACTTAAACTGTGACAGTTTTAGTCAGAGATGTATAGTATGTTTTTTCTTTTTTGGTTAACTTCATAGTTGATTAAGGTAATGTTTAAAGTATCCTGGGTTAACATCTGGTGATTGGGCTGAGCCCAGGTTTTCAGCTGCACATGCTGCATCTGATGTTGATCTTTGTCCTTTCCTCAGAGAAATGGGTTCAACTGCAACAACTGGTGAATGTTGAGAAAGGGTCATATGTTGCACTTAATAAGTAATGACTGTCATTTTATAAATTTCTTCTACTTCAGAAAATATATATTAGTTCCCATACTCTTATTCTGTTAATATTGCAAGTTAGTAATTCTAATATGTTAAAGTGTGCCTGATTGATAACTGGTGGTTGAGCTGATGGATGGTGTACAGTGGCATGTCTCTCATTTGTCTTTCATTTTCAAGAACACCCTTGGCAAGTCAATCTTGGCTCTGCCTTTCTTGATCACTTAAGTTCTGGCATCTTTAGAGAAAAGGTGTTGAACTGCACTTAATGCAGAATGACAATATTTAAAGCTATAGCTGCTTTTTTCGCAGATTCTGTATTGTGATTCAGGCTATCCTAATTTATGAAGGTGTCAAGCTACAAGTATTAATATTGTATAAGCAGCTGTGTTTGTGTTTCACTAGGGATATGTGTGAGGGAAAATTATGTTAGCTGTGTTGTGAAGTGCAGTGTTCTAGAATCCCACAGCAGCAGGGCACCAAGCCTTCAGGTGAATTTTAGTGCCATCTTGGAGACTGCAGACAAAAATTGATTTTTGGTCATATTTAATCTGGTATTATACAACACCTTTAGTGTTAATGATGAATTTATATACATAATCATGATGTCCTATCCAACAATGACAGCTAAAAAATTTTTTTTTTCCTTGTTGAATTTGGGCCAGCATGGCACTAAGCCTTTTCTATTTTGTAGGTCCCTCTTCTTTGCAGATTTTAAAGGACAGATGACTTCAGTTATCGCAGGATGCCCAAGGTCTGCTTTTTGACTTGGAGGCAGTGCAGATGATGAAACAAGGGCAGCACAGCAGGAAAAGAGTGGTGGTGATTCCCAACAAAGATTTGGCTAATGGGCCCCCTCTTCCAAGAGGTCAAGAAGAAAGACAAAAACAGCTGTCTTAGGTCTGAGTAATAATCCTGCAACCTCAGTAGAGACTCCAACAGTAACTGAAGGTAATAATTCTAGGGGTTTCCAGGAGTAGGGCCAGTCTTTGGAAGAATCTCTGGAAGAGTTTATCAATTCATTACCAGAGCAAGGGTAGGCTAGATTGTTTGGCCTACCATTAGAGAGGAATTGTGCTGCCACACCTTCCTTTTGATCTGGGGAACAAGGAGGACTAGATATGGGTCTAGATTCTTCCTTATCATTACCTAGCTGAGTGGAACTCAGGCTGTCACTTCCTCAAGGAGTGTTGATGTGGTTGACCTGGACACTAGTGTTACCCAGTTTTTATCACCAATGTCCACATTAAATAATAGCAGTTCTCACCTCCCTAAGGTTTCACATCACAGCCCATGTCCCCACCAGAGTTAAAGAAAAGATTTGCAAAAGTTAGTTTGTGGAGATATTTGACTTGACAGATACAGATGGAATACTGCACATTATTGACACTGATAATGCGATCAACAGGGATTTGGTGGCAGCTCTTGCAGCCATTGGTAAAAAGGCCTCAGCTAGTGTGATGGTGAAAAACTGGGATTAATGTTTTTTAGGCTTTATGGGTTTCATGGCCGTTATTATAGAAAAAAATCCAAGCTAGACAGTGCCTTTGCTGACCTACTTTTTGGTCATTAAGCAAACTCACCACATCAAAGGGAGCTCAGGCTGGTCAATTTATGATAAGTGGTTAGAGAAATTAAAAGCCATAGATAAGTTTCTCAGCTGGGAGCTAAGTCACCCTGACATCTGGCTGAGTGCCATGTTGGACAAGCTCAGCACCCATAAGTCAAACATTTTTATTAAAAAAAATGAGGAAAGTAGGTTCTGCTGGGCTTTCAATCAGGGTAAGTGCCTGTGGCCATCCTGTAAATTCACTCACTTGTGTTCTGGTTCCAGGAAATGCCACCCTGCATGCAGATGCTGGGTAATTGTAGGATGGGGGAGTCATGGCATCACCTCACACAGAGTTGCATCTGGTAGGGGTTTTGGCCAGTCCACATCCCTCCTACATTCCAATCAGACTAGATAAATTGACCCATTTTTGTCTGATTATCCCAACAGTCTCAGTCATTCTCAAAGTTTTTAGCAAAGATTTCAAACCTGGTTCATTGGTCTCATTACATTCTTAATCAGTTAGAAACCTTTCATCCATTAAGGTGCTTGAAGACATAGCAGATAAGCTAATTGAAAAAGAACGTGCAGTCAGCAGGGTAACTGGCTCCTTTTTCACATTTCCATGGCCTGCTTTTAAAATTTCTTCCATCGGTCTAGTTCCTAAGCAACAGGAAGGTGAGTACAGTCTGATTCTCCACCTCTCGCAACCTGTGGGTGCCTCATTCAACAATTTCATTGACAAAGAGCAGGCTACAGTATATTACCCTTCCTTGGATCAGATAATGGAGGCCATCTTGAGCTATTCTGGTCTTTGGCTCTGCAAACTGGGCATCCAGTTGGTGTTCCAGCTACTTCCCATTAGGCAGGAGGACTGTCCACTGTTGGGATTCCAGTTTGATGGGAAGTTCTTTTTTGACACCACCATGCCCGTGTGATGCTCAGTGGCTTGTTCTACATTTGAAATGTTCAGCACAATCTTGCACTGATGTTGGCAGTGCAGGACACCACAGCAGTCAGTAATCCATTACCTGGATAATTTTCTGATGGCAAGTGAAGGATAGAAAAGGGCTGTGGAAGGGATGATGGTGTTCAAAGATTTGTTCTACCTTAGAAGCTCTTTTGGCCAATGACAAGTTAGAAGAGCTGAGTCAGGTCTTGACCTTTTTGGAATTAACAGTTGATACTACTGACAGGTCTTTTAAACTTCCACCAAGCAAATTACAGCAGGTCAGGCATTTAATCTGGAAATCTTCCGTGATAACCTCTTTCCCTGAAATAGAAATTGGTGAAATCATGCAGCTCATGGGCTATTGAATTTTGCCTGCAGGGTGGTTTCACTGGGCACAGCTTTCCTCCAGTCTGATTCTGATTTGCTGAAAGGAAAGAAACCTAAGCATTGCTGGGTTCTTCTGATCAAAAGGGTCAAAGAAGACATCATCCTGTGGTTCATGTTCTTGAACCAATCCAATGGCAATTTTTTCTGGCAGTTGTCTTAGGTGTCCTCCAGTGATGTAGACATCTTCATGGATGCGTCAGAAAGGTTTGGCATGGCTGGTTATTTCCAAGGATGCTGGTTCACAGAAAATTAACCTGAGTATGGGCTGAAGATAGGAAGAGGGATATTGCTTTCCTGGAGATTTTTCCTATATGGGTAGCCACTCTAATGTATAAAGACAAATTAAGCAACAGCAAAGTTTCATTTCATTCAGACAACTTGACAGTTTTCCATGCTCTCAACAAATGGTCACCAAGTCTAAATGGGTGTACTCTGTCATTAGGCTTTTAGTTTTATTGAGTCTGGAAATTAATTTGACTTTTTGGAGTTTACAAGTGCCTGGCCACCACAAGCATATTGCTGCTAGCCTTTCCTGTTTTCAGTTCACTAGGTTTCAGCAGCTAGCCAAGAGTGCAGATCTGAATGGCACTGCAATTTCTCTGGAAGTATGATTATTTGGAGAAGAGTACTTGCATTGCTGCTGACAAGTTCCCGGGCCAGGAATTCTAGGAAGGTATAGTCATCATCAGTCCAGACTTTTAAGGGGTTTTAAAGGTCCTTACCCCATTGTCACAGATTATGGGGATTGCCTTTGATCCTTCATTTTGTGGTTTTCAGATGTTCTCCAGTAGATTCTCCCAGCACACTACAGGTTCACCTAGCAGCTTTAGGCTGGTTGGCACACATCATGAGCCTTAAGGATTTTTTCAGTATTTGGCTGTCTGGCAGGTTGATTAAAGGTTGGGAGAACATTCTAATGATTCCAGAAAGCCAGTACTGTGGCACCTCCTTGGCATCATTGTTTGCGGACTGTACAGTGTAGCTACTGATTTTTACACCTTTTCTAGCTTAGCAGCCTTATTCACTTAATTATACATGGGTGCTTTCCATACCAGTGAATTATTAAATTGCCTTTGCTGGGAGGGTCTTGTAATTCCAGTGGGTTTATATTGTTATGGGTTAAAAACTCCACAATAGACCTAGCAGGTAAAGAGCAGCAAGCAGGTTTAGATAAGTCTAGGTGTTTGGCAATTTGCCCAGTTCACTGGTTTAATTTACTGCACAGGTTCACCCCTGAGGTTTTATGATTGGGCCTGGTCTGCACTTGGAAGGGTGGCAAGCCTATTAATTTGTCAGAGCTAAACCGCCTCTTATGGAAGGACATTGAAGGCAAGACATACATCCTCAGGGGTATTCATCCCAGTCTTTTAGAATAGGCCGCACCTCTGACTTAGCCGTGGAAGACCATTTGGCTAAGGTCCTACAAAAACAAAAGGTGGGTGTCTGACATCTTTTTGTCATACAGCAGACAATAAGTCCTTAATTTCTATTTCAGGGAAAGAGGTTATCTGGATTTGGGATATTCCTTTAGAAAGAGAACTGCAGTCCAAGCTCTGGTTTGCCTGGCTGTGTACACTGTTTTTTTTAGATCTTCACAAATGGTTAGTTTGTTGCTTTGGCTTTTCAAGACTTTTACTGTGTCAGTTACGGGAAATTTGGTGTCAACTTGTAACAAATGGAAGATTGCCTAAGGCCTTGATAATCGACCTTGGGGGGAATGATTTGATGATGGCCCTGAAAAAATTCCTGCCTGCTAGAATCCTGTCTGACATGCAGTGTCTTTCATCACTATACAAAGAAGTTTTCTTTTGGTCAGCGACTATGCTGAGAATCCAATGGGAAGGAGCTATCAGTTGCAGAGCAGTTGAGAGGACCAGGCATTTCATCAGTTACAGAATGACACATGCAACTTACCAATTTAGGCATTAAGTTATCCACCATAAAGATCTTGGCAAACTGGACTTTGATTTTTATAGCAGTGATAGAGTACATTTCAACAGTTTAGATTTTGATTTGTTTAATTTAGGTATATCCCTGGCCATCAAGGATTGTTTTTAAGAGGTAACTCACAGGCTACTTTAGGGAGCCTGGCCATAATGGGCTTGAGGCCACTAGGAAGAACAGCATGGAGGCATGTCAGGTTGCTGGCTCCATGGCACCCCCCCATTTGTGCTCGGCAACCTCACCTCACCATGGCGGTTGTATTCAGTTTAACCAGTGACCATCACAAGAGGTATCTGGGTTGATAGGCAAGACATAAAGGGTTTTACAGCCAGGTCCAAGATGGGAAAAAGTATTAGTCTCTTTAAGATTTTAATCTGAGAAAATGGTATTTACTCATGTATTTTCTTTCTTATAATCATTGTCATATGAATCTAACATTGCTGCATAATATTACTTGCACATTCACAGAGGTGCACGATTCAATAATATACAATCCATGAAAAAATGTTCATATTTAATTTTTCATGAGTTCTGCTTCCTTCCTTCTAAGCAATAAGCAAAATATTAACTTATAGATTCAGTATAGCAGAAAACAATTTTAAAACTACCGTTTAATCAGTGTTTTACCTACATTAGTTTTCTAAACTGTCTGTTGCACAGAAAGTTGCAGTGACAATATGTTGTGCATGGTAAACCAACTTCCTTTTCTCCAGCAAAGCTCATACTGCAGTATCCAAGGCATTCCCATGAAAGCTGAGAAGATATAACTTTTCCATTGTGAGTTGGGTTGATCCAGGAATTTAATCTGTGCAGGCCATTCTTGATACATTTTTATATGGCAAGTTCCCTAGACACTCAGATCCTACATGGACAAGAGGCTGTAGTATAAGACTCTTACAGCTTGATACATCCTTCTGGTCACTATTCAAAGCTTGTGGCCATGGGTGAGCATAGACATGAGCTAAAAACATTTTCTTATAATTCAGGCATTGCTTCACCTACAAAGTCCAGCCAACGTTTGTAATGCTGCCATCACTGCACCTATCTGCTAGTTCATTTGATCTTCTCTACCCTAAGTGTTGAATGTCTCCAAGAAGCTTAAACTCTTCACTGTAGCATCTACTTGCACATCCCCCACAGAAAAATGTTTTCTTTTCTAGGTGAGAATCATAACACGTAAAGTGATACTACTGACTCCTGCACTCACAAGTGAACATGCTGCAGTCCACAACTGAGATCACAGAACCTTGGCACCTAGATGACTGCACTGTCTACAATCATTGAAGCAACAAATCTCATAATTGCAGACTGGATACTCTCTAAATATTGGCAGCTTGATTTCATCTCCAAAGATATCATGAAGATAAAGAAGGAGACTACACACTTGTGGCAACAACCTGTGTCAGCAATGAATGTACATGACATAAAAATTACAATGCAGGCACACATTTCATTCCAAAAATGTGACAACCAAATGGTACATCACTGCATTCCTGATCTCATGCAGTTATAGCACTTCCCTTAAGACATTCTTTTATGAATAGTCATGTGCCAGTTCCAGGTTGATGAAGCAGCCACTGACCATACTGGTAAAATTCCATGACCACCATAATATCCATGAAAATACAAAGAGCTGATCCACTCATCTGTGGCAAATAGATTAACTTCCCTGCTGTTGAACTGGAGGATCATCTATCATACAAACGGTGTCTTCCAGCATCTTGGCATAGTCATTACCGCGGGAGGATGAAGGCTATGATCTATCTATAAATGGAACACAACCTCCTGTTCACTACTTTAGATTTTGATAAATAAATAGATGATGAAAATACACTGTTTATTAGATGGACTTCAAGAGTGTCTCCTGCTCATACCTCTCAACTGTCCAGATTTTCACATAATGTCCAGATTTTTGCCTCCAAGTTTTGGTCTGCTTCTCATAAAATTTGTGGTTTTCTGGCAAGTCACTGAGATGATCTGAGGATTGAAGTCACCATATACTGACATACATTTGAGTTTCCGACTTCAAACCATTCAGAAAATGCATGCTAACACAATCTCTGTTACAATAGCAACTTTCTAAGTGTATAAGAGCAATATTTAAAACCTGTCCCTATTTTTGGGTTTTTGTCCCCCCATTTTGTCAGGCTTTTTCCAGATTTCTTGCACTAACAGGTTGACAGGTACGCTCCTGCTATTCTTTAAATGTTAAACCTTTACACTTATGGCTGACATGTTCCATTTAACCCATGAGTATCATCCCTGTTTGGCACTTAAACACTCACATGAACAGGGATTACTTCTGCAAGAAAACACATTAAATGGACAGGCTATATAAGTTTATGCAACAGGACATCTTTCTACTATTATGTCATGACAGAGCAGATTATTTCATTTTCTAAGGGGAAAGAATGTGGCTGAATAAGACACTGACTGCAGGAGACCATATTGATAATCAGATGATATGGTTAGTACTCATATATTTGTTATATTTTACATGTCAGAACATTCTCCATTGCTTAAAACACTTGCAAAACCAAAGAGAGTGTCTAAAATTCCAACAGATGATGATAACAACAGGTCAGAAAGAGAGATTTTAGAATACCCTGTTGCACTGAGTTAGTGAAAGATAGTCTATTCCCAGAATGGCAGTCTATGCTGTAATGCTTAGCAGAAGTATATGGCAACAGGAAAGTAACCTAGGGACAGATATCATTCATGTACACTTTTCTGAATGAAGCACTCAGTTCCCTCCTACTATTGGAATGATAATGTTAATACATCAGCTAATGGACAATTACCTTTCTGTAGGAATAATGTTATGCAGTAGGCAATCCATTTGAATGCCTTTTGCTTGCCATCTGTAAAACCACCCTTCACAGGAGCAAATCAAGCAAACAGAAAAACCTATCAGACTTTCTTTGCTCATGAATACGGCATTTGTTAGAGTACAGCTGTGCTGTCATGTCCACACCATCCTATTCTTAATATCCTTAAGATTGGAAGATGTGCAAACGGACTGGAACGGATTGGACATCCACTCAGGAATTACCTTACAGAAGATGTCACCCATCGAGCTTTTACTGAAAACAAGTTTTCAGTTCTTTATGTGTAAGAGGCTAAAGACTGAAAATGAACAGGTCAGTGCTAATGTGTAATAGGTAAAATATCTAATGGTATGCAATATTTAAATCAACTGATCCAGCCAACTCAAAATCCATACATGAGGGTTTTGTAGTGCTGGACATGTTTTCCTTGTTTTAACCCAAGGCTGGAAATGAATGCTTTGCTTTAGAAACTGGTTTATTAGAAAAAACACATAGGATATAAAAATATATCCAGCTCCAAACCGGTTTCGGTTACCCCTTCTTCAGTGGAGCATAGAAAAAAAGTGAAAAAGCCAACAAATGCACCTGATACTATTTATAGTATCAGTTGAACAGAAATCATCCAATGAAAATGCAATATAATGGTCTAATAAGACCTACACACCAAAATACAGTATTATGGTCTAATAAGACCTTAAAACACCAAAAATAAAGTATATGCATTCAAAAAGGAAAAATCATGAAGGAAAAATCATAATAACATACATAGTCGGAAAACTGCATGTTATATTAATAAAAATAAAAATTATATAACATTAAATAATATATTTATATGCGTATAAGAATATGTGTAAAGAGACAAATGTGTATGTATTTGGTCAACAAGGTACAATACCTATACAGATAGACTAAAGGTGGTCATTAATACCAGGGGGGAATAATGCACCCAAGTGTACAATCCAATATTTTTCTTTTTGTGTCAAAATATTTTCCCATCCTTGTTGGTGACTTCTATCACCAACTATCCGATCAATAATAGTAAACTTAAATTTGGCCGTGGGATGTTTAACTGTGTGTTGGTAAAGAGCATTGGTAATTTTCTTGTTTCTGATGTTACTCCTATGTTCCCCAATTCTAATTTTTAATGGCCGGGAGGTTTTTCCTACATAAAATGCCGAACATTGACAAGTGGTAAGATATATCACCCAACTCATTGAACAGTTCCCAAAAAATTTTAAATCATAAACCTTGCTAGTATTAGCACTGCTAAAGGATTTTGTTTTATTAATGTCAGTGCATGACATGCAATGTCCACAAGGAAAAGTACCAATCAATTCTTTGCCCGTCATTGTTAATTGTTTATACCGGGCCCCTCCACTACCATGATGTTTGAAATGTGAAAAAATAGAACTTAAAGTTTTGCCCCTTCTGTAAGAAAATTGGCAACGTGTCCCAAGATATTGTCTGAGAATATCATTAGCCATCAAGATATTCCAATTTCTCTCCACAACTCCTCTGATAATCTGATTGTTTCTGCCATATGTGGTAACCAATCTCAAGACCTTGTCACCTTTTTTGTTTTTCTGACGGTCCTGGTATTCCAAAAGCTGGTTCCTAGTTAATTTATCAGACCAATATTTGGCAGATAGGCATTAGACCATAATACTGTATTTTGGTGTGTAGGTCTTATTAGACCATTATATTGCATTTTCATTGGATGATTTCTGTTCAACTGATACTATAAATAGTATCAGGTGCATTTGTTGGCTTTTACACCTTTTTCTATGCTCCACTGTAGAAGGGGTAACCGAAACCGGTTTGGAGCTGGATATATTTTTATATCCTATGTGTTTTTTCTAATAAACCATTTTGGGACATTCATTGCTGGCCGTTGTGTGTTTTAGTAGTTTGGTTGGCCGTGCATTGCTCCACGTGAGAGGTTTGGTGTGGTTGTATATTATTTGTACCTCTCTGGGAGCCATTTTGTTCCAGTTGCGTGGGAGAAGACTCTTCACCTAGGGGAAGTAACTTTCAGCTATGAGAGACGCCAACGAATGTTTGTATCTCACTCCTGATGTTTCATCAGGGTTTTTGTAAACTATGTGTTCATCTGTGGACTATTTATTTGTGTCGGAAGCTGGTATGGCGTATTCGAGTATCGTAATTACCATCCTGGGTTAAGCGAACCAAGAAGCAAGCTTCAGTTTTATGTCAGACATTGTGTATTTGTACTTTTGGGCTTGGTTTGGTCGGATATCGGACATTTTTCTCATTTCAGGTACTTTTTATGAAGAACACTTGGTCGTTAAGTGTTTTTCCTATTTTGAATCTACAATTGACACCTTTTTTTGTGTGTAGAGGTGGCACGCTTTGGTCGTTGAGTGTGACTGTGCAGAACGGATTACATTCTTGTTTTTGGGAACTACATTGCAGGAACTTTTCAGATTTAAGCACAGTGCTCCATTGGCATGGAACCATGATGGGCGCAATGGATGAAGAATAGTGACTGATTCGGTAAACATGTTTTTGTATTTTGTTAAATATACTATTATAACCTTTGGTAACTTTTAGAAATGTTTTGATCATTAGGCGGCAGTGTTTTTGGGCCACATATTATATACTTACGGGAGTGCCAATTGATTAGGTGAGTGAGCCTTTTGGTCCCAGTCACATTCTATGCTGCAATTTTATGCATGAGTTGCCTTTTCGGTTTGCCCATGTTGTATAATATTAGGATTGGGCATCCATTTTGTGGCGACTATTTAATTTAGAGGGAATCAAGGCAACTTTGGGTGCCATTGAATTCAATTCCCCAAATATTACTGTTCAGGTAATCCACAAATTCTTTAAGATATTCTGTATCTGCCCACCACACCATCCAACAATCATCAAGATATCTACGCCAGATATCCATTTCTACAATGTAAATGTTGTGAGATGTATCATATATTAGATATTCCTCCAGGTAGGCCATGAACAAATCTGCATATATAGGGGCAAAGGATGCCCCCATTGCAGTGCCTTGTAACTGCCAATAGCATTCGCCTTGAAAAAAGAATATGTTTATTCAGAACATGCTCACACATACAAATCAGAAGTGTATTGAATCCAGGAGGATATAAGTTAGATTGTTCAAGCCAAAACTGTAATGCTTGGAGACCAGCCCAATGTGGGATGCTGGTGTATAATGATTTTACATCTAATGTACAGAGCAGCCAGTTGGATTCAATTTCAGTCTCTGCTATGATTTGTAAAAATTGTGTGGTATCCTTGATTCTGGCTCTCACATGGACAAGCAGTGGTTTCAAGTGTTCTGTCAAAAAGGCTGAAAGTGGTTCAGTTAATGAACCATGACCAGACACAATAGGTCGGCCAGGTGGGGAGGTCAAAGATTTGTGTATTTTAGGAAGTAAGTACAGTATCTGTTTATTTGGATCTTTAACCGTCAAGTGTTTGACAATGGTAGTAGATAAAATACCATTCTCAACTGCACTACTCAAGAAATTATCTATCTCTTTTTTAAAAGTAGTGGTTGGATCGATGTCCATTTTCATATAGCATTTGTTATCAGATAACTGTCGTAACCCTTCCTGTGTGTAATAATCCATATCCAAAACCACTACCGCCCCACCTTTATCTGCCTTAACAATCGCGATGTCATTATTATTTCTCAATTCCTCAAGCGCCTGTCTTTCAGTCTCATGAATATTATCTTTGAGAATATTGAAGCCATAAGGTGGAAAATGTAAGTCCCTAAGTAAAGCCTGTTGAAAAGCTGTAACATGCGTATTAGCAGGAGGTTGGAATGTAGATTTAAGAAACCTAAACTCAGTAGATCTTTGAGCTATGTTGTTCACCTTATCAGAAAAAAATATCTTAAGATTCAAACAGCGGCAAAATTCCAAAACATCATTTACTGTTTGGTATTGATCACAAAAGAAACCAGGTACAAACCCTAAGCCTTTATTGAGGATTGCTTCTTGTTCCAGAGTGAGCTCAACCTTAGACAAATTAAGGACATTATGAAAAGTAGTTTCATCTATTTTAGAAAAGCTTGAACTATTCCATCCATTGATTCCAAATCCGGACCTATTATGGTGTTTCCTCCCCCCGCGTCGTTTCTTCTTACCCCAAAAGGGGTAGGTATATTACTTCTTTTTTTATAAGATGAGTGGTCAGATGTAATGCCCTCACTATCAGTGGGGGAAGACTCATCACCCGAGGTACTGGTATATGTCTGCTCCTTATTTTTAAGAATTGGTCTAGGTCGTTTCCTTGTTCTGGCACCGCCTTTACCCATAGTCATGTCCTTAAATCTGACTGACTTCTGAAGTTCAAAAGGGCGTCCCCTAGCATAATCATTGACGTCCCGATTAAACTTTTTGACTTTTCTTTCTTTCGTCAGTTTGTCATACTGAGTCAATTCCCTAGATAAATTGGCTACCAACGTACCATAATTACTATTAGATTCAAATTGTTTACAAATACTGCTTAGATCTTTAATCTCAGCAATGTTTGAATCTATTGTCCTTTCATAATAATCTGACAGTATTTGTACAAACTTCATAGATCCTTCTTGAACTGCCTCAAACCACTCATTGGTCAACCTCTCTTCAGATCTGCTGACCATGGGCTTTAACTTAATTCTAAGTCCACGTGGTACTAGTTTTTTATGTAAATAGGCCTTGAAAAGACGTAAATGCCAAATATTTGCTCTTAGCCCTTTAAGGGCTTTCTCTAAATTAAAGAAGGCAGATTGACATCCATTACTTGAAGGAGCAGTCTGTTGGTCCATGATATTGTTGCTTGAGATAGATTCCAGTCCAAAGACTTGGATATCCTCCCTATCAGCACACATACCCTGCAAAATGCTGTCCAAATTCATAATGAACTGACCCAGTGTGACAAAAATGGAAAAAGGTGCAGTGCCAGAACAGAAAAGGAGCCCAAAAAGGAACCTACCCAAAAATGATAGGAATAATATAAATCCAATTGGTATTAAATGTAAAATAAAATACCAGTATCTCAGGGGAAGTAACAGATAAGCAATGTCCAACTATATCATAAAGCAATATTGCACCAAAAATAGGCTAAATCCAAAAATTCCTATCCTCCCTTTGGGACATGAATATGTGACCATAAATAGCCAAAGCAAGGGATCAATGATAGTAGTTGTTAAATAATAAATAGTAATAATATTGGATCCACTTGTTCAGAAGAATCTATCTAGACATCACCATTCGCTAAATGGTATATTGAATGTAATAGGTTTGATTACTTAGTGCTATCTAGTAGTTCTATCAGCCCAAAAACAATTGTATAAATACCAGTATTGTGACCATAGTCTAAATCAACCATCAATTTGGTATGTCCACAAATTGTGAAACGTAAACCTAAAATACAAAGGACATATTGGATAAATTGCTACATAGAAAATGACATCCTTAGGTCATAATAGGTATGATCAAACACATAGTTGTATAATAATACAAATATTAATATTTTCATCTACATAAGGGTAAAAATGTTAGATGTAATAGGTTTGTTTAATTGGTATTATCTAGTAGTTCAATCAGCCCAAAACAGCTGTATAAATACCAATATTGTGACCAGTGTCTTAGTCTTGCATCAAATTTGTATATCCACCACCCCAATAACCAGTATATGGTCAATAATGTTGTAATAATTCTACAACATACTGTATCTATATAATGTGAATAGTATCCCCAATATCAGGGTATAACAAAAGACCTATAAATCCTACTAGAATAGTAAAACATGCATGTTTGGTACTAACATGAATCAAATGAACCCCTTCAACATCATAAATCATAAATCATAAATATATGGAATATCTTAGGTAGTATAACATGACCAAAAGACATTAATCAACAAGCTGTAAACAAATTGGATGCGTTACAAAAATAACCCGAAACAGGCCTACAATGGTGTTACCACATAAAACCGAAAATAATCGGTAATATGAAAACACCGTAGCTTAATCCAAAAATGTCTGAATACATCCAGTTAGTAAATAAGCCCATATGGTAAATGGAAACCAATAAGGGGGTTAGTTCCTAAAAACAGATTTTAGCAAATAAATGAAGAAACATGTGCAGTACTATCATAACCCCCTGTAACATCAAGCACAAAAGATCCAAAACAGACTTGCATATATTTTACAACCACAAATGCCTTGATTCCCTCTAAATTAAATAGTCGCCACAAAATGGATGCCCAATCCTAATATTATACAACATGGGCAAACCGAAAAGGCAACTCATGCATAAAATTGCAGCATAGAATGTGACTGGGACCAAAAGGCTCACTCACCTAATCAATTGGCACTCCCGTAAGTATATAATATGTGGCCCAAAAACACTGCTGCCTAATGATCAAAACATTTCTAAAAGTTACCAAAGGTTATAATAGTATATTTAACAAAATACAAAAACATGTTTACTGAATCAGTCACTATTCTTCATCCATTGCGCCCATCATGGTTCCATGCCAATGGAGCACTGTGCCTAAATCTGAAAAGTTCCTGCAATGTAGTTCCCAAAAACAAGAATGTAATCCGTTCTGCACAGTCACACTCAACGACCAAAGCGTGCCACCTCTACACACAAAAAAAGGTGTCAATTGTAGATTCAAAATAGGAAAAACACTTAACGACCAAGTGTTCTTCATAAAAAGTACCTGAAATGAGAAAAATGTCCGATATCCGACCAAACCAAGCCCAAAAGTACAAATACACAATGTCTGACATAAAACTGAAGCTTGCTTCTTGGTTCGCTTAACCCAGGATGGTAATTACGATACTCAAATACGCCATACCAGCTTCCGACACAAATAAATAGTCCACAGATGAACACATAGTTTACAAAAACCCTGATGAAACGTCAGGAGTGAGATACAAACATTCGCTGGCGTCTCTCATAGCTGAAAGTTACTTCCCCTAGGTGAAGAGTCTTCTCCCACGCAACTGGAACAAAATGGCTCCCAGAGAGGTACAAATAATATACAACCACACCAAACCTCTCACGTGGAGCAATGCACGGCCAACCAAACTACTAAAACACACAACGGCCAGCAATGAATGTCCCAAAATGGTTTATTAGAAAAAACACATAGGATATAAAAATATATCCAGCTCCAAACCGGTTTTGGTTACCCCTTCTACAGTGGAGCATAGAAAAAAGGTGAAAAAGCCAACAAATGCACCTGATACTATTTATAGTATCAGTTGAACAGAAATCATCCAATGAAAATGCAATATAATGGTCTAATAAGACCTACACACCAAAATACAGTATTATGGTCTAATGCCTATCTGCCAAATATTGGTCTGATAAATTAACTAGGAACCAGCTTTTGGAATACCAGGACCGTCAGAAAAACAAAAAAGGTGACAAGGTCTTGAGATTGGTTACCACATATGGCAGAAACAATCAGATTATCAGAGGAGTTGTGGAGAGAAATTGGAATATCTTGATGGCTAATGATATTCTCAGACAATATCTTGGGACACGTTGCCAATTTTCTTACAGAAGGGGCAAAACTTTAAGTTCTATTTTTTCACATTTCAAACATCATGGTAGTGGAGGGGCCCGGTATAAACAATTAACAATGACGGGCAAAGAATTGATTGGTACTTTTCCTTGTGGACATTGCATGTCATGCACTGACATTAATAAAACAAAATCCTTTAGCAGTGCTAATACTAGCAAGGTTTATGATTTAAATTTTTTTGGGAACTGTTCAATGAGTTGGGTGATATATCTTGCCACTTGTCAATGTTCGGCATTTTATGTAGGAAAAACCTCCCGGCCATTAAAAATTAGAATTGGGGAACATAGGAGTAACATCAGAAACAAGAAAATTACCAATGCTCTTTACCAACACACAGTTAAACATCCCACAGCCAAATTTAAGTTTACTATTATTGATCGGATAGTTGGTGATAGAAGTCACCAACAAGGATGGGAAAATATTTTGACACAAAAAGAAAAATATTGGATTGTACACTTGGGTGCATTATTCCCCCCTGGTATTAATGACCACCTTTAGTCTATCTGTATAGGTATTGTACCTTGTTGACCAAATACATACACATTTGTCTCTTTACACATATTCTTATACGCATATAAATATATTATTTAATGTTATATAATTTTTATTTTTATTAATATAACATGCAGTTTTCCGACTATGTATGTTATTATGATTTTTCCTTTATGATTTTTTCCTTTTTGAATGCATATATCTTATTTTTGGTGTTTTAAGGTCTTATTAGACCATAATACTGTATTTTGGTGTGTAGGTCTTATTAGACCATTATATTGCATTTTCATTGGATGATTTCTGTTCAACTGATACTATAAATAGTATCAGGTGCATTTGTTGGCTTTTTCACCTTTTTTCTATGCTCCACTGAAGAAGGGGTAACCGAAACCGGTTTGGAGCTGGATATATTTTTATATCCTATGTGTTTTTTCTAATAAACCATTTTGGGACATTCATTGCTGGCCGTTGTGTGTTTTAGTAGTTTGGTTGGCCGTGCATTGCTCCACGTGAGAGGTTTGGTGTGGTTGCTTTAGAAACTACCAGAAAAATCCAGGCTTGACAATTCTTGACTGCTACCATTGTTCTGTCTTTGCATAGAATTTAAGTAATCTATCTTGTGCAAAAAATATAATCAGTTTCCTATCACCAATCACTAAATAAGTTAAAATTCTTATGACTAAGAAAGATGTGACCTGCACATAGTATTATCACAAGAAAGCTGCAGTAAGCATCTCTAAATCTGAGGAACTGGGAAAGAAGGCAAAAATGTTTAATTCATAAAGTTAAAATAAAACATAATCTTTGTAATAAATATTCTCTGTAACAAAATAATTCAAATCTCTTCTGGAAGCGTTGAACAAACTGCGTGAGCCCTGCTAGTGCAAGGTATTTCAGTTCATTGTCATGACTCCTCACTTCAGCTTTGGCAAGGGCAAAACTGTTTAGAATTGCATTTGCTGCTTTGTGGTTGCATTTTTAAGTGTTGATACAGATTTGTCACATTTTTGTCATGAAGCCAAAATTGGCAAACCATATTTCAATACATTTTGTGCCTGATTCAGTAAAAATGATGCCTCATATCAATCTTTGTCACAGTCCTTTTAGTTTCTGTTTGCCCTTAACTCTTCCCCTGTACTAGGTAACCTGATGAAGGATCTGATCAACAAGTGTTAGTTGACCTTGACAAGTCTTCACCAATCCCTTTGGAATAACTGAAACATAGCATAGGCTACCTTGGTCTGAATATCGTTATAGATGCTAAATGGTAGTATGTGGCTTTAACAAAGCCATGTGCTATATGATATACTTTAGAAGAGGATTCATTCTGAGTAAAAATCTTAGAGGATGTTCCACATTCATAATGCACCTGCATTATTTTCTCACTATCCAGACACAATATGTTTTCAGAAATGAAAGGAATTTTGTCAGGCCTCAATACATATATCTGTATACATGAAGAAAAGTAATTGCTTTCAAAAACATATATGTTTGGGAGAACAAGTGTATAACTCACTGTCAGAAGAAAATAGCCTGTCTGCAACCACCAACAATCATTTCACTTCAAGGAAATTTACCAGATGCTGAAAGCTCTGGATTAATTTCTTTCATTTATTCCTAATGTTAAAGGATTAACCATTTACTCTGAAGTGGTGCAGTTTGAACATTCCTCCATTTCACTGTGGAAGAAGACCCTGAAGGCATTTAACTCTTTCAGTCTAGTAAAAGAGGAGATGAATACAGAGATTTTCATGAATACTGAGATTTTAGAATGAATTTTCTATTTATTCACTAAATGTGATTTACATTGACAAATAGTCTTATATACACAGTAGATACTTATGTAGCTTCACTGAAAAATATAGTCATAGATTGCGACTTTGCTGAATCAGATTAATTTGGTGAGTTGCATAAGAGAGGTAATACTGCTGATATGTGAAATAGGGGTTGGTTTTTAAGAGAAACATGTTCGACCTTATTGAAATATAAGGTTGTATGAAGAGTAATTGACTGATTAGTGATTAGTCAAAATAATTACCTGAGCAAGTAGATGTGACTGAAAGAAACTATTATCGAATAAAAAAAACTTACTAAGGAAAAAAGACAGAATGTGTTAGAAAGGTTAAAGATATGAAAAAGGATCTGCATAACAACATATTACAAGAAAAATAAGAGAGTATGTAATTGAGATCCAAGGCTTGTTTAGTAGATGTGATTATAAGTATTACAGGAGTATTTGCCTATCATTTAATTGACCTTATAGAATCTGTGTTAGAAAAAAAGTATTTTCAAAAATAGTGTAAATGCAAACAAATGTGTTCTTAACAATGTGAACGTTGAATGAAATAAATGAAAATCAGTAGGATCAAGAACAATTCTAATTGTTGACACTAAAATGAAAGAAACTTACAAGGGAAGTCTGATAAAATGACTAAGAAGCACTAAGATAAGAATGGCAGGCCAGGCTGTTGGAAAGAACTGCAGAGAAATAGGCAGGATTTTGAATTTAAATTAGACACAGCTGCAGAGTGTAACATTTGTCTGAAGATACTTTTGAAGCAGTGGCATGCAAAGATACTACTCAGAGAGCTGTGTGCACATTGTTGATATTCAGTCCACATGATGGTGCAAATGGAAAACATTTCTAATAATATCTATACAAAAAGTATATATTTTTTTCAAATTAAACCATTTATAGAAAATAATTTTCCAAATATGTTGTGTTGTCTGGCTTGGGAGAAGGTAAGGATAGTTACATAAACTCTTTGGTTTGAACTGTGATACAGAATTATCTGTCCGTCATATTTGAGGAAGTGGTTGCAATAGTGTGCAGTATTAAGTTATTTTGGTAAGACAGGTAAACCAAGATTTCTATCAAATAAAGGTAGACAAACAATATTCTAAGCTATGCACATTTAATGCAGAATTTGGAAAGTACATATTATCTTTGTCATCCCTATTGTATCTCTTCAGTATCAATGATATTTCTAAGAGCCATTGTGTAGATAATTGAAGGCGTCAAAAATGAGGAACTGTCTGTTAGTATGGGATCAGACACAATAAGAATATGGCAATAGGATGATACTGCTGTTAAACAGACTGAACTATAATGTCAAGCTAAATACGAGTAAATGTAAAATAAGACTGACAAGTCTGAAATATGTCAATCATATTTAACTTTACAAGGAATGAATCTTGTTAGAGAGAAAAAAGGAAGAACAATTGCACATATGCCAAAATTGGAATAAAAGTAGACATTACATGTGTCAAGGAATTACGAAGTATCTTGCTTCTGTACCTAATATATATTGTTGTAACTTAAGAAAGGTGTTGGAGCAAGATGTAGAGTGGGAACTGAGTTATGATATAAAAATAGTTTAGAAATGCTGCAGAAATTAATTATAAACCACCGCCACTAAAATGATGAGCATTGGAATTGCCTTGCAAGTAGACTGAAGTCAGAATGGTATGCAAGATGTGATTCTATGCTGAGATAGAAAAGGAATTATCAATAATAGTACATGGATGTGAAAGGTCAGGTGGAAACAGACCACAGAACCATGCAGAGATCATTCAAAATGTCCTTGTACAAGCACCTCCAAGACAGTAAAGAATGTCACTTAATCTACAGAGATGTAATTTGAAAGTGAGAAGCAAAACAACCAAGAATTACACAAATCACATACGCTGAACAGATATACATTACAAGAGAAACACAAAGGAGCAGCAGAAGAACTAAACATTCTTTTGGTAATACCATAGTAAAAATACAAAAAAGTTGGTAGCAGGGAATGATATGCTTTCAAAAACACACTACATTAAAACACCGACTAAGACAGCAGGTTAAAGAAGCAGAATGGACTTTTTAAGGTACCTAAGTGGCCCTTGCTACAAAAAAAAATATTTTTCATCTCGTAAGAGTTCTCTAATGAAGTATTTCATATACTTACCAGACAAAGGTAATTGCGTTGTAAAAAAGATCACTAAAGTATCTCAATAAAATTTGATCTAACCAGTAGTCATCATTAGTGTTTATAAATAATACCACAGTTACAAAAGGCATTGCATAGACAATGTAATCCATCTACTGAAAATACATTCCAATGCCATTCTTTAAGAGTTGTATGATTCGACAGTGAAGCACGTTCAGAGTTCCGTCTGGTTCCAAAGGGCTAACCCGATGGGACAGCAGTCTCCCATGCTGCCTTGTTGTTGTGTTCACCAGTACTTTGTTAACATGTTGTTCAGCATACAGAGCACAGTTAAATACTAGTGCAGAAAAATACAAACACAATAGACAGTCAAAGTCCTGTTGCAGTGCATGAAAATGCTAGAGAGGGGACTGGTAAATGAAAAAATACAGAGTAGTAGAAAGTAAGATGGGAAATTGACAGTTCATATTTAGATCCGGACAGTACAACTGACCAAATGTTTGCAGTGAGACAGACAGTAGAGAAAATGTCGGAGATGAGGAAAGTATCCAAGTGGGCATTCCTTGTTTTCAAGGAAGCATATAATAAGGACCCAAGAAAGCCAATTTATCCAGTCCTGTAATGGTTCTAACTCCAAAAAAAATTTATATAATTACTGCAGGCCACATACATGGACCCAGTGCCATGAAACTGGGCAATGTCTAGGTTCACACTGGGATTCACAGTGGGAGTTTGGGTACATACAGGTTCAGTTCAGAGCACAGTCTTGTTCATTCTGATAATAGACTACATCAGCAAACAGGTGACAGGGGATAGATTAACAAAGTCTATTTATGCAGGCTGTGTGGCAAAACAAGCAGCTGATCGGGAATGCCAGAAATTGACAGCAAGCAGAAATTCAAAACTAAAGGCATTTGAAATGACATCAGCTACAGACAAGATAATGGTCATGGCTGCAAGTGGGGGAAATCAGAAGAAGATGGAAACTGAGATAGAAGAAAAATTTGTGAAACAGGTTAACAGTTTCTAGTATCTAGGAAGTATGGTTGTGGAGAGGGGAAACCTGAAAGAGGATCTCAAAGACAGAATCAGAGCTACTGAAGACAAACGGCAAAAAGTGTCAGAGGTAATATGAGAAAAAAGGTTGCAAGTTAGAAGTATGAATTTTCACAAGAACAAATGCTTATTTTAAATAAAGGCAGATGCTCAGAAAAGTGAATGCTCTATTCAGTGGTGTTACAGCCAGCTGCTTTTCCTGTAAGACTGCATTGCAGTGGGGTTTGGGAATTTGCCCTTATTTCACTGCTGTGGAATTTCAGAGTTAGTATATATAATCAAGAGGTGTAATGCATTATATATTAGAGACTTAAAAAGTAAAAAGCTGCACTATGGCAAACTGAATGCATTTTGATAAAC
Source organism: Protopterus annectens (assembly GCF_019279795.1). NCBI lineage: Eukaryota > Metazoa > Chordata > Ceratodontiformes > Protopteridae > Protopterus > Protopterus annectens. The sequence continues at coordinate 1,866,441,421 of NC_056737.1, forward strand.
TATATATTTTAAATGGATATTTCTGTATAAATATGTATGGAATATGCTTTTGGATCTGAAGCAAAAACTGTTTCTGTGTTATAAGTATTATATGCTTCTTTATCCCAACCAGCTTTACTAAATATCAGCAGGAACTGGCAATTAAATTAATAATGATTTCCACATGCTAAATTTGAGCAAAGTGAAAAATAATGTATGAAACATACTTATCTACAGCCAATGTTTACACAGTTGAAGTGAGACCCTAACCCCATGTGCAAAAAAGGGAAAAGGGGTTGTGGATGGATGGATGGATGGATGGATGGATGGATGGATAGATGCTTGGATGGATGGATATTAAACATGCTATCAGCAATAAACTGAACAACATTTGTTTTGTCCCTAATCAGAAAGTGCTTGAGTTAAAGCATTATCCTGAAAAAGAGGGAATAATAAAAAGGATCTGTTATCAGCATAAATGTTCATGGTTTCATAAATAAATATTAGGCAAGTAGACATGAAGACCATTTAGGAGCCAAGCCAAATAAGTCAAAGTATCCTTCCCTCTACTTCATTTGTCCATGTTGCCTTTTCAAGGAAGCTTGCACAGGCTCTCCCATTAGCTGAGATTACAAAATCTCACTTTCACATGTTAACGTCTCATGCAAATTCGGTCCATATCACGGCATCAAAATTCCTTTCATCGAATGGCTTTTAATCGAAAATGCCATTACTAGAACTCGATTTTGTGGGGGGCCACTCCCCCACCCCCAACTCCTGGTAAATATATATGCCAACTATGAGATCGCACTAGAGTGAGGAAAAGGCAAATTTTCTGATCTTCACTGTACTGCAGTCTTACAAAAGCACCTTCTATTAATGGCATTTCCGATTTAAAAGCCATTCGATGAAAGAACTTTTCGATCCAGTGTCTTAGATCCTGCAAATTCTTATGGCCTCACAAGTGAACAAATACATGGATCTGATCTCTACTCTTTGGAGCAAAATCAGAGGTAGGTACCACCCTTTCACTCTCATTAAGTTATATAGCTCTCTTGCTGCCTCATATGGAGCTGGTTCTCAAGTCTTTGGGATAATGATGCATTCCATTGATTTACAGATAAGGCTGGTGAGGCTTATGTCTCTAGTGTCTATGATCAGTAATGGACCTTCTATATCTGCTCTTCTGGTATGAGTACAATGGAGAAACTGAGACTGAATAGACTTGCAGCAAGTCCACAAGGCAGTATCATATGATGAGAAGAAGGCAGGCTGACACATTATCAGGACGTATAAAGACAGTGTATATTTTGCCTTGGAGAAAGAACTCAAGTTTTACTTGGAAGTCATCAGACAGGACGGCAATTATATGTCAATATGTTAATATGATAATATGTTAATATGTTAGAGAAAGTTACAGTGAGATAGAGGAGTAAAATTTGAGCTGAATTTGTCTTGTAATATGCTGGCTATATCCTCAGGGGGTGAGTATGTGTTGTTATATATTTGTTCTATGCATTAGTGGGCATTAGATCTAAGGTTTTTGGTATAACTATAGAAGGCTTTGTGGTTATTCTTAGCACTGGTGGCAAATTTCAAATTAATACTTGTTTTTGAATGTTTAGATTTTGCTTCTGATTTATTTGTTGATGTTTTTCAGTTCTCCAGATGACTGGGTATTAAGTTTGCTCTCAAAGGTATATGTTTTTTCTTCTTATTGTATAGTTTGTTTATACTAGGATTCTACCATAGGGGCTTATTTCCGAACTTGGCATTGTTTTGTGTCTTATGGGGGGGCAATACCTCCATGCATGTATCAGGGTGAGCATAGAAATTATCTACGAATGTGGCAACATGCAAAATGAAGTCATTTGTGCAGGCAGGGTTCTTTCATTTCATTGGATCATCTGTTAGCTGGAGTAGGTTTACTTTAGAGTAGCCTTTAAAGACTACATTGAAGATGATCAACGATAATGCATGTTTCTTCTTTATTAGCTCCCCTGCAGAAGACAATTCCTTTGGTAAGACATTACATTTAATACAGTCCACTGTGGAATAGCTTGTTTTGACTTATCCTTCTAAGATAAAAGCACTTAGTCAATGCCTGGAAAGAAGGATCAAGACTGTTAGGTCAGCATGCCAGTGAAAACAGATGTAAAGAATTTTATTTATTTGTTATTAGCACATACAGTACTCAACACAGACAGGGACTGAAGTCAGGATTGGATGCCATATTCTGAAAAAAGTAAAGTTGACAACTTGTTGATAGACTACCTTGCTGCCTTATGGAAGGATGCTTTGAATACTCTTTTATCAGTCTGCAGGTGGTTGAATACTGTATCTGTTGCACCAAGGAAAATGTATTTTATTTTTATAGGCCTTCCTCTAATTAAAATATCTATTCTTATTTCCAGGCTTTCTGAGTTGTCTGCTTCATCATTTTCTTAGCCATCTCAGAAATGGTCTCAGAGGTCTCAGCATCTAGACATCCTTTTGCCATAAAGAGAGTCCTAGCCCATTGGCATGTTTAGTAAAGGGGGTATACCTTTACCTTCTTACATTTGCACGTACACAATTGATCTTACTTTTCTCACTTTCTTTTCTTTCTAGTAAACCAGGTCTTTCCGATAAATAATTCCATCTCTCTGTCTCTTTCCCATTCTTTTTCTTCTCTGTCTCTTTCACTCCCTCTGTGACTTCTGGGTTTCATGTTGGCAAGATTACCTTTGGTGCCTGTGGCACCATGTAAAGAACTGTAATGCCACAAACTGCTTATAGTTCACATTCACTTGTATTCATCTCCATTGTGATACTCAAGAGAGACATTTCAGAGGTTGTATGGGATTTTTAAGAAGATGTGCTAAAATGCAGTTAGCTACACCTTTAATGCACAGTTCTCCTTGCACTACCTTTTCTACTTCAGATTAGCAAGTCAAAGCCCCCAGGAAGATATGGTGCCCTTCAATGTTGGGGTGGCCTAAAAGGAAACAGTATTGCACTCCCTGATACCACCTGCAATATCATACAAGAGGCCAGATATCCATTTAGTCCCCCACCACTACTAACTTCTGGCCTAGTCTGTCAGTGGAAAACCAGTTATCTCCATTTACTCTAGCCTGAACAAATATATCTGAGAACAGGTATGTCCATCTCTTTCAAAACCTTATCTAGCAGGACAGGCATTCACAGAGCAGTTATTTTATCAGTTTCAGTCCCCCTCCACTTCTGAAAGATGGTGAGAACACACATTATAGGATCCTGGTTTTGTCCTAATGTTTTCATCATCCTGAAGCAGATGGGTGTGAGGCTGAGGAGAAACAGCCTGACACATACCTTTAGCAATTTCAAGTCAGCACATCATCTGCGTATCATTCAGAATAAAATCATTTACTGCTGCCACAGCGGTTCTAGGTTTTCTGAGTTTCATAAGATATAATGACCACTGGGCAATACATTTGCAAGTATGAACCACAGAGAATATTCTAATACTAAGTGATATTGAAATTATTTTTGGTTTCAGTTGAATGCTTATGCATAAGTTTTTTTTGTTATGTTAAGGGGCAACTGTGTATCAGACAGCCAGACCTCTATGGTTGAGAAAGACTCTTGAATTTGTTGTTTTAATTTATCTATGATTTTAGCTGAACAAATGACTGCTGAACTGTCTGCATACTGTATGATAGTGGGTTGTTTAGAAGCTAAATGGACATCATTACTGAATAAGTTAAACATCAAGAGCCCTAAAATGGATCCATGAGGGATACCCATTGTAATGGAAAAGAAAGAGGAGATATAATTTTGTCATTTTACTGCCTGTTACCTATTTGAAAGGTAATAGGGGAGCCGAGATAGCTAAGTTTTCATGTATTTTTAGGCAAACAAGTTTTTGAAATAATTCCTGGTGGGATATGTTGAAAGCTTGGGTATATCTAGGAAAAGTGCCAAGACTCAGTTCCCAGAGTTTCAATATTGGTTAATAGATTTTAAAACTAAGGACAGCTGTACATGTACAATGAAAAGATGGAAACTGTGCTGTGCAGGGGAAAGGTGGCAGTTGTCAATGAGAAAGCCGAGGAGTTGAGGCTGGATTCACTTCTCCAGAATTTTTGAGAGTTAAGACAGTATGGATATAAGCCTGAAATTTGAGAGCTCATTTGAGTTTCCACATTTATGGAGAGGAAGAATATAACTCATTTTCCATGTTGGGACAGAACTATCAGTGACAGAGTAGTTGATTAGGACAGAGAAAGAAAAAAAGCTAGGGCATCAGCAGTAGTTTTTAAATACTCAAATTGTATGTTATCAGGGGGAAGGGTGGCGGGTTTAAAGGTTAGTAATAGTTTTTATTGTAGAAATTGAGACTGGTTTGAATACAAAGGATTTTGGGGGCTAACAAGGGCAGAGAGCAGAGGAACCTGTTTGCATGTACCAATGGTTTATTAAGAGATGTTACTGTTTGGATGAAGGGGGTAATGAATTTGATGGCTATACTGTCAGTATGGTTAGATGAAGTAGGTGTAAGTCATGTTGGAGTTCCGGGTTTTAACAACTGGTTAATTATAGTTCAAAAAGCTTTGGAGTTGTTATAATTTGCTGCCTATATATTAATATAATATTTTTTTATCAGTTGTCATAAGATCATAGGATCATAGGAGATTACTAGGCTATTGGACCTAAGACAAGAAAAACTACAAACAAACAAAAATAAAAAATTCTAGAAAGGCCTTTTGGCTGGGGTGCTGGAGAGTGTTGAGTGTTCTATAATAAAATTTGGGTCTTTTATACTGGCCTTGGTGGTATTGGCCCTAAGGCCTCTACAAGCCTAGCCATGTTATACCCTTGTTCCCTTATAGACCAAGATATATAGTCTATGTTTTCGTGTGAATCTATGATCAGCACCGGCTGCCCCTATCTAAGGGGGACATAGGTGAAACCCCTGGTGTAAATTTACAGTTTCACATTCAGTTGTCCAGGTTATGCTTAAATAAGGTCACTCAGGAGCTCTGTTTTACATGAACTGGAAGTTTGTTTCAGAGGAGTGGCAATTTCTGGGAAACATATCTGTCTCTCCAGCATGTCCTGTTAATATCACAGACTAGATTAAGATCCCTAGACTAAGTGAATTTTGACCCATTGGATTTGCAGATGTGCAGCAGCTTCATCTGAGACTGCTCTGTAAGCCAGGCACAAGTCGCCTCTAAGAAGTCTATACAATACTAAGGAAAGTGTTAGGCCTTCAGTCTGCCCATGTAGGTCATGTGTTGCAGGCCATGAATTTTCTTGGTGAGAAACCTCTGAGGTCTCAACAGGTGCTGCAGATGTTTGGTGAGGTACATACAGAAGGGAGAATTGTATTCTACAATTAGTCTGATGAGAGCTGACTACAGAGGAATTATAAGATGCTTAGCTTTGGATGCTATACCCTTGCGTATGGGGTGTGCAATGTAGAAGGCCTTCCTTACTACTGTGGACACCTGATGATCAAAATTAGGGCTGATATCAACTTGCATTCTTAAATCTCTCATCACGGGGTTTGAACTTAGGGGTATTATTAATGTTGTAATTAGCAGGGGTTTCTCCTTTGCTAAAGGAGATAATAATGCATGTTGTTGTGTTAAGTTTAAATCCATGGCTTTGACACTAATCATTTGTCTGTGTAAGCCCATTTTTTAGTATGTTGACATCTTTGGGGGATTCAATAATTGCAACCAGTTTGCAGCCATCAGCAAACTCAGTCAGCCATAGGCCATCTATTTTCACCTGGAGTTTTGAAAAATAGATACCAAACAGTAGGGGGGCTAACACAGATCCCTGTGGAGCACCAATGGTAACAGATATGCTAGTAGAGTTGGCATCCCTAATTTTGACTGTATGTATTCTGTTTGTAAGACAGTTGCAACCCATCTAGTGACGTAAGGGTTAATCCCTGTTTTTTTTTAATTTTGCCAAATCTTTTGGGTTTTTAATACCATGATGGGAATTGACCCCATTCCTAAGTCAAAGTATGATTAAAGTTCAAGAAATTAGTACTGTTTCACTCTTTGATGTCAGCCAAAAGTGCTCTTCACAGCACCCACAATGTGCCCAGTAATGACTCTTTCTGCAATTCGTACGGAGTTACATATATTGGTAGCATATCTAAATATGGTTGTAGATTCTTTTTTATAAGACCCATTACTCCAACTACTATTGGAACTATCTGGGTATCCTTCTTCCACATTGGTCTCATTTCTACTTGCAAATCCTGATATTTTATAACTTTGTGTTTCTCTGTATGCAGGACACTGTAGTCACTGGGTGTGATGATTTCAATAATCCCCAGATAAATGAGTTTCTCAATGATGCCTGAGTGAGGGATTTTATCAAAGGCCTTGTCGAGGTCGAGATGGGCAATGTGAACTGTTTTACCATCATCCAGGGCCTTGGTGACATTCTCAAAGAAGTCTGCCGGGTTTAACAGGCATGATCTGCTCTTAACAAAGCCAAACTGGGTTGGGTCAAGAGTTTGATGGTCACCTATATCATTGTTGATAAGGTCTATGCTGATTCTTTCTATATCCTTGTAGATAAGGCTGGTTAAGCTCATAGGTCTATAGTTCCCAGGGTTGCTTAAGGGACCCCCTTTTTGTAAGGGGATTGAGATTGTTGTTTTCCACTCAGCTGGGACAAAGGCAGTGCTTAGACTGATATTGAAGACCGTGCTCAGTGGTTCAACTAACTCCTGTTCTAGACCATTTAATAAGAAGCATGGGATGTTGTCTGATGCCACTGAAGTTGTTTTTGGACTTGGGAGAGTGTGGCTATGATCTGCTCTCTGGAGATACTAGGCAGAGGACTAGTGACAGATATGTTATGGGGTATGATTGGTGGGGACAGGGGGGAGGTGAAGGTTTTGCCAAACCTGTCTACTAGAAGGTTGGCAATGATCTCACGTTCAGTATAAATGTTATTGTCCACAGCTAGTTCAGCACAAAGCTGGGCTTTCCCTTTTAGATTTTGGATGTAGCTAAAGAATGCTTTTTGATTTCCCTCAGCTAGGGATGATAATTAAGTTTCAGAATTAGCTTTAGAGGACTTTACAAGGTATCTAATCTGCAAGCTTATATTTTGGAGAGTTGTTCCTTTGCTGGGACTGTTCTTCTTCTGTTTTGACAACAATTTCTTTCTCTTATTGTATGACCTATTTATGCTGGATGTCTACCAGGGTGGCTTATTTTTTCTTGATGATCTTGATTTTATCTTTTATGGCATGGCTGAGTCTATACATTTACATAGTTGTTAATACAGGACATTTGCGTACACCTCAGTAAAGGGTTATTGCTGGCAGTGTTGGCAGGGGGTCTAAAACTATTGATGCCATCACTCAGTAGGCTATAGTTTGCTTTGGAAAAATGTTTTAACCTTTTTGCTCCTGAGGATGGGTCAGGTACGATTGTTACTTTGAATGAAACTGATTTATGATTGGACTTTATCAGGGAAGGACCCAAACATGGGGGGGCTGCAGCAATCCCCCCATGTTGGTGAGAACTATGTCAAGGATGTTAGAGCCCCTTGTGGGGTTGCTAACTATCTGCTCCAGAGCATTTGTGTTAAAAAAGTCCAGATACTTTTGGGCAAACACTTTTGTGCTCATATATATTACCCAATCGATGGAAGGATAGTTTAAGTCACCCATACACAGGGTACTTGGCTGAACTGAGAGTGACTCAAATAGGTCCAGGTAAGATGTATGGTTTTCATAGTTCATGGTGGGGGACCTATAACTAACACTGATGTGGAGGAGGATCTTTCCTATAGTTAGTTGGACTTGGAGTAACTATAGGGAGTCATACTGTTTAACCCGGAGGTGGATTTGTCTTTAATAAAGAGGGATACTCCTCCTCCCTTGTTTTTATCATGTTTGTTGTATGGTCTAAATGTGTGGAAGACATTATAGTCCTGCATGGCCAGGGTACTGTCTGAGGCCTTGAACCATGTCTCTGTGACTGAGCAGACATCAGCATCTTCCAGGGTGAGAAGTGCTTCAAGTGAGTGTAGTTTCTGATTTAGACTCCTGCCATTAAGCAGCATAACCCTGAGTTTGTTTCTGGAGGATATTTTTACATCGGGATTTTTGTTCTTATGACATTGCCTAAAAAAGGCACTAATGGGGAGGCAAATACCTTTGCCAGCAACCTAAAGTCTAGAGGTGACAGGTGAAGACCATCTCTGGCAAAGCAAAGTGGTCTGTCAACCATATCATCCCAGGTTGTCAGATACTGGATCCCCCTGGATTGACAAAAGAAGCTAATCCAATTGTTGAACTAAATCATTGTTTGTTTGTATTGTGGCATCATCCTTGGTGAAGGAAGAATGCTGTTTAGGGCTAGGGATATACCTGCCTGGGACACATAATGTTGGAATGAATGACTTAAGACATATACGAAGAGAGGCATGACGGATTTCTCAAGTCATTCATTCCAACATGGACTATGACAGAATCATAACAGTTCTTGTTGTTGAGAGACTTGAGTACATGCATGATTTGGCAGATCCTGGCACCAGCCAGGCATCTGAAAGTGACCTTCTCCTTGTCCAGCCTAGTGATGGGGATATCTGTGTGTCTCACTATGGAGTCACCTATGACCAAGGTATTTTATTTAAATATGTTCTGGCTTTAGAGTGTATTGGGTGAGACACTGATATGTGTGTTATTATATGTAATGGGTGCTGTTGAGACCGCATTGTGTGCAGGAGGTTTGCACTTGGGAGGTATTTGCTCTTTTGGTATATTTCTAGTGAGTACCTCTTCAATTGTGGGTTTATGTGTTGTGTACTTGTTATGTGTGGGAGCTGGAGTGTGCATGCTGACAACCTGCTTGGTGTTTGGTATGTTGTTACATGAGATAGAGAGAGAAAGAGAGAGAGAGCATTGATTCTGGATTAATAGTATATGTACATCTCTCACATATTGTATTTGCATGTTTTAGGAGTAGTAGGTTGTCTTTATACATGAGGCAATTGCTACATTGCCTCTGGATGCCCATGTCAATCAGACTGACTAGAGAAACAGTGGGAAACTGACCTATTACGTCAGGTTTATTCTGTAATAAGTGGTGGAGGCTGGACTTGGCAGAGTTAAAGATGTTAAGATTTGCACTGGGTGTGACGAGGGTGGACAGGATTAGGAATAAGTATATTAGAGGGTCAGCCCAGGTTGGAAGGTTTGGAGACAAAGCCAGAGAGGCAAAATTATATTGGTTTGGACATGCAGAGTATATTGGGAAAAAGATGCTAAGGATGAAGCTGCCAGGTAACAGGAAAAGAGGAAGGCCTAAGATAAGGTTTATGGATGTGGTGAGAGAGGACATGCAGGTGGTTGGTGTGACAGAGCAAGATGCAAAGGACAGGAAGAAATGGAAACAGATGATCTGCTGTGGCGGCCCCTAATGGGAGCAGCCGAAAGAAGAAGAAAAAGTTTGTGACTTGATTTTTTTAGTGGAGTTTGTGATACTTTTATAGTTCTGATGGGCAGCTATGGTTTTAACTTGCTTCCATTTGTTTCCAGGCTATGTCTTTCTCTTTCAAGAGAAATTTAGAACTTTTTGAAGGACAGGGTGCTGGATTCAGTTTAATTCATTTGGATCTTAGTGAGGCTAGTTCATTTAGTATGCAAAGGAAAATTGAGCTGAAGAGAGCTACAGCTTCATCAGTTGGAAGGGTCTGAAGAGCTCACCAACTGCCTAATTTTAGAGCTGCAATGAAATGGTCCTTAATAAAGGAGGAGAGGATATGAGCAAGATTGACTCAAAACTGTTTCTGTTTAAGTTTATGATGTCTTATTGTGAACATGCATAGGTGACCCCTTATGGTATCAGGTAAGGCACCTGTTGGGAGGATTTTGCTTGGGCCATTAGAGAAAATCTAATTTAAGGTAGAGGCTTTACCTGAGTTTTTTCGGTCTGTATTATATCAGTGAACACTTAAAAAAGCGAACGCTGATTGATCGACCTTATGTAAGCGAAAGTGAAAAATATCGAAGCAGCAGAAACCCAAATTTTTTCCTAGGGAAAGAATTTGGTTGTCCGTTTCTGTTGCTTCGGTATTTTCAGTGCTGTGGTGGAAAGTTGCTGGTCGGATTTAGGTAAATGTGCGATTCTGTGGATGTGAGTGTTAGGGTGGTTTAGGTGAGTTAGGGTTAGGGCTCAGGTTAGGTATGTGTGCGATTGTGTGGACATGAGGGTTAGGGTGGATTTAGGTGAGTTAGGGTTAGGGAGCGGGTGAGGTGAGTGTGCGATAGTGACAGACCTTAGGGTTAGGGTTTGGGTTAAGGTAAGTGGATAGTTAGTGGTGTGTGCATAGTTTAGTGTAGGGTTAGGTGTCAGATTTTAGGTGTATGTGTGTGAATTTCTGTTTGTTTGGTGTGCTTGTGTTGTGTGTATGTGTTTTGGATCAGCGATTTTTTTCCCTAGGAAAAAAATCGCTGATCTGACAGTTCGAGATTGTAAGCTTTCGCTTACATAAGGTCGATCAATCAGCGTTCGCTTTTTTAAGCGTTCACTGATATAATATAGATCCATTTTTTCAGATCATATGGGAGTTGAAATAAGCTGAATAAAACCATATAGGCTAATGACATTAGAAGGACTGTTATTGTGAACAGTTTGCCAATTTATATTCAGGTCTTCTAAAATGATTGTCTCAAATGAGATGTTGCTTGATGCTCAAGAGAGTAGTCATAGTAACTATGTTGTTTCCTCGAGGAAAGTTAACTCCTATAATGCAAAGACTTTTTTGACATTAATTTGCAAGGATGCTATGATTATTTCAGCACTGAATAGTGGGTTGGCCTTATATGAGACTTAAAGAGGTTTAAAGTATTCTGGTAGATAATGGCCACCCCATTTTTTATAGGTTCTGTTAAACCTTAAGATGCTATATCCCTGTGGTAAAATTTCTTCATATTTTAGTTCTTGTTTAAGCAAAGTTTCTATAGCTATCTGGGGAGACAAATGCTACCCAGGCATGCACAGCAGTTAAGTTTATTTCTTATACTTCTAAAGTTACCTGTGCATAGCTGGAGACTATATGGCTTTGATGGATGAATATTTTGTGATGTGCCATACATGTTATTTTGTTGAGTGGTTGCAGGACCTAGGCTAGGATAGATGTAACCACAGGATTATATGTGAAAAGATAGCAGGGAGTATGTCTAAGGGTGTTTGAATTTTGGCCTTGGTCTAGGGGAAGGCTTGTTGATTATGTGGCTGTGGGTGTAACGCTTTATTTTAAAGAGGTGGACAGTTGCAGAGAAGAACAGACTGCAGGACAGTAATAGTTAGAGATGTGTAGTCTTTGTTAGTTGAGTGTGGAGAGTATGAGGATTTGTATATACAGGTATGTATTGGTAAGATGTAAGGGCGGTAGCAGTTGTGAGGGATAATAATATAAATGGGCAGAACAGGAGCATTGTAGATGTGGTGTGATTAAGAATGAAACTGAAGGAAATGAGACTGGAGGAGGAATGAATGCATAGAGTGAAAAAATATATTAAAACTGGGGAAGTGTGTGCAGGAGGTGATGTGAAGGTAAGAGGTAAGAAATAATTGTTAAAACTAGGCAGAAGAATGAGGGTAGTACTGGGTGGGAGTTTAAAAGAAATGTAGGAGAGTCTTTTGGAATCAAGTAGGAAGGAGGAGAGGAAAAGAAGCTTATCTTAAGGTCTGGTTGGCTGGGATATTAGAAATATGAGGAAAACGAGACTGGGGAATGTCCATAGTTATGTGTGCATGCCTTTAAAAGGGATGGGAGGTAGGTGGAGTTTCAGATAGAAAGCAGGTCCTGTAAGTGTAATGGGAAGGGAGCCGACAGGAGAATTAGCGGAGGGAAGAGAGTGTTGCAGGCAACAGCTCCGACACCAGCAGGAGGTAATCACTGAGGGCATCCTCAGAGTGAAGAAGACAGATACTGTGAGTTCTCACACTGGCAACTAATATACAGGTTTCTTCTTCCCTAAAATGTATTTAAAATAAAAAGAAACTGCTTTACAAAAACACTGCTTAGAAAAGGTACATGTATATCTTTGCAGCTGAAGAAATTGTAAAGGTATTATCTCAGTTTAGTGGGGGGAGGGAGAATGGATGTTCATATGGGATGTGAAAGGACTTAACAGGCTAGAAATTCAGGAAGTAAATATTCAGGGCTCTGTGCCTGTACTTAACACTACAGAGCAGATATGTATACTTAATGTTTTACTATTATTTATTGTAGGGCACTTAATCCAAGTGTGCATTTCCCCACTGGAATATTTTGTCTCACATATGATATTCACATGTGCTGCCTCCGTTTAAAGTACCTGATCAGCCAGGATATGGGGCTGTGGTGGTGGAGTTAAATTATTCACTTCCTTTCATCTGTGCAAGAAAGGTCTCATTTACATCAGTGAGAGGTCTACTGTGGGCAAGCTGATATTAAGAACCATGACTGTGCACTGATCAGCCAGGATATGTGAGGTATCTTCATTTGACAGGTGATGTCAGGGATCAACTTCTAAATTTCTCACTTTCAAAACGTCGACTTTCTTATGGTTAAGACCATAAGATCGAAGTTCTGAAACTTCAAAATTAAAAAAAAAAAGTTTTAAAAAATCTTTTTTTTTAACGTTTCTACAGGGGAGGACTAGCCCCCTGCACCCCCCCTTACTAATTAAATATACCATCTCCGAGATCACATTACAGTGAGGAAAATGGTAAATATACCGTTCATGGCAATTTCCATTTAAATGGTTCAAAGTTTCATAATTTCAGTCTTATGGTCTTGATCATATGAAAGATGACATTTTGAAAGTTTGAAATTTAGAAGTAGACCCGATGTCAGATATGAGCCATAGCTTCAAACTACTCAATTCATTATTTTATTTTCTTCACTGTAAGAGTGCAAAGTGAGGAACACATCTACAATACTTTGGCTGTTCCTGACCTTCATGATTTACCTTGGCTAGACACATGAGTCAAGAGGAAATAATCACCTGATGTTTTTTTTTTTTCAGTCAGTGTTTCTGGTAGGTTGAGTGTGGCAGTAAATAAATAGACACTTTCCAAATAGCCTGCCATGTATTAGATAATTATTCAATTGCCAGAGACAAGATTTGTCATTTTCAGAGCAAAAAATAATAGAATGTCCTGAATTTAGATTGTTTGAGTATTAGAAATATTTCATAAAAATCTGGCAACTGAGCCAGAACACACATTCATTGTATCTTGCATTTTTTTTTGCATATTTACTAGTTTGCTTTCTTGGTTGTTTTGTATATGTTGATGTACTAAAATAATGAAGGAGTGATGGTAATGACAATAAGTTAAAATTTAAAATCACAGATATAATTGTCAGATTTCTTCTCATGAAAATAGTTTTATTTTTTTTTAATATAGATCAAAGTACTGTCAGATTGCTTATAATGTGAGGTAATTTTAACACTGTGTTTGCTACCATTACTCATCATTCAACAATGCATGTACAGAGGTTATTTGCACCAAAGCTACCTGGTGCTCCATGCATTCATGCTTCAAGCACTATACATTGTATATCAGCTCCTAGAGTAAATGCTTCTTTGGCACATCTGTGGTATTGATTTGTATTTCTTCCTTCCCAGACTGAAAGCCTGTGGTGAATAGCTTCTGGATAGTGCCTGGAATGTTTACATACTGAAGAGGGCATTGTGAACCAGAATTTTACAGACCTGTGAGCACGCACTACAGCAACTGATATTCAAAACTTCCATCTTCAATATATATGTTTTAGTCTATCATCCTTCTTTAGTTGTCATAAGGATTTCTTTAGATGTTGTAGTAGCAGATATTGAAGATATAAATGTTACAAATGTACGATTTTAATTTTTGTTGTATCTATCTATCTATCTACAAATCCAACTGTTTTATTTATTTATTGCTTGTAAGTTTTGTTCAGTATACAGATAATGGTCAAAGCAAGGCTTTGGAAGAGGACACATGCCTTCTTTCTGGGATAACGTGATCAAAAATATTAGCTTCTGAGGTAGCATGTGAAAGAGTACTGAAGTAGATGCTCACAGGGGATGTGCAAGGACATCCACATTATAGGTTCGTAGGCATGTACTAGGTTAATGACTACTAGTGACCTTTTAACCCCAACCATGCATATCAAATCTCTGGCAACTTCTGGTACCATTCATTAAGCAGGGGCATGGGAGATGAAACTTTTACAAGCAAGGGCCTGGAAGATGAAACATTTACAGCCTGCCTGTGTCCATTAGAGATATAGGTACCAAAGCAGGGAGGAATTTCCTGTTCCTCATCCAACTGTCCATGTTACTCTTGAATTGAGTTTAGGAGGAATTTGGCTTCAGATGGTTGCAAAGCCTGTTACAGAGAAGGGAGAGTTTTTGGGATACATACCTGTCTCTCCAGCAGGCAAGGTTTAAATCTTTAGAATGGGTAATTCTCTTGCTGTTTGTCTTGGTGATATGCAAGAGGTCCATCAGGGTGGGGTTTGCAATGTCTTGTATGCCAGACATATATTTACCCTCAACAGCTTGTAAGAGACAGAATACAGAGATAGGGCTTTGAGGTAGCCTGCATCAGACATGTTATCTTCACCTTGTATTCTTTCGTGAAGAACATCTGTAGATGTTCTAATTGTTAGATGTGTCTGACTAGGTAATACCAAAGGGGACATTATGCTCAATGATATTTCCAATGAATGATGACTATAGCAGAACAATGACTTTGGACCTAGATTCCATACCTTTATTAATAAGTTGCATAACACAGAATGATTTCCTCATCACTGTAGATAAGTGATGATCAAAGGGTAGATTACTGTCTATGTGTGTTTGCAAGTTCCAAAGGATACTATTATGCATTTCTGGCATTAAGTTTTAGTCCATGGCTCTGACACAAGTTAGCTATCAGTGTCAGCCCTTCCTGGAGAATATCAGTGTTGGTGAGAGAATTGTATGTCTGGTCCTAGTTTGCAGTCATATACAAATTTGGTCATTAAGAGATACTTGACATTGGCAATGAGTTCAGAGAAGTAAATGCCAAAAAGGAGCGGCCCCAGGACTGATCTGTGATGGACTCCACATATAACTGGCCTCTTTGTAGAGGTGGATTCCCAAATTCTAACTTACAGGGTCCTGTCTGTGAACCAGCTCACTATCAGCTGGGTGACAAAAGAGTTTATACCTAATCTCTTGAGTTTGTCAATCATGCCCTAGAGTGGTATTGTGTCAAATACATTGGCAGGTCAAGGTAGGCAGTGTGAAGTATTTTGCTCTCATGCATTCTTTGCTGACCTTCTCAAAGAAGTGTAACAGGTTGAGTGGGTATAACTTGCCCATGATAAAATCAAATTGGGTTGGGTCCAGTGTTTGGACATTTCATATGTTATTACTGATAATTTTCATGATAATTCTTTCCATTGGTTAGCATATGAGACTAATGAGACTTATAGGTCTGTAGTTTCCAGGGTCTATATATGGTCCTCATTAGTACAGGATGACTATTGCTTTTCTCCATTTGTTAGGCATAAAGCCTATTTGGAGGCCACAGTTATATAGTGATTCCAGAAGGCCTGATAGGTAATTTCTCATGCTATTTAGAAAGCACAAAAACACATGGTAGTAAGGGAAAGGAAGGGAAGAAATCAAATGCCATCATGGAGATATCGAATAGAGAAAACTATAAAGCAGTTAAAACAAGAAGTGTCACTGTTAAAAGAGTAATGAAGAGGCAACAGATCAAGAAACATACTCAGAAAGATAGACATGTGCAATGCACAGTATCAGAACAGATCAGCAGTTATCATCCACTATCGGAAATAATAAACTAAAAATGTCAGCACAGGCAGAAAAAACTTAGAAGATACGCAGATAAATATAAAGGAAAAGTACAAAACAAGCAATTTACCGAAGACCAAAAAAAAAAAAACTTCTTTATAAAGAAGTGTGAAACAAAGCAAAAGGAATTAAGAGCGAAGGCCCTGAGTTAAAAGCCCAAAACACTCACATTGCTAAAGTGGTTAGAAAGACCTCTACATTGCCCACCCTGATCATGAGGGATTCACATCCAGATCTAGTGAGGTCATTGTTCCCCTGTACTCTTCACTTTCAGACCAATCTCAGAGGTGACATGTGCCTGACATACAAAGGCCATGTCCAACCCAGAATTAATGGACATACTCTCAAAAATAAATCTAGACCTGTGGATGGGAGATCGGGTTTTTACCCCAGGAATCATCTCTGTGTCACTGCTGACAGAGGCACAACAAAATAAATGCCTTAGGGCAGATAGCCTAGTATAAACCTATGAACCTATGAACCTATGAAACACCACCAAAAAGAGAAGAAATAGATACCTTTTGGAAAAATATCTATGAAGACTCTATGGGACATAACAAAGATGCTAAATGAATAGAAGAATTAAAAAAAAAAATAAGTTCAAATGTACAGGATATGCAATAGGATGAAGTAATGGCCAGAGAAATTGAAACAAAGTTAAGAAAAGCTCCAAGTTGGAAACACCCAGCCCAGATGCAGTTCCTAATTTCTGGTAAAAATATTAAGATCTTTGCATAAAGATTTAGCCATGAGTAAGAACTATTTATATGAACACCCCAAACAGGCACCAGCCTGACTAACAACAGGAAAAACAATACTCCTGCTTAAGAGGAACCTGCAAGCCATCCTAAAAAAATAGGTTAATAACTTGCCTTCCAATGACATATAAACTATACACTGGAATTGATGCCACCAGAGTTTATAGTCATTTAGAAGAAAACACAATCATGGCAATAGAACAAAAAGGTAATAAAAGAAAGTCATATGTAAAAAAGGACCATTTGATGTTAAATAAAGTCATAACGGAGAACTGCAAAAAGGGGAAGAATCTGAGTATAGCATGGATAGACTACAAAAAAGCACTTGATAGTATCTCACATTCATGGATAAAAGAGTGCTTAAAAATGTATAAGATACACCCTACACTGATAAACTACATCACAGCAACCATGAAACAGTGGCAAACCACTTTACGGTTAAGTCATGATAAAGGACAAATTATCATTCCAGGGATAAAAATTCAAAGGGGATATTCCAGGGTGACTCCCTGTCAATGCTTCTCTTTTGTCTTGCCCTTAACCCATTAATCTGTCTGCTTAACAGATTGGGCCATGGCTATAATTTGGCTCCCAGAAAACAGCAAAGTGTAAAGACTTCTCATCTTCTTTATGTAGATTATTTAAAACTGTATAGTTCATCAGATGAGGAACTGAAAGCACAACTGCAAGTAGTCAAAACCTTTTCAGATGCTATAAGAATGTCATTTGGTCTTGATAAATGTGCAAAAGCAACCTTTAAAGCAGGAAAACTGCAGCACTAGGAAAACATTAGTTTGGGACAGGAATGTGATATAAAAGAATTTGAGCAAGAGGGAGTGTATAAATATTTGGGAATTTATGAAGGGGCAATAATAAAACATGAACAAATACAAATAAAAGTTAGTAAGGAATATTTTAACATGAACAAATATAAATAAAACTTAGTAAGGAGTATTTTAGAAGACTTAAATTAATACTAAAACAGCAATGACATTGAAACAAAGTCCAAGCTTAAAACCAACTTGCTCTTCCTGTCCTAACTTACAGTTTTGGAGACTGACTGGCCCCAAAAGGTGTTGGATAGTTTGGACAGGAAAATAAGAAAGATTGTTCATGCTCATCAAATGATTTATAAAAAAATCATAAGAAAGATTGTTCATGCTCATCAAATGATTTATAAAAAAATCAATCAGTGCATACCAAGTCTATATATTCCCCATCCTAAAGAAGGCATGGGCCGCCTCGAAACTGACTACATATACAGATCTGCAATAGTGGGACTGCATACACATCTGCTGATCTCATAAGACCCAAACATAGTGAAAGTTTTGAAACATGAGGAGAATAAGTCTAAGATGATTTCCCTGCTTAATTTAGCAGAAGCATATTGGCATCAAGCTAGAATGAAAATTAAACCAGAAGTAAATAAAAATCAGGCAGCAACTGAATGTGCCAAAAAACAAAAGAAAGAATATAAGTTGAAGGATCAGATAAGAAGGGAAGAAATGTGGGCATTGCATAGATACAGATGCAAGTATAGAAAACTCTTGGAACAACCTCATGCTGATCAGGATCGGACACAGGAATGGTTAAGGAGAGGTAAATTTAAATGAAAAGATGAAAGGTTAATATTGGTGGCCCAAGATAGTGGACTGCGTACACATTTGTTTACAAAGTCCATTAAACATCTGGGAGAAACAGACAATTGTAGGTTTTGTAAAACATAATTGGAAACAGTTGCACATCTTGTTGCTGGTTGTGCTATATTAATGCCAGAAGGCCTGTGTATTGAAAGGCATAATAATGTGGCAAAACTGATGCATTGGGGATTGTACAAACATTATAATACTGAAGTAGCTGAAAAGCACTGCAAACATGAGCCACAAAGCATCTAGAAAATGATGAAGTTTGTGTAACATGGGATTATCTGTTACCAACCCTTCAAAAAATAGATGCAAGAAAATCAGATATAGTAGTACATGAAAATAAGATAAAAGTAGCATTGATCATTGAAATCGCTACACCCAGTGACTACAGGGTCTTACAAACAGAGAGACACAAAGTCACAAAGTACCAGGATTTGCAGTCAGAAATGAGGGCAATGTGAAAGAAAGATACCCAAACAGTTTCAGTAGTAGTAGGAGCAATGGGTCTTATAAAACAGGAATTTATAATCATTCCTAGATATGTTATTGATACGGGTCTATATTAAATAAACGAAAGTTTATCTAATTGAACGCTGTCATCATCGAAAATCCCAGAACTGTAAATCATAATTGAGCCCCCCCCCCCCGCTAAATATATATTCCAACTCCAAGATCGCCCTACAGTGAGAAAAGGGCAAATATTCCCATCCTCACTGTACCGTGATCTCACAATTGGGAATTCGAGTTCTGGGATTTCCGATGATGTCAGCTTTTGATTAGATAAACTTTCATTTATCTAATATAGACTGTTATCGATACATGTAACTCAATATGAATTGCAGAAGCAGTCATTACTGGCACATTGCTGGTGCTGCAAAGAACACTTCTGGCTAACATCAAAGATTGCAACAATACTAATTTCATGAACTTTAATCATACATTGACTTCAGAATGGGGTCCATTTATGTTATGGTATTAGAAACCCAAAACACTTAGACAAATTAAAAAAAGGCATCCTGAGATATTGCCTGGACCCATCAATGTAGTGTTCTTGGCTTTAGAGAGAGTGAACATTGAGAACTTGTTAACTAGTGATAGTTGGTAGAGTAGTATTTGATGATATTTCCTGAGGGGAGGTTGGGGGCAGGGGAGTTATCACTGTTGGCCAATAGGTTTGCTATATGTTCTGGCTTAGAATAGGTGACTCCATTAATAATGGGCTCTACACACAAATTTGTATTGCCTTTGGGGTTTTGGACATAACTAAAGACTGTCTTTCAGTTGTCCTTTGCTTGGAAGGCCAAATTTATCTCAAATTTGGCTTTAGTATAATTCATTTTCCATTGACTTGTTTGTTTTAGTTGATGAGAACAAGGTTATCCTATCAGGTGCTATACCTCCTAATTGTTGACATGATTTTCTTCTTTCTGTTTTACAGCCTATTCATTTTGTTATTCACCCAGGTAGCTTGCTTTTTGAGTTAATTCTTTACTTATTCCAGATGGGTACAGCTGTCTCTAAGCAGCTATTAACTTGCTTGTGTAGGGTTTCTGTGAACAATTCCAGGTAGGCATCAGTGTTCTCAGGGTTTATGGGGCTTGAAATTTTGCCACATTATCATTTAAGAGTAGGAAGTTATCCTTAGAATAGTTCCTAAACATTTCAGGGTTAACTGCAGTTCTGAGTTTTATTTATACTTCAAAAGAGACTGTTTTGTGGTCTGACCTTTCCAGAGAGGATGTTACACGGGGAGGGGGGGGGGGGTTGCATTCTCCCATATTAGTGAGGAGCAGATCCAGTATGTTTGCAACATGGGTCAGAGTATTGACAATATGGTCTAGGGAGTTTGTTTTTGCAAAAAAACAGTAATCTCTGTGCCTGCAAGTCTGGTGTTGAATAAGATTCCCAGTTAATTGTTTGGCAATTAAAATCATCTATGAATAAGGTATTTGGTAGGATGGTGAGTGTTTCCAGGAAGCGTAAATATATATTCCGGGTTTTAAGGGTAAAAGATGGGGAACTATAGCTTAGAAGGAAGTGGCATGGAATTTTTCCTATGATGATTTGAACATGTTGAAGCTCAAGTGCATTTTCCTGTTTGAGCAGCCTTAAGGTATATTTATTTTTGATGTAAATCGAGACACCTCCACTTTTAATTTCTGTCTGGGTAGTAGAGGGTCTATATATGTGGAATGTGTTATAGTCTTGCACTACTGGTGTATGGTCCACAACTTTAAACCATGTATCAGGGACTGGACAGACATCAGCATTCTCTAGGGTGAGGAGAGCTTGTAGGGAGTGGAGTTTCTTGTTTAGAGTCCTAGCATTGAGCAGTAACACCTTTAGATTTTCTTGGTTTTGATTTGGTATGTCTAAAGTACTTTCATTTTGGCATTGCCTAATAAGGGCACATGGGGGAGGACAATGTTTTAGCTAGTATGCCAAAGCCTAAAGTGGAGAGGTGCAGACCTTCCCTGGCAAAGTAGCATGGTCTATTGACCATTTCCTTCCATGCTGACAAGCATTGCACCCACGTAGAAGGATACCAGAAACTTAAGCCAGCTGTTAAAGCCAGTCAGTCATCTTCTGTTCATATTATGGCATCATCCTTGGAGAAGGTAAATACTGCTCATTGCTAGGGTCATACCAGCCTGTGACACATATTCTGAGAGCTCCATGATGTCTTTCTTCATATAGTCTAGGAAGGAACATATCAGGCCATGTACAGCCACAAGGACTATGACCAAGTCTTACTGGTATATCTGGTCCAGTGATCTGAGTGCATGTGTAATGTGGTGGATCCTGTCCCCTGATAAACTGACCGTGACTTTTTCTTTACTCAGACTGGAGAGAGGGACATCAGTGTGTACCACAATGTAATCTCCAATAATTAGAATGTTGCATTGTGTAGTGGCTTGCCTTGCGGACTTAGAAATAGAGTCTCCATGAGATGTGGCTGTATGTGTTGCTGTGGATGTTGTTTGGAAGGAGTGTATTTGGCACTGGTGAGAGAATTTATTATGTGTACCTCATCTATGAGGTCATTGGGGTTTAGGAAGGTTACATTTAAATGCCTCTGCATATATGTGTCTATGTGTCTGCTTTGAACTGTGTGTGATTGATGCAGTGTTTGTACTACTTACAATCTGATTGACATTAGGAGTACTTTTATGTGAGAGCTTTACCTCCAGTGATATTGTGAAAATACATCTCTCACATACCTTTTCAGTTTGTTTGAAAATTAGCTGGTTGTCAGTAAACGTAAGGCAATTTTCATATTGTATCAGGATGTGCATATCCATCAAGCAGGTAATGGAGATACTGGGAAAGTTCATATTCATGGCAACATGCCCTTTTAAATTGATTAGTCGGCTGAGGTGAGCATATAAAATAATGGCAGGAGTATCTGGTTTGCCCCTCTGGAGGCAGTGCTTGTCTCTGCAAACTAGTTGCCCTGTGTGAAATGTTTTTGACATTTTAAGGGTGTTTTCAGAAATCATGTCAACTCAGGGTGTCTGCATTTATACAGGATACCGGCAATCACTTGAGTGGAAACTACTAAAGTAGACCCTGATGATTTATGGATGAAGCATTTAGGGAGATAACTGAAAATCATTTAGACAGCAGTAAAACAAGTACTTACTGAAAAGAAAGAACTGGCTTTGTCAATAATGCTGAAAAGAGAGGATTCTCCTGATTGGCTTGTACCTGGCTACTACTATTGCTGGTCTCACCACAGCTTCACACTGCTGGGATACAATGCTCCTTTGCTTCTTCTCTCACCAGACGTAAAATAGTAGCACCAATCCCAAGATGAGAAGCAAGCCACAGGCTCTTTGGTGATCAACAGTTTTGAGCCACATGATGCAAGGGTCTATATGCTTGTTGTAGCCTTTTCCTGGTAGATGCCATGAATAGCAACCAGATCAGTCAGGAAGGCCTGCACAGACACTCACTGCCCAATCAGAAACAGTCAGGAATTACTGTCCTCTGCTCCTTCTGTCACCAGGAGCAAAATATAAGCACAAATTCCAAGCTGGCGCCTATGAAATAATTAGTCTTTCTGGAGATCAGCTGTCTCCAGGAAGTAATGCCCCTATGCGTCTTCTCTCTCCAGGAGCAAAACAGAAGCACACATACCAAGATGAGTACTGAGAGTTAGAATTTGGTCTCTCCAGTAATTGGTGGTCATGGACTAGATATTGCAGATTTTAAAGGTAAGGTAGAAAAAATGGGATAATAATCTAACAGTTGCAGTGTACACTAAGCAGTTAGATGTAAAAGAGGAGGTAACTCAAATATTTACAATCTGAGGGAAGATCCACTAATTTTAAAAGAGCAAGACAGATTGAAGGGGGGGTGGGCACTTAGTATTCTATTCTGGCTACATAGAATACAATTTTAAATAGCTGAAGGGGGGGTGACCACAAAATAATTTTGTGTTTAATAACAATAGCCAATGAAAGAGGAGAGGGAAGAAAATCTGTGGTCAATTTAACATAGGGAGCAGGCAACTTGACGACAGTTGAGTTTAACAACACAACAGCATCCCAGAGAAGAGTGGGAAAAGTAATTTCTGTGTGACTTACAAGAGACACAGCTGTGGTCTCTTTTCTAGTTCTGCAGTTGACAGCAGAGTACAATTAAAACACATTATGGTGAGTATGCAGATATTTATGTCAGCTGATTTACTCTCCAAAATAAACCTTACCATGGTGCTAGGATGTGAAAGAACTATTCCTTGGACAACGATAAGACACTTGGTCACGCCAGTTATGATTTGAGTATAGGAACAGATGTGGGACACCAGCAAATCATTTAGATGAATGGAAACATAAGAGCAGAGACCTGTTACTCTTTTTCTTTGCAATAACTGTGCAAACTTGTTACATTGCCACAGACAAGCTGAAATCGTTTATTGAGTTACTAGACCATACACAAATATATTAGAAGAAAAAGCATGTATAATAATCTCCCATTAAATTACTATACTTTATATGTGCATCAAGTTGACTTGGTTATAGGAAAGGGCATCACGTCTTCATGAGATGAAGCCTGTATCACTGGAGCTATCATCAGCATCACTGTGGACGACAGTCATTGATGCTTGAACAGTTTGCACTGGCAATTTGAACCTCTAACATACAAACCTTTCCCAAATATATAAATAAAAAGCCTGTTCTGTACTGTAATTCTGTTTCATTCTGTTCAGTTTCAGATACTATTACAGCACTGCCTTTTGATTCTATGTTTCCTTAACAAAACAACCAGCAGCTTTCAGATTTTTAAACCTTGCTGGGTTTTGTTTCTCTTATGCTTTACTCATCATCACAAACATGTGCAGACATGTTGCATGGATCATACATCATCTTATCCTAAATGTTTTCTGCATTACAGACACTGTATTTACTGACCTGGAAGGTAACTGATCTGCAAAAGAAATGGATGTTATTAAGTTTAGACTGCAGTGCATTTCACCATCAGACATAGTGGGCATGTTTCTTATAAATAAACAGGGGTAAATGTGTACATGCTATTCTGTATGGAACAGGGTACAGAGACCAGGCTGATTATTTGAGGTGGTTCATTTATATGTCACTAAGAAATTAAATTATGACTCCTATAAGAAGCTAATAAACAATTAAAGAAACTAAAGAAAGAGTAAACATGTTGCTTCCTGACAAGAAAAACAGGCAAGCATGGCATTAAAATAGACAGTCTGATAGTGGTTTTTTTTCAGTTTTTCCAAGAAAATACCATAAAATTCCAGAATATGAATTATTCCGTGTACCAAAAACCTAATCGTTGATGGATTTCAGCATGCTCACTTTATTGCCACTTGCTTTTCTTTTTATATTTGCTGTTTATAAAGCTGACACTCTGCTTTTCTCATTGTTCAAATATAAGGGTTGCTTAAGCTGTGTCAGTTTCCTAGTTAGTGCAGACTTTAGTATTCAGCCTTTCATTCATATATGAAACCTATGTTTGCTAGCATGTTTTCACTTTATAATAATGCCAAAAATAGTTTATACTTCACTGTTTCTTTAAGGTCAAGCCAAACACAGTAGCCGTTTAGTAAGTCATCTTATACCAATTAAAACTCGTGCTCATTTCAATCCCAGAGACAGACTACATCTCAGTGCATGCACGTTCCAAAATGACACCTCAAATGACAACAAGCCAAAGAACTACATCACTGAACACAAAAGACCGGAACACACAAAGGTGAAATCACAAGCTGTAAGCATTTTTTGCTGGAGGCAAGACCTCCTGCACTCCACCCCCCCCCCCCCCCAATCTAATATGTACCAACTGCAAAGTCAAACAAGCATCAAGAAGGAATAAATCTTCCCATATAAGGGAATTCCAGCATGTGTGCACACATAAACTGCACCAGTAGTAATTAAGGATCATGCCTTGTGACTCAGACACCTGACTTTATGGAATGTGAGCCTGGCAATTTGTAAAGAAGCAGGACATACCTTACAGTATCCGTTTTAATTTTGCTTGCATGTAGATAAAGTAAAAAATAATAGCAGCAGTATTGTGATGATTAGAAATTATGCTGAACAATCATTGGTATAATACCCAGAATTTCAAGAAATTTTCCTAGACATGCAAAACTAAAGAAAAAAATGAAATGGGATATGAATATATATGATGTTATCTGAGTAATTATGAGCTGGTACAATCAATCAAGATTGTACTGAGCATTAATACATACCATCGTAGTATGAGGCAATTTGCTTCATGGATGTCAAATGTACTGAGGTGTAGTCGATCTATAAAATACCATTCACTCCTTAGATCTTACATTTAACTGGTAAACTTCAGTGGTTTGGCTTCTTAAATAAACAGTGAAGTAAACAATATCATTATATGGAGTATTATAAGGTGAACTGTGGCATTATTCCCAAATACAGTTTTATATAGAGTGTATTTGGTAGCAAGCAAAGAGGATTACAGGTATAATCTGTTACAAGCTGCTTCCTGCTATCCAGTATTTTATTCGCTGAGGCTCTGTTTGCCTACTATGTGACTCTGATTGGTTCACTTTACCAGACAGCCATCCTGGTTTAAGTTTAAAAAGTCCATGTGTATCATTATCTCATTTAATAATCAAAAATAAATAAACTTAAATAAAAATTTAAAAGATAAAATCAAAAGCCTCTGTTGACAGTAAAACAGACCAATCTCCAAGTCCTCAGACATCTACTTCATTTAATTTTCCTTTGGCTGTAATGGAAGCTTTTATTTTGCATTAGTCTGTATCCTGTCTGTTTTTATGTCATTAAGCTAAAAAGGCACCTAACAGCTCCAAACATAACTTCTCTACCCATAATACTTAATGATTAATGTGCTAGCCTGCACAATTGGAAAGCTGAGTTTTAATTGCTCAGCATCTATCTGCATACGGTATGATCAGGAGAAAATAAATTACTTAGCATCTTTGTATTCCTGGGTCACTCTGCCACACAAGTGTTCAGCAGTGACAACTGATTAATAAAAGAAAGAATAAATAATTATCCTACTTACAAACATGATAAAACAACAGTTCATATTAAAATAAAACTGTACTACAAAAAAATAAGCTTTTGTTTTATTGATATCACATGTTTTGTGAGATTCATTCACCTGACAGACTCATTGCAAAGCCAAGCTCCAGACATATCTGATATCTTAAGAGATGATCATAGAATTCTGAAACATTTACTGTAGCAAATTACCAATGTGCATTACTCCTGTCATCTCATCTTCCAGCTGTGTAACCCCGTCTGAAAAATACAGACATTACTGATAAAAAAAACTTATCAAATAAGTACATGAAGGATCAGATCTTATTACGAGAAGAACGAGATAATGTGAAGCTAAAGAAAGTGTCACATAATCAGCATAACCATTATTTTAGAAGGCATGATATGAGAGTAAATCAAAAATCAAAAAGAGGTTAATATTATAACAAAATGATCTGTATGACAGACACTATAGTCTGATCTAAAACTGATATATATATATATATATATATATATATATATATATATATATATATATATATATATATA
The DNA here is from genome assembly GCF_019279795.1 of Protopterus annectens. Taxonomy (NCBI): domain Eukaryota; kingdom Metazoa; phylum Chordata; order Ceratodontiformes; family Protopteridae; genus Protopterus; species Protopterus annectens. The sequence goes on from NC_056737.1 coordinate 1,866,467,720, forward strand.
TATGGGAGCAATTACTTTGGTTGACTGTGGGAATAGTCGCCATTTGCTTTGTCTGCATAATTTGATTAACAAATCCGCTAAGCTGCAGTTGGGATGAGGTTGCTACAATATTGGGGATAAGGCATATAAATTTTCCCCAGCATTGTAGGATTGTGGAATCTCATTATATAAATAAAATGGGGTGTGGAGGGTACAGCCCTTTGCAAAAAACATTGTGTTTTACTTGCATAGCCTGAGGTTAGGTCTTAGAGCATGCATATTTATGTATCAATTTTTTTTCAATTTTTTGGGGGATTTTTTTTGTTGACATTAGTGACATTAACATTTATTTTCAGTAAATATAGGGGTCCCCTTTAGAATATCAACATTTCCGAATGTCGAACAGCATATGGTCTAGACCTGAAACATCAAACTGTTTGTACTAAGTCCACGGTACAGTGGGGAGCAGGGAACTTGTCATCTTTTCCACTGTAGTGTGATCCTGTTGGTATATGTAGTTAGAAGCGGGTGTGGGGATACAAGGGGGTATACTCCCCCCCCTGCAAAAACACAGTTTTCTGTATTTTTGCAGTTTTCAATGTTCCATAACATAGATTATATTGTCTCAACCGTATGTGGCTCAGCATTGTAGAACATCAATGAAACAACACGGACAGACAGTTGGTCAAAAGTGAAGCATTGTAGCATTCTGTGTTTGGCTTATACTATAGCAGCTGCTTGATATAAACGTAGTGAAGTAGTAAGCAGTTTGCTATAGTTTAAAAGTATCAAAAATATATATTTTTTTCACAACTTGAAGTTGAGAGAACTATCAGATTAGGGGACAGGGGATTGTACTGGGCACAATAATAGCTAGCTGCACCTCTGGGAATTTGTGATTTAATTTCTCTTACAAACAATTGTACCAAAGCACAACTGATTGCAGTCTAATATTGCAATGCAAGTTTGGTTATAATATTTTGCAGGATGTGACTGTCCTTTTATTGGTTCACTTATAAATATCTTATGCAGGAAAACCTCCAAATCTAATACGTTTAAGTGATCCTGCCCTGATGTACAAACATACTCAGGTACTTGCAGAGTCATAATCATTAGAATCAGATAAATTCAGCCATTGGAGATAGTGAGAAAAATAATGACTAAATACAGAACACTTAAGTATATAGTTTCTTAGTAACAGATGCCTGCTATGCCCAGAATGTGTTGATATCTGCTTTTTAGTCACTGATATTTTACATTCTTATATGGTATTGTTTTGTCACTTAATCTATAACCAGATAGGATGCTGTAGTTTTATAAGTCTTGCTTTCTCTGAACTGCCCCTCTAAATCATATTTAGTTTTGCATTTTTTGCCTGGATGAAGGTTGTAAAGGGTCTGCAGGGGAGTAGTTGACAATCTTGTTAAGAAAATAAACTAAATTACTATTGTCTGCTGCACAACATCTGTTACATATAAGCCACAGTAATTTAAATGGTAAATGAGCATTCACTTCATGAGAAGCATCATTGCTTTTAAAATAATTTTTATGTGTTTTTGGCATTGGTCACTGTGCTTGATATAATGGTTCTAGCTTCCTCACTATCCCCATTGACCCATTCATTCTACCCACTCCACGTAATCAGTTATTGTGTTCTTAGCATCCTCTGGGCACTGTCTGAGAATGCATAATCCATATTATTCTTAAAGCACTTTCATGCTTCCTAGAAAATTCATTAACAGAGTCATGGTGTGCATGACTCTGGTTCCAGTTTATTCAAGATGGTCTGGTGCCATTGGAAATTTCCTTTCCCTCTCACTGAGTCTGACCATCTGCCACCAGTCCTTTCACCCCCAGAGATACAGTTGGAACTGTAGTACCTTGGACACTACCCAAACCTGAGTTACTGACATACAGAATACCATACCCTGCAATAAACAGCTGGCTCTTATTCTATTAGTATAGCAATGTGTTAAATAAACAAATAGGTGTATACCTTGAAAGGTTAAAGCTAAAGTTTTTCTTTTGCAGATGAGGTAAAAATCAGAATCCTTCAGAATCCGGCAAATATAGAATAAATGTGTGTGACAATAAATGATTATTATAAATAACTCAGTGAAACACAGTACCAGGTTTCTGACCCAGCTGAACGCAATGCAATACATTTTCATCCGTGTATAATAATAAGGATTATCAGTCCTTTACAAGAATAGATGTAATAAAAAATGTAAATTACCAGTCCCTCATGCCTGTATAATATGCAACTATTTTATATGCAGACTAGGCCATTAAAAAGTGTTGATTTAATGTAGAATAGAATAACTGCATGTCCTTTGCTTTTGAAAGTTCTCAGTATTTGTCATTTTACTTCACAATATACCTCATAATGTTTATTTCTATATCATTAACTCATTATTTGCAGCAGCCGATTTCTTATTTAATGCTGAACTTTAAAGTAACTAATCAACAAAGATTAAAGACAAATTAAAAAGGTACCACACCTTCATTTTACTTAGCAGTTTAATAGTTTTGCCTTAAAATTGGCCTGATATGAAAAGTACACTCCATTGCCAGCTTGGCTCACTTACTTAAAAAGGTATGAAAAGAGTAACATGCTTTATAATGATATCCACCAGAAATGTTGACTCCCTGGCTGGGATTCAGAAACCCATATCATGGTGTGCATATCTGCTTCAGGCAGACTTGCTCAATGCAAAATGCATTTCTGATTCAGATACAGCTATAGTCCATTGTGGTAACACTATACCAGTGCTGCTGGTGAAGGCTGCTTGCAAATACAGCAGTCTTTTGGAAAAAGCTAATTCAGATTAATCATGTGTGTTTCCAAGGAACTGATTGCTGAGGACTAGACAAGCTCAATAACGCAATTTAAAGAATGATTATTTGGGAAAGGCAAGAGAAAAATATGCATGACATCTTTTGACTTTATAGTCCATTCAGATAAAAAGATGGAGTCAGGCTTACAGCACTAATGCTGAGAGGTAATGGAATGTGTGTGTGTGTGTGTGTGTGTGTGTGTGTGTGTGTGTGTGTGTGTGTGTGTGTGTGTGTGTGTGTGTGTGTGTGTGTGTGTGTGTGTGTGTATGTGCACGCGTGTGTGTGTGTGTCTAGGTTTGAAGGCTCCTAGGCAGAACTTAGCAACTAAAAATATGCACTTAAACATTTTGAAAAACATCACTGCACTTATGTAAAAGATTTAATTCAATCCACAATTACATTAAACATATATCATGTTTAACATTACTATAGTCCAGATAAAATATATATGGCCAATGCAAGGAACAGGGTACAAGCAACAAAGAAATGTTACTTGATATGTTTCTAAACTAAAAAGAAACTCTTTAGCAATGAGGTCATCTTAATACAAACCATGACACTGAGGCCTGGAGCTAGGGAGAAAAAATGTTGACTTGTACAATCAATAACTGCCAGTTTCAGCTTCAGTGGACATGACATACATGGAGGCTGGTGAGCAAACAGATGTGTAATCCAATCTTGATGATCTAGATACTGAGAGAGGATGTCACCGGGTCTGTCTCTGAAGAATATGTCAATGCTATAAATTCCCTTTCTAAGGAATATAACTGAAAATTACATGACTACAAATACAAATATTAAGTTGCATGAATAATGACATTTAACAGCAGGCTTCTCACTTACAAATGTTAACATTATCACATATTAATTCAAAACCACACAATGCACAGGCCAACATTAAGTAACACGTACTGAAACAAGGCAAAACACAAATTGGATTTGTGAAGTACTACACAAAGAAGTTCACAATATAAAGACTACAAGCAAAAACAGTAGTCTGAAAAAGAAAACTGAAATGTATTGAAATCATGTAGCATGAGTGATTATACATGCAATATCAAAAAGACTGCATGTCATCTCAGAAAAATAAAACGGCTTGTGCCAACAGCTGACGCTTTAGATTAGTTAAATTTGTTGTCATCTTAGAAAACAGCTTGTGCCAACAGCTGACACGTTAGATTATGTAAATTTGTTGTCAACTTGGACACCAACTTAAATACCCTCTTAAGTGAATATTGACAAGTGCCTACCCTAATTATCTTAACTACTGCCACTACTAATTTGAAGGGTAAGATAAGCTGTTCTATAAAGCTCCACTTGTTAAGTATAGAACTACTAAAAAGTAACATGCAAAACATAACGATAATATCCAAAATTCTTTGGATGATAAAAGGAACAATATCTACAGCTGTTAGAAGTGACAGAACCTTATAACTTAGCTTACCTAACTACCCAGCTCTACAAGTGATGGTAGAGCTATAAACAACAGACTATCCACCTTTCTCTCATTGAAACTCCTGCTCTGGCATACAGACCCACATTTGTTTCCTTTATTTATTTGTTGCTTTATAGATGAGCAGATCACATATAATTAACACTCCTCCCTAACTTCAACACCATAGTATCATTGCACCTTAGCAAATTACCTGTCAAGTTTAAACTTCCTCTCACTTAATTGACCATAAATTACAAGGAACTTGTTAAGACACTTACCCTGCTGGTCATAATCAGGTGACTGATTATCAATAGCTGCCATAGTGAACACCAGATGATCATGGTCAAACTAACCCAGTCATTCTACCAGAGTGACAAGTTTTGTCATTGCTGAATAATAATATTCACACACACACACACACACACACACACACACACACACACACACACACACACACACACACACACACACACACACACACACACACACACATACAAAAGGATGCATGGCCTGAGAACTAAACCAGCAAATGCCCATGAGCCCAGAACAAACAAATGAACAACGAGCAGTTCAGCATATTCAGTAACATGCTGCTGATAAAGATGCAGTCAGTATCGAAACCAGTTTAATGGCATTGTACTTGTATTATGGAGAAGAAGAATAAAGAATTTGCAATCTTATTCTAAGTTTGTTTCTGCCTGAATATGCCAAGCTGCAGGCTATTTTCCAAAATAATAAATATTCCAAGTTAACAGTGAATGCCCCTGTGATGTGAGGATAGGCATGGGACAAGTTTTGCTACCAAAATAGCACTAATGCCCCAAATGATCATAATACATTTGACAGTGCATGCGCTTTTGAACTACTGATCTTATAAAAAGTTGAATCAAATCATCTATTTCATTTGTTGCCATCTGTCTTAACTACAATGGCAAATTCAGAAACAAGCTCGTATGGCTAATTTTCAAACTGAAAACTTTATAAAAAGAGTAAGAAACTACTACGTATTTATAACAAATACCTGTCTTCTTGCATAAAAAATGACTTAAAACTGGTTAGCAAAAGTCTTAAATGCATCATTAAAAACAACAAAGTGAGCTTTGAAGTTAAAGTTACCAAAACCATCATGAAGAGTCTCAAAGCTATCTTCAGTTACTGTATATTAGCAAATTCAGGTTTAAGACAATGTGCTGTTCCAAGGTGGTATCAAATTGTACCACTTTTTCTGATTTTGAAGATATCAATGAAATTCTCACAAGAAAATTCATCTCTAATTTCTCTTTGCCCTCTCATCCTGTGGTCCGCCCTATTGTGCTCAAAACTACCTGTTCTTCCAGTATAACCATGGCGCAGGTCTTAGCTGTATCATCTAAAACAATGAATGCAAAACACTGCTTAGCTCACCCCCTTCTGAGGCTACTGATCCTAGGCCTATACAAGGGTTATGTCAGAAATGCCTGCTGAGTTGCCACAGTGGTATCACTGCTTGAGTCAGTCACACCACAGATCCTGGTAAGTCTCACCAGTGCCATCTGTAAGGTCACAGAACACATCATTATTGAATTCCCTGACAACAACATGTGTAACCTACAGTCTCTTTACCCATACCTCTCAAGTGTACCTCATTATGAGGAACGTACCTCATTTGGGGTCTTAAAAAGTTAATGTTCCTCGAAGTTCCTCAAAGTTCCACATTGAAAGAGTCTGTCACACATTCAGTGTTAGGAATTTTTTTAAGTGAAATCCATAGTAAATAGAAATGAATCATATTAATTCATTAAAGGATCTTCTTTATAAGTAAAACCAGCATATTTTCACCATCCTATGACCTTCCTAGTTGAAGTTGTTAGTAAGCCATTAGTATGTGTTCCACATGTTGCCCATTTGTTCCACATTACGAAGGTGAGTGTTCCTCATTTTGGAGATGGAAGGTTGAGAGCTATGTCTTTATCTGAATCAAGTTTGTTTTGTGAAAGGCAGATTGTGTATTTTCATCCAGCAATTCAGAAGTATGGCTATTAAAAAAGTGCTACAAACCAAGATATGGATACTGCTGTTAAAATTCTTAATTATTTCCTGAACCAATCCTTAACACTTCTGAATATCCTCCCTCCTAGGGAAAAAATTTCAGATGAAAGCATCCTTACATATAACTCTCAACCAATGACACGTCTTAATTAAAGAATTTATCAAATGGAATTCTTACGACTTAATATACTAAGAATCATCATTCCTAAGTGTCTAAACATTCCACATTCATTTGAAAAAGTAGAAATGATTCTGCATGCAACACTGAGAGAGAAAAAAAGGAAGCACACACTTTCACTCAATTAGGTATCGCCACTCAATTTCAACTTAAAAATTAACACTGGTTTCATTTTGTTTAGTAGTCATTTACAAGTACCACTTTTTCATAGGAAGGCAGGCCAAAACACAATATTTAAAAGCAGTTGTCTGTGACCTGTGGCATTCCATGTAATGCAAATATAGCAAAATGATCAGATTTTTTTTTTGGCTTGGATTCTAATTGTAACTGTTCTGTTTGTTTGCCCTTCATGACATTTGGATGTGAGAAAATGAGAGAACATAATATAGCTGTTTGAATTAGACAGTGAGTTGTACTGGGACTGTATGGTAAATATTATAGTACAGTGATTCTAGTTTGAGAGTCAGAGAATGATCAGGGAGTAGACAGGGGCTGCGTTATCAAGGACAAGGTTGAGTATGCTAGTGCACTAACTGGGAGAGAGTTCTATAGAATATGATAAAGTCAAGAAAGTGTTTTGCATTTTGGTTTGCTGATGTACTGATGTTCCAGTTAAAGTAGGGTACTTAAAGTCCTCTAACATAATGCTGCTTTGGTCAAAGAAAAGGAAATATCATTTATAAACACATGCAGTGCCTTGTGTGGATGACATAGATTGGGATGTGACTAGGATCTAATGATATCAGTTTTACAGATACTAGGACAAACTGATATGGTATGTGAACCATGTATTTACACAATGTCACTGAAGGCAAAGCTCTCACATAAAAGCACACCTAATATCAATAAGGTTGTCACTAGTACACAATGCTGCACTCATCGCACACAATCCAAATCAAACACATAGACCACATATGCCGAAACACTTAAATGTAACATTCCTAAACCCCAAAGACCTACTTGATGAATTACACATAACAAATACCCTCAGCAGCCCCGAATCCACTCTTTCAAAACAACACCTACATTAACACATACAGACACATCTCATGGAACAAAATAGAGAAACCACTGGCAGGAATCACTCAAATAAAATAAAGAGCTTTATTAAATACCCTAGCATGTTAGCTCAAAAAGCATCCTTCAGGGAGTACTAAAAACACATCCACCCAACATACTTAAATACACACACTAATTATACAATTAACTGATAAAATACAAAATGATTAAATAAGCACTCTCCAGTTACAATCCACATTAAGACCTGAGGGGTATAAAATATTAAACTTTAAATAAAAATAGCTTCTTTATACAAATGTTTTCTTTTATAAACATTTTCTGAAAAAAAAATGTAAAGGCACTTTTCACAAAATTGTACCTTTTAAACCACTTGGGTCAGAATTCTGAAATTGTGCAAAATGCTGTGCAACAGGATTGTCACTTTTAACCTGTGTAATATTCTTTACATGATCCTGGCTTAAATTTCCATTTATTTCACCTATATATATCGATCCACCTTATCATTGTAGAACATATATAACTTCCTTCATGTTACAATTATAAGAATCAGAAGTATAAAAGAGAACCCCATTCATATATTCAAATGTCTTAACATATTGACATATGCAACAATGTCCACATGGATAAGTACCCAAAAGATTACAACCGGCAGATGGAGCAACAGGGAAAAAACAAAAATAATTATGAACCAAAATGCCTCTTAAATCCCTTTCCCACCTATATGAAATACTGGGAAACTGACATAACACACTAGTCAATTCTTTAAACCTAAGCAGAAAATTCTAATAATATTTGACTAAAGCTACCACCTCTGAACTCAAAACATTATATAGGTGGTCACAAAATAGATTTTTTTCTTGCCCCACTATAATAGCCTGACATAGCAGTGCTATTCCTCTTCAGCTCTGCTAAATTTACCCAACTAGATGCTGACCCGTCAGATACGTTTTTAATAGCAGACTCTACAAGTCCATGAATATATTCTCTAGAACAAAAAACGGAAAACATCCTATTAATTTCAGCACAAACATTCCTATCATTATTACAAAGCCTCCTACGATGAATACATTCACATAGGGAAGAGCAGCTAAAACATGGAGGGGATGGCAACTAGGCTCATCCAAAAATTTCCCCATCCAAAAACTTTCTATGTATGGAAGTAATCATTTCATTCTTCAAATTTAAAGATAGATTAACATCCAACAAAATAATCTGTCTCCCAACTTGTAAACCATCAAACGAAAAATCAAACCAATTACTTTGTAGTTGATAAAAGAGTTCATAAACCACATCAACTCAACCCTTACAGATAATTAAATCTTCAATAAATCGGTTATACTTAACCACAAATTTATTGAAAAAAAATGATATTGATAAAGACACTCAAGGTCATATAAACCCATAACCAAGTTAGCATACATGGGGGCAAAAGATGCCTCCATGGCAGTCCCCTGCAATTGATGGTATAAACAATTACTGAATACAAAAAAATTATTAGTCAAGCAAAAATTCAAAAGTTCTAATATATAGTTAGATAATGGGGTGTCTCCCAAAAAATATTTTACAGTCCCTAAAGCTATACTAAGTTTAATATTAGTATATAGGCTACGGCCATCAACACTCATATGAAACATATCAGCCAACCAAGCAACGTTAGAAATTTTCTCTAAAAAATCACTCATATCATTAATGTAGGATTGCAATTTTAAAACATATGGAAGCAAAAATTCATGTACAAAAGACTCATATTGGATAAAAAATATTTACAGGCTGACACTATCTGCCCAGACAGCTTGAGGCACTCATATATTTTAGGGAGACAATAAAAAATGCTAACTTGCTGTCTGAAAGTTGGAATTTGGTATCTAAATCAATTCTGGAAAACTAGCCTAATCTAAAACTTTTTTTTCCAAAAGATCAATATAGCTGTCAAGAGCCTTATTATATTTTGCAACATCAGTCATTTCATAAACATTATTATCCTGTAAGTGTGACATACACATTTGAAAATATTGATAGTAGTTCATAACAATTTTACTGCTCTTGTCTGAAGGTTTTATAACTAAGTTATTATTCTTAGAAAGTAGTTGTAACTCATTCTATTAATTCATGGACATATTATAAGCAATATTACACTTCATTCTCACAAATTTCTCATAAGCAAGTTCAACCACATAGTTAAGCATACCTGAAAATTGTTTTATACCCGCATGTTTAAAAGTGTCTATATTGCACCATTGAATTCTTAAAAAAGTGAACAATGAGTAATCGACCCCATGTAAGCAAAAGCTTACATTGTCGAAATCTCAGAACAGCAATTTTTTTTCCATGGGAAAAAAAATCGCTGTTCCAAAAAAGATAAATAAATTAAAAAAACTTTAAAACATTTCATAAAGTGGGGGGCTTCACCCCCCCCCACACCCCCTACTTAAATATACCAACTCCAAGATCGCACTACAGTGCTGAAAACGGAAAAGTAACGGAAGCAGCCAAGCAAATTCTTTCCCAGGGAATTCGCTTAAAAGCCACTTTGCTACTTTGCCTTTTCGCTGTTTTATGTTCTACGATCACGTAGTAGGAACCTGTTTAAAAGGAGGCATAAAATAACTTTTACAAACAACTTTTTGTAGTGTCTAAATGACTAAAGATTAACACAGCAATCATCCCCAAGGTCAGACAAACATGAATAAAAGCTAGCGTCTTCATTACTATCAGCAGAAACATCATCCAAATTCTCAACCTTATCATACAAACCTCTCCCCTCACATTCAAAAAAATATAATAAATGTAACTTTCAAACCAATCTAAAAATATCACATTTTAAAGAATGAATCTGAGGTAAAGCAATAGAAACAAATCTGAGTCCATATTCAGGTATTTGGCATTGAGTCTCAGTTAATTCAATGCCAGAAATATTAAAAATCAATGTACCATTTTCAAACTACTACTGCCATTTTCCTCTTTTAAAATGTTGCTGTTCCACTCGTCCGGGCATATTTTTGACTTCTGGTTAGTTTTGCCCTCTTTTACAGTCATTAGAATGCTCTCTGGTCCTAATATCCCTTCGGAAAATCTCTGGCAAAATTCAATGGCTTTTGGGCTGAAGACAAGCGAGGGAATGATTGTTTGTCTAATTTCAGGTCAGTAGAGGTGCCCAAAATGTCAGACATACAGAAAACTCCCCTTGAGGAGGTAGAAGACCTCCTGGATTGATAAGACACATCCTGACAACCTGGATGCCTATTAGTTTTCCATATGAAGGCTCGACCACACTCATAATCCTGTAAATCTCTTTTAAGCTTAATAGTTTTACATTCAATAAATTCCTGCTTGTATTTCTTAAGTTTATCCTTTATATCCAATAGACAGAAGTCCAAACAAGCAGGGGCCAATAATTTAGACAGCTCCAAACACACAGTTTTAATTTTGCATTTCAATTTATTCTGTTTGTCTCTATCTCTGTCCAAGAGAATATTAACCCACTCCAAAGCACATTTATGTGCAGCTGCAAGCCAGCTTTGAGAAAAATTTTTGTCAGTCTCACTAGTCACATCAAAAGGAGTAGAAGGGGTCTTAAAACCTCTAAGACTCCTAGGTGAAACATCAAATTCTAAATAACGCTGCAAGCCCAGTAAATTAAAAGGGTCTATACAAGAATAGCGAAGAGGCATTTAATCGAACACCTCTTCGACACATAAACAGTGAACACACTAAAGTGCGAATGCTCAGAACAGTTATTTCCTTCCCTGGGAAAGAAATCACTTGACCTTCCCCACGTGTTTGCCCCTTTCCCCACTGTAGTGCGATATTGGAGTTGGTATATTAAGTTAGGGGGGTGTGGGGGGCACAGCCCCCATGTTGTGTAATGTTTGAAAGTGTGTCTGTTTGTTTGTTAGTGCTACCAATTTATTTCCCAGGGAAAGAAATCATTGTTCTGAGCATTCGTACTTTAGTGTGTTCACTGTTTATGTATCGGCAAAGTGGCGTCCAATTAAATGCCTCTTCGCTATTCTGATATAGACCCAATTAAAATAAGTGGCGTCCAATTAAATGCCTCTTCGCTATTCTGATATAGACCCAATTAAAATAAGTAGCCATTTTCTTACATAACAAACATTGCAGTTTTTTAGAGTTGGACCTTTGACCCGCTGTTAAAAAAGGATTATCTGTTCTCCTTCTCCGTTCTTGTTCAAACCTCTCGAGAACAGTTGGTGAACTTTCTGCGGTGTTGGAATGAACAGTACTAGTGCAATCTCCAATAGCATCTACATGGATTACAAAATGATCCATTGCCCATTTTGAGGTATCCAATACATCTTCTCTAAAGATACAAAGCAAATTATAAAAGGATTCACTATCCATAAATCCAAAAAATAAAACCACAAAAGTATAAAAATAGAGAAACCACTATCAGGAACCACTCAAATAAATAAAGAGCTTTATTAAATACCCTAGCACCTCACATCAAAAAGCAGCCTTCAAGGAATACTAAACACATCCACCCAACATACTTAAATACATACACTAATTATACAATTAAATAAATTGATTAAATAAGCAATCTCTAATAACAGTTTGCATTAAGACATATGGGACACAAAGTATTAAACATTAAAATAAAAATAGCTTCTTTATACAAGAGATTTCTTTTATAAACATTTTCTCTACAAAAATTTAAAGGCACTTTTTCCAAATATTTGGTCTTTCCAGATCTGTAAGATTCACTCTTCTCTTGTAGTTTCAGCCTTTTTTTCAGCTTGTCGGCACTCGGCATTTTGAGTGCCAACATTTCAATAGGGAGCCCACACTTTTATATGTCAAAAAGGTAATGAACTTATCAGTGACATAAATACTGTATTAAACCACTGTGAACCAAGCAGAAATATTTAATGCATATCAACAAAAGGGCAGAATGGGCTCAATTTACAGACATACAAAATCAAAAAAAAAAACAAAAAAAAACACATTGCATAGCAAAACCAAAACACTCCAAAGACAACATAGTTATAGTTTATATATTTATCTTTTATTATATCAGACTTCTTTAGTATTATATTCATATCCTTACTGCATTATATATCAGAAAATCCTCCCACCCATTGTCAAAAAACAATTAAAATGCTTGCATTTTAAAAGGACATTTGATGTTTAAGGAATCATTCAACACAGGAGGGGAAATGGCATTAAGTGCTAGTTACCATACAAGTCTTTTTGTATTATAAAAACTGTCCATATCCCATTCTTTGGTTTTCTCTTCCACTGCTTCTAAAACTCCAAAAATAATGTTTTAACAACTACATTTCATAGAATGTTTATTTAAAGGGATATTAAAAACTTTATTTTTAATACAATTGTTGAGATTGTAAATGTTGGCACTTATGTGGAATAAATCACAAGGACAACACTTCAGAAAAAACACCACTTTCTTTGAGTCTCTCTCTAAGGATCATAATGTTCTGTCATGTTCTTTCTTGTAAATATTTTGCCATTCTCAATATACCTACACATTTTTGAGGGTTATATAGCTTTGTGGCCTTTTTCCAAAATCTACTTCAAAGTTACTAATTTCTGTTATGAAAAAAAAATGGTTTCTCACCATCTTTCCACATATGGATTGCCATGAATCATTTTCCATTTATACTTTATTAGTATGGTCTCAGCATCAACACTATACCTAATAGGACATGCTTGAGTAAAACCTACTTTTTCCTAAAATTGTTATATTTCCTCGTATTACTGCAGCTAACAGAGTGAGCTTAAACTTTTCTCTTTCCTTTTCCTATATACACAGATAGACACACACACACATACACACACACACACACACACACACACACACACACACACACACACACACTCACACACACACACACACACACACACACACACACACACACAAAATGAATGTGACATGGTACAAGTGCATTGTCAATAGTCATATGTGTGACATTGCATCATGTGTATGAATCAAGGAACATGTATCTCTATAATTACTTTATTTTATTTATTTATTTTACATTTGTTGGCCGGGCTAGTCTAACTGGATATATGTCTATTTTCAGTAGAGGCCCGAGGAGAAAAGCTCCAAGACAATAACAAGGACAGAAAAAAGAAACATTTATACAAATAATCTGCAAGAAATAGCAATTACAAAAAATAATTGTATAGTCCCCAAGGAAAAAAGTTAAATACAAGAATAATTACATGAGTAAACAATTGAATGCAAGTAAAATAAAAACATTTTTTTTTGACAGCCAAAAAAGAAAAAAAATAGTTCTAGTTCAGTTTCAGTACGCATAAAAATATAAAATAAAAATAAAAATTTATATATACTTAGAAATAATCTTGCTGTATGTCAGACAACATTGCCTGACACTAAGTGTACCCAAACACACCTGCACTCCCCCCCCCCGCTTTTGTCACTATGATGGTAGAACAACAATTTTTTACAATGTGAATATGAATCTGTATTGGAACACATGCCTTACTTAGGTAACAACATGCATTACATTGTCTCATGTCCTCAGTTCAACTGGTATGGGAGACAATCTATTCAAATGACAGCATCATTCTTAAATACAGCCTTTCAAAACGAAATTTAGAATAAACTCTTCTAAGAGGAAACAGCATTTACACATGAACACAGCACATGTGGGTGACAACACTGTTAACAGCATGTACATGGACTGTAAGCAGCGATGTTGGGATCTGAGCTATATATCTAACATCATGAGCTAATGAAGGTTTGCTGATAAAGCCGCACCACTCAAGATTTATTTTACAACTGTCATAATGGACATTTCAATGGATGACGTAACCATTATGTATTGCTTTGATGCTTCCGATAAAAAGTAGTTGCACAGCACAAGGACACTTTATATGTGTGTGCATATATATATATATATATATATATATATATATATATATGTGTGTGTATAATATATATATTTATATATTTGTAGCCTGTCCTGCACAATGAGAGGAAGAAACACACACTCACAGAAAATAGTCAGTCCTGTATTAGAACTCCCTACCGATCTGCTAACACAATCTACAGGTAAGTGATATTATAGGCGTGTGTCACAGAAGAAGTTTGATTGCATATGAACCAAACTGCATCTTTGAAGAGATAAAATAAGCTGTGTCATGCAAAAAAGATGTGTGCCCAAAAATGACATCTACAGCCATCTTGAATTCTAAATGTTGTCAGTACTAAGAGGTACAAGATGCTCCTACATCAATTTACGTTCACACATGTACAGTCACGAGTTTCTCAATGTTGTATTTGAACTCCCTGCCTATTGACACAATCTACATACAAGTGTGTTATATACATGCACCACAGAAGAGATCTGACTTTATTGCTGTAAGAGTGCATTTTGGAAATAATAACTTAATCAGTGTGTTGCAGACAGTATGTGTTTATGGACAGATTTAAAATGGGATGTGGGATTGATCTGACCATGTAAATGATTCTCACAAATGGGAGTTAAATGAGCACAGCTGTTGAACTAATCCTCCAGTAATGCTATGGCCCACCATCACACACACAGGATGACTGTCATTAGGTTAGTACTCCCTGTCTAACTAGTTATGCAATCTAGAGAACATAGTACTTAATGCAAGCAGCACCACAGAGGCCAGAGTCTAAAGGTTGAGAGTACACATTATAGAGGACGACATCAGTGTTTCTTTGCAGAAAGGATAATGCTAGGAGAAGGGTCTGACATTGATGTAGTGTCACCCAGCATTGTAAAAGTTTCTCAAGACTGCCATTTGAGTGATGCCAGCAGTATATAAGGTCATATTTACATAGCTCTATACACAGCCCACACACATGTACAAGTTGACTACTTTGAGATTAGAGCCCCTTACCTATAAAGAGGAAACAGTACTTAACACAAGCACCATCACAAAAGTCTGAGTTCTAAAGTGCCCTTAAAGAGGATAGCATCAGTGTTGTGTTGCAGTGCATGGACAATGGAGCAGTTATGAATCATTAGGTTAGGATGATGGTATGTAAACCTTAATGAATGCTGATATTAGCAATGGTATGTGCTCATGCATGGCAATGTGCACTGTCAATACAAAACAATCCTTAATGTTCCAGTGCAGTAGGGCTTAGTAATGATGAAGTATGTGTGCCAAGGCTCTATGTGGTTGTATATCATTTGCATGTGTAAGTGCCGCAGTGCAGACATAACTGTACAGAATGAACTGTTCAGTCATCCACAGAGTTCACTGCAGTTCACGAGTACATTAAAAATGAACATGTAATGAAGTAATAAAGTTCAGTAACAATACTTATTTTTGTTCAAAATTTCTTCCTAAAACACAGTGCTGAGAAACTTATTTGTGCAGATGTTAGAAAGCATTAGCACATGCATAATTATACTGTGAAGTGTTAAACTCGGACTGTGAAATAGCAGTGCTCAGTGGTGTTCAGTAGTGCACCCTGCTAACCTGTGCATAAATAAAAAGAAGAGAGAAAATGTGATTGTGATTAAATGTAGAACTGATCTGTTTGATGTTAACGTCAACAAGTTAACACTTTCCATGTTGGAATCTGCCTTTGACATGCTATGGCCAAACCATAATTCAAAAATGATTTCTCTACCTACCTTCCCCATTCACTCAGTGTTAGGTGACAAGTAAGCAGGGTTCACTGCTGAAGGAAAGAAGTGAAAACATTAATTTGGTTATCCTTCTGCAGCACAAACAAGTTTAGTGGCAATGTTTGCCCACCAGCACTCTGGACAGTACTGAGTGGAGAAAATCCACCTGTTATCTTACTTACTCTGTGCCAAAACGTGTAAGCTCAGTAAATTAAATGAAAAAGCAGGGTATGAGTCCAGTATGCAGACAATTTTACAAAGGGTGTCAGAATGTGATTATTATAAATAGTTTTGATCATGACTGTAAGACTGCATATGATTGACTATCCTAAATATGTCAATTGTTCAAATTGCATCAGTAATACCTGCTGAAATAAATTGTTATAACTACCATACATCAGCCATACTTCAAGGGAAATCACAAGTATTTTAAGTTAATTATTAGGCTTCAAAACATACTCTATGTGTGTAGTGCAGGATGTCTTGTGAAGTGTGGGCATTATGCTTTCTCACAGTAAGGGATAGTAGCCCAAACCATAAGATGAAAATTTCATACATCTGCCTACTAAATATGTTACATTATAATGTGATAAGCCGAGGTGATGAAGGACACTGAGATCGAGAGACACAAAACAGTTTGTGTTATGCACATGTATAAACACCTGTATGGTGTGTTTGTATTTCTATGCACATGTATTAACACCTGTATGGTGTGTTTGTATTTCTATGCACATGTATGAACACCTGTATGGTGTGTTTGTATTTCTTGTTTCCTCATTCAGAATGTGTCTTGCTCTGCACCATTAAGTGAGTGTTATAAGAATAGAGAAAGTGCAGGAGTGACAGCAATGAATATATCCACATGCATCTGTTTAACGAAGGTGTAGGAAATTGGAAACATGATGTGGACATAAAAAGGCTGCTTTGTGGATAACAGATGTAGCACATACTTACACAAGTAATATTACAATGGAGAAAAATTACATTAGTGTATAACATATGGCAGGATTCGAACCTTAAGCAGTAGAAATAAAATTTTACAGACATGTTAATTATCCTAGCTCACCACAGAGAAGTGCATACTGTAGTAACTTTCAATCACACATTGTAAGAGATACAACATGCTCAATAAAAGCATTAGGCAGGCAGCAGTATTCATTACACTTACATCAACTGTAACCTCCCTTGCACTTTACATGATATACAGCAGTGTAATACATATGAAAGAGTAACTGTATCACAGTTTATTACCCTAAGTCTGTTTTATTATATTGCAGTGGACTTATTGCTATTTGCTCTAAGCTAACAGTGGCAATGAGGTTTAAGGGAAAACTCGCTATATTTTGCAATAATACCTGAAATGCATTTTAGCATCATATAGTACACTTGCTTGTTGTCAGACCTCATGCGAATTCTGAGGACTACAACTAATAAAACAGGTGGGGTTAGACAGAACAAAGGCAACACTTTCACAACAAAATGACTTACAAAAACCGGCAGCAAGAGATTCACCTGCTTCTGAATTAGAACCATTGTTAAGATAAATTAAGTTTATAGACTTGATCATAATCTCAACACAACACAAAGTGAATCTTACTTCATACATGTCCAAATTAAACCATTGAAGGGACAGCGATAACCTTTTGAGCCAATGGAAGATGTAGGTGATAGTCTTATGCAAAGTAATGACAGTAGGAAAATGCCATTAGAGGAACTTTATATCCATCATCCTAATGAACAGTCTGCAATAAAAGGGGTCATAGAGAAGGGATGAAAAGAGAGAGAGATGGGCAGAGACATATTGAAGGTTGGTGTTCTGGGTCATTAATGCACTTCTTTAGGATGTGTCATAATTATTCATCTGTCATGCTCTGTATCATTAACTGAAAGCTCTGGGGATCAAGAAGTTGTAGTAGAGGCAGAATGGAATTAAGACATGAGTAGAATAAGGGTGGTTTACTAATTCTTCCTTATGGACATGCATTTATTTGCAAATGCATTCAAAATCTGTTCATTAAAGACTATAACTGGATAAAAATGAACATGTCTGTCAGTTAAACACTGGTGTCATTCAAAGGGGATCTAGTGTCTGTCTGCCTGGGATGACATGCTGGACAAGCCACGCTGCTTCGCAAGGGACGGCTTGCACCTGTCACCCCTGGGATTCCGGATATTGGCAAAGGCTCTTGCCACCCCCATAGTGCCTTTTTTAGGCAAGGCTCAAATTCTAAACCTACCACCCTAGAACACAAAAAAGGAAAAAAAACTAAGGGTAATACTGCTCAATGCCAGAAGTCTAAATCTCAAAATGCACGCACTCGAGGCCCTTCTCAGTATGGAGAACATTGATGTCTGTGCTGTGACAGAAACCTGGTTCAAGGCTCCTGAGAGTACCCCAGCACTATCAGGTTTTACCTCATATCATGCGTTCCGGCCCCAAAATCCGGACAATACCAAGAAAGGGGGGGGGTATCCATATTCATCAAGGACACCCACACCTCAAGACTGGTGGCAACGCACGATGCATCGGAGACCATCCAGGTGCAATTAACCATAGGCAAGACTGCTCTGCAAATTGTAGCATGTTACAGGCCACCCTCACAAACTCAGGAACCTCACATGGCCTTCCTGAAAACACTAGAGGGGATAAATGTATCACCAAACACCATCATATTAGGTGACTTCAATTACCCTAATATAGACTGGGAACAGTACTCAAGCCCAAACACCCTAGCCCAAAAGTTCCTGGAATTCATAAACTCAAATGCCATGGAACAACTAGTCGCCATCCCCACAAGAGGAGATAACATACTTGATCTCATCATCACGAACATGGGAGCACAATGTTCAACACCGGAAGTATACCCCTCACTGGTGAGATCAGATCACAACTAATCTCGCTGGAGGTCCTCATCCCACCCCACCTGAAATAAAAAGACCACAGTAAAGAACTTCTCGAAGCCGACTTCACACTTCTAAAGACTAGTGTGGTCTCCTTTAAGGCCCCGAGCCGGCGGAAAACAGTACTCAAGCCGCTGAATCACTTACAAATGCCTTCTACCAGCACCTGCAGGACTGCATGGATAAGGCAATCCGAAGCAAAACAAAGACTCTTTGTACCAAAGGCAAGCGTCCAGTCTGGTGGACCCCAGCCATAAACAAACTCTACAACAAAAGGAGGAAGCTACTACAAGATAGAGCAAAATCCTTAAAAGGTAAGACACCCTTGATCACTATAAGTAAAAAACTAAGATCTCTCATAAAATCATCCAAAGCAAATTTCGAGAGAAAAATAGCTAAAGACTCAAAAGACAATCATAAGGCCTTCTTTAGCTATGTTGGAAACCTGGGAGGAAACTCCCAGATATGCTCAGAACTAGTTCAAAATGATGTGAAGATTACTGATCCTACAGACATTGCCAACATACTGGCTGACAGGTTCAGTGCAAACTTCTCCCCCCCAAAAGGAGAGATATCTATACCAAACGATTGCAGCCCCCCAAACATCTCCAACGCCCAAGTGAGAACTGCTCTCTCCAAAGCAAAAACACAGCATCCATGGGACCTGATGGTGTCCCCGGCTGTGTGCTCCACGAACTCAATGAGGAATTAAACCCACAGCTAGGACAGCTGTTTAATCAAAGTCTTACCTCTGGATACGTACCCAGGAGTGGGCACTGCAACTGTGGTCCCACTTCACAAAGGCGGTGCCTCCACCGACCCTGGAAATTACCGCCCATTAGCTTGACAAGCCTTATCTGCAAAGCCATGGAGAGGATCATAATGGACCTCATAAATAAAGACATAGGGAATTTGCAGACTTTGGATCCAACCCAGTTTGGCTTTGTCAAAGGCAGATCATGCCTTTTAAACTTGGTTGACTTTTTTGAAACAGTCACCAAAGCCATTGATGAGGGAAAGGCAGTCCATACAGCCTACCTCGATCTAGCGAAGGCCTTCGATACAATACCCCACTCGGGTATCATTGAAAAACTCATCAGCTTAAATGTTAACCCATACGTCACAAGATGGGTTGCAAACTGGCTGAGTGACAGAACCCACAGGGTCAGAGTTGCTGGCGCCATGTCAGACTCAAAGCCTGTCACAAGTGGTGTCCCACAGGGCTCAGTCCTGGGCCCACTCTTGTTTGGCATCTACTTTTCCAAGTACAAGCAAACACAGGAGGGTTATGGCTGACAAAGTTTGCAGATGACTGCAAACTGGGCACCATAGTAGAAAACACATCTGACACAGATATCCTTCAGAAGGGTCTCACAGAAATGGATAACTGGTGCCAGAGCCACGCCCTAAAGTTAAATGCCAAAAAATGCATAGTCATACCCTTCGGGAAAAACAAGGTTACCCCTAGCTACCAAATAGGTGGCAATCCACTGAGCACAGAAGAAGTTATCAGGGACCTGGGGACCCAGGTTGATAGTAGTCTGTCATTCGACACCCATGTAGCTAAAGTAGTTAGGAAGACCTTCTACATTGCCCACCTTATCATGAAGGGATTCTCATCTAGATCAAGGGAGGTCATAGTCTCCCTTTACTCATCACTCATCAGACCAATGATTGAGTACAATGCCCCATTCAGAATGTATCTGACCCGACACTTGCAGCAGCTGAAGAGGCCACAAAAGTTCCTCACCAAAAGGATAAAGGGTCTCAAAAATCTGTCCTATGCTGCCCGACTGAAAGAACTCCAGCTCTATTCAGTCGCCACCGCTTGCTCAGAGGTGACCATTGCCTAACATACAAGGCCATGTCAAACCCAGATTTGATGAATATGCTTCACCTCAAAAAATCTAGATCCATCAGAGCCACAAGGGCGGAGACTTAAACCTTGACACGGCTATTAATAGGACGTGCTGGAGGGATAGATTCATCACCCAAAGACTCCCTATGCTGTGGAACAAAATCCCGGTATATGTGAGGCAGAGCACCTCGCTGACCTTGTTCAAGAGAAATCTTGACCAATGGATGGGAGATCGCAGATATACCCCAGGGATTACCTCAGTGTCACTGCTCGACAGAGGCACAGCAAAATAATGGGTATAGTTCCCCATACTAAAGGGGTGGCGTAAGCCACAAAACGATGGGCTAGGCTTGTAAATGCCCTCGGGCAGATAGCCTAGTATGAACCTATGAACCTATGAACCTATGAACCTATGAAACATATAGAGGTATAACATCAATGCATGCGAGAATAATTAGACATTATATGGAAACAAAGCAGTCACTATGTAAAACTAACTGGAGCATGTTTTTGGTGGAAAAAACTGCAGAAGGAATGTGAAAAGTTGTGAAAGAGAAACTGTTTGAATGCAGAACATCAGGCTCTAGGAATACAAAATCAGGTGATATATTTCCATAAGAACAAGATCCCTGATTAAGGTGAGAGATAAAAACATATAAGAAATGGAAAATAGGTCAAAGTGCAGCTTTGAAAACTGAAATAAACAAGCTGGACAAATAAATTAAGCATAGTGTGAGACAACATCAAGAACAATTTGAAGAAAATTGATATAAAGATATTGATCATCAAAGGAAACTATTTTATTGATACATAATATGTTGAAGGAGTAATGGCATTCAAATTGATAAACTATGTGTAGGCTATAAAATCTATTCTTAGACACAACATATCGCAAATATATTTATAAAATCTTATGCAAAACAATTTAGCTCTACAAAGACAGTCGTAAGTTGTTCTAGTGATATCCCGGTAACCTGAGATACTGGAATCAAAATAAATTGTATTGAAAAAGAGCAATGCAAACTGGATCCAAACAAACCACTGGGAGAAGACAAAATAAGTAATAATGACCTGAAAACATTTCAGTAAAAATTTATAATATTATTATATCTGTTATTTACTAGGTCATACCAATATGTAAAGATAAGATTGGAGACATGCACTTATTAAACCTGTCTTTAAGAAGAAGGGGAGTAGGACAAACCCAGAATCATACAGACATTTAAGTCTACTTTCTTGTTGTGGGAAAATAATGGAGAAGGTAATATTGAATAAGTTATTGTCAGAACTGGAAAGGATGGGAACTGAAACCACATATCAGCATGCATATGTTGAAAAAAGATCTATTACCACCTGTAACATGTTTAAGTACATTGGCACAAGGATAACCACACTACTGTGGGTGATGAAAACAACTACAACTGACCCATGTGTTGCTATAGGACATGAATGACCATTCACTGTCACTTGGCATTGGTGCACAATGCCAAACTCTGCACAAATGATGACAACAAAAAAATGAAGACTTTTATGGGCCATTTCTGGCCATGTGTGTTGTGAGTGATTCTGTTTCTGTACAGATTTAATGTGTGGAAAAGGGTTTGATAGGAAAGCAGTGAAATGGGGGGGCAAGCAGAGGGGATGACACAGAGAAAATAATAGAGGAATTTGCAGGAAGGTAGTGGGAGAGAAGCATAGTTATCAACTTCTTCATAGCATAAATGTAGAACTGCAGACAGAAATTATACCAAGGGTAGGAGACAACAGAAGAATAATGTTGTAGACTCAATTGTACCAAATCAAGTGTGTCAAAAATTTGATAGCACAGGTGCCATTTTTTTTTTTTTTTTTTTTTTTTTTTACTTTCAGAGAGAGAGAAGGATTTTGGGGAACGGACTTAGAAATGTAAAGGTCAGGTAGATTGGGTAGGTGAGTAAGCAGGGGTAGAAATATAGGACATTCAAGACAGAAGGATGGTGATGGGCACAAACGGTTGGGGGACATCATGACTGGGGATAGGTAGGGGACATCAGAGGCGCACCTATTTCAAGCCTGATAACAGTAAGTGTCTCATCCTCTCCCTCAGAACTGTCATCACCATCTCCTTTCATAGTTTCCTGTGTCAGTGCTCAAAGTAGCATCATCTTGTAAATATGACAAAGCATCTTTTATATACAGCCATTTCAGGCACTGAGGCCCCCATGATACCCTCCATACCCTGAAAGCTCTTGCCAGATGAGTTTTGACTACTGTTGTTGCTCCCAGAGGATACCAGGGCATCAGCAACCAGAGCTGAGCTACCAGACACAGATGGAGCAGATAAGGCAGGGATTGTGTAGGCAGCACTGACAGTTTGGGGCACTGAAGTGTTGGGTGTCAATGCTGCAACCTGTGGAGGGATGAAGGGACAATCTCAGTGGTCAGTCTACCTCTCTGTGCTGAATGTAATTTTTTGAAGCAGAAATGTATGACAACAGAACATTTTTAAGTCATATTAAATAAAAAAAATGAGTGGGGGGGTGAAACAAAAAAAAGAGAGAGAATTAGATCCATGTAATGTCACATGACTATATCATTTCACTACAGGCACATTTATGATTATCCATTCTATATACCTTTGTGACATGCAGGTATGATGGGAAGGTCTTTCTCTGTTATGCCATTAATCAGTTGCACTGCTTTGATATCATGAATACAACTATTTATTTCAGTATTGATATAGTGCATATAATTATGGTAGTTATTAGGCTTACAGTAAGACTTTGTGCATACATACCTCATGCCTCTCTGAGGCAGTTTAACCTGTCTTGGTGCACCTCTCTATTCGATGCAATGTCTTAACCAGCGATACAAAAGAGATGAAATGTTGAGACATGAAAGCATAATTTTTGTCTGTCTACTTCATTCGATATAATTGAATGTTGATGGGTCAGTATACTTACACAACTGATGGGTGTCAGCAGTTCTAAACTCATCCTACCATCAGCTAATGAGGTCCTTCTTGCACCATTCCAGGTCACTATAGTGATGGTGACAATTCTCTCAACTGCATGGGAAGCCAGTTACACTGGAGACAGACTTGCCTAAGCTGTTGTAAGCCTCAGTCTTATACTGAGATGCAGGATAGTCCCCCTGAGAAGTGCTATAAAAATTCTGGGCTCCTCAACATCCCACCTCTGTGCTCTAAATTTAGCACCATCATCTCCCTCACCAACCATGTATGCAGAAATCATGCAACAGCTCTAAGTATGAACTGGTGAAAAAAAAAATGCATAACCATGCCAACTGCATTTGTGCGACAGAAGGCATTCATTGTTAGACAATGGGGCAGGGATTTCAACAAGCAGCAACAAAGGTGTGATACATGGCAGTGATAATTGCCATGGTGATGCTCAACCTATTCACACTTTTTCCAATTGTCAACATTGACATGCTTAATGCCTTGCATTGTAAGCCTTAGTGTTTGGAAGGTTAAACAGGATGACTTTGGACATAATTTATTGGAAGTTACATACTACAAAAAGTTTGTTTTGCAAGATGGAAATCAAACCTATGGAATAAAGAATGCGTAAATTCAAGGCAGGTTATTATTTCTCATTGCTACAGGAGAATGCCCTTTCAGCCATATTCATTACAGATAAAATGGATTTAGTATGAATGGAGATATACTTCAGATAGGCCTGCATGTGTGTGACTTTAAGAACTCCCAGGAACTACATTCCCATTTAAGAGGCAGTGTTGCTGTTCATAAATATATTTCAAATTGATAGATTTTCATGAGGTGAGTAATACAGGTTGGGGCATGTGACATGCATACTTCACAACACATAGTATCCTAAACACATAGCTGGGCTATGTGAGGAGTCATGATGATATTAACTAAACTATTGTGCCAATCACAGATATGCTAGTGGATTTTTCAGTAATTATTATAATAGTAATGCTTAAACAATTACACATGCAATCCAATGGGTTTCAAAATTAAGTAATTAATGAAATATGTTACCTAGAAAACTGTAGTTACCAAAGTATTACTAAGACATTTCTTGCAACCTACTTATGATAGCCGTTTGTATGTAGTATTGCCTTCCTTATCGAAATGTTGTTTGAAATTGCATTTGACACCCTTTGTAAAAATAAGGAGTATGTGGATTTGAACCTTGACTCACCTGTTTTCGGTCATTAAAGTCGCTTGCACTTACCCTTGCACCACAAAGACAGCTATACAGTGGGTGGATGTTCCTCACTCAGTGACCTGCAGAGTGCTGACATCTGTACATCACAACTAAGCCTGTTTGTGCTACAGAAAGCTGTCCAGATACATACATTTTTTCACTTTTTTTCTTAAGCAGGTCAGCTTGATTGTGCACTGCTCAGTAGCAAGCAACTGCAGAAGGCAAGAAATAGAAAAAAAACAGCATATGAAGTTGTGATTAAAGTAAGTCATAAATCTTGAGTAATAAATTCAGCATTCACCTTACACAGTATTGATTTGTACCTCAGAGCAACTCTGTTATGGGTCCAAAATCATTGCCTTTACAGATTGTGCCACAGACATCAGATGCAGATCACTAACTCATTACAAATACTGCACAACAGTGACATGTGGCCTACACATCAACAGCATGTCATGTAGTGTCAATGGGTCAGTAGCGTCAATGGGTCAGCAAGAGGAAATACAGACAATGACAACAGATCATGCTTGGCAGACTAATTACAAATAGTCAGGAGACAAAGTATTCCATGAAGGAATACTTCCTACTGTGACAAAGTATGATTGTGATACTTTATACAACATATAACACATCTATCCACAGTTCTCATATTAATCGTTTTGAGTTATAATACTGTATAGATACAACATCCCTTGCTAATATTATTATTAATGAGAAAAACAGGTGACTAGACAACAGTAACACCTTTGCAAACCTCAACTCACTTGAAATACTGATAAGACATGGAACACTTACCACACATTTTGAAGTGAGAGTTGGGTATACCAGTTAAGCTTCTTTCATTACAGGTACAAGTTACAGGGTTTGATTCTTGAATGAGGTAATTAGCTAGGGTTAGATTAGTTCTAGCATGTGACTTTCATGTACGAAATATGATTCTTCTTCTACAGTTTTTGCATATCCAGTTAAAAATCAAAATATCTGCAAGGCAGATTAAAACACTACATCATCTGTCTTGTTTCTTTAAATTAATTTGTTTATACTGTGAGCTACAGTAATATTTAGATGGCATGTAGAATTTCTACTTTTACTACTGTTTAGAGTACAGAGTGCACATGAGCCACTCTAAAATGCACTAATAATGGTATTTTAAATTAAATTTCTCAGTTTGTACCTTGGGCAGTGGACTGGTGTTCACTACTATGGAATGCTGCCAGTCCAACATGTGCTTTGCCAAAACGAGCACAAATATTGAACACAAATAAAAGAGAAAAATTGTCACTAGCAGCAAATATCAGGGAATAATAATGAAAATGCAGGATTGTAAGGTTTCCTTACTCTGTGTTTGTGTTACAATCCTATCACATGCTCAGGAATCATGTATTAAAACTCTTAAACAGCATCCTATCTGAATTTGAACACTCAGTTCAGTGCAAAAACAACACACCGTCAGTTGTGTTTCTTATCCATCTGTGCCACCAACAAAGGCTTAGAGTAGTAACCAGAAACTGTACATACCACACAGATCTATCTTAGAAGACTATCATATTACGGGGCTATATTAAATCAGCGAATTCTTAATATAGTGAACGCTGATTTATTGACCCTTTAAGAGCGAAAGCTGACAATCCCAAAGACACGGAACAACAATTTTTTTTCCCAGGGAAAAAAAAAATCGCTGGGCCGTTTTCGGGACTTTGCCATTTCCTCCACTGTGGTCAGATCTCAGAGTTGGTATATTTAAGTAGAGGGGGTGTAGGTGGTGAAAACAATCGCTGTTGTGTGTCTTCGGGATTGTCAGCTTTAGCTCTTAAAGGGTCGATAAATCAGCGTTCGCTATTTCAGCATTCGCTGATTTAACATAGACCCCATATTACAGATCCATCAGAAGAAAGATCAGAAAATGTTCCTTTCTCATTTGCTTGAACGTCTAGATGAATGTGATATTGACAACAAATGTAGGCTAATAATAGCCCACACCATATGAATGTATGGTTGTCAGCACTGACAGCTATTTCTTCTCCTTATTTTGTAAGCAACTTCCCCTTCTTTCACCTTAACTAACAGGAATGCAATGTCATGTGCATTTCTTTGCATCTTTGTTTCAATGTGTAATATAGCTGATTAGCATTACAGAAGAATTTCAAGCAGAGGCTGGAGAGTCTGCTATTATTAAAAGTATGTAGGTTCATAGGTTCACAGGTAAGTACTAAGCTATCTGCCCAAGGGCATTTATAAGCCTAGCCAGAGTGTGTTGGCTTTTGCCACCCCCTTAGATTAGTTCCCTGTGCCTCTGACCAGCAGAGCCATTAGTTCCCTATGCCTCTGTCCAACAGAGCCACTGCAGTGATCCCCGGGGTAAATTTTCTGTTTCCCATCCACCCGTCAAGGTTTCTCTTGAACAGTGCTAGTGAAAGGCTCTACCTGATGTATATTGGAATATTGTTCCAAAGCATGGGGAGTCACTAGTTCAAGAATCTATCCCCCCAGCATGTCCTATTTATCATTGTGGTAAGGTTTATATCCCTAGGGCATGTGGCTCTCAGCGATTTTTTTTTTTTTTAGGTGGAGCATATCCATTAATTCTGGGTTGGACATGGCCTTGTATGTCAAGCAGAGATCACCTCTGAGTAAGCGATATGCAACCGAGTACACCTGGAGTTTCTTTAGTCGGGCTGCATAGGTCATCTGTTTGATGTCAGTAATCCTCTTGGCGAGGTACTTTTGTTGTCTTTCCAGCTGTTGCAGGTGTCTTGTAATGTACATCCCAAATGGGGCATTGTATTCTCTAATGGGTCTAATAAGTGATGAGTAGAGAGGCACAATAACCTCCTTTGTTCTGGATGACAACCCTTTTGAGATTAGGTGGGCCACGTAGAAGGATTTTCTAACCACCTTGGCAATATGATTATCAAAGGAGAGATTGCTATCTACTTGGGTCCCCTTATCCCTTATTACTTTTTTCTGTATTTAGGGGACTACCACCTATGTGGTAGTTTGCAGGTACTTTGTTTTTTCCAAATGAGATGACAATGCACTTTTTGGCATTCAGCTTGAGGCCATGATTTTGACACCAGGTATCTGCCTCAGTGAGACCCTTCTGGAGGGTGTCTGTATCAGCCGGAGAATCAGTTATGGCCCTTAGTTTGCAGTCGTCTGCGAACTTGGTCAGCCAAAGTCCTCCTGTGCTTACCTGTACCTCTGAGAAGTATATACCGAACAGGAGGGGTCCTATGACTGAGCCCTGGGGGATGCCACTTATAACCGGTTTAGAGTCGGACCTAGAGTTTGCAACTCTCGCTATGTGGGTTTTGTCCGTGAGCCAATTTGCAACCCATCTCATGACGTAGGGGTTAATGTTCAGGTTGGTGAGTTTGGCTGAAATACCAGAATGAGAAATGGTGTCGAAAGCCTTTGCGAGGTCTAGGTAGGCTGTGTGGACCTCCTTACCCTCATCTAGTGCCTTGGTAACTGTCTCAAAGACGTCCACCAGGTTTAGGAGGCATGATCTGCCCTTAACAAAGCCAAACTGGGTAGGGTCCAAAGTTTGGAGGTTCCCAATGTCTCTGTTAATGAGTTCCATGATGATGTGCTGCATAGCCTTGCAGACCAGGCTAGTTAGGCTTATAGGGCGATAGATCCTGGGGTCTATTGTGGCGCCACCTTTATGGAGTGGGATAACTGTTGCTGTGTGCCACTCTGTGGGAACGTAGCCTATAGAGAGGCTGGGTTTGAACAGTGGGTTTAGGTAAGGGGTTAATTCATTTGAGAGTTCTTGTAAGACACAGCCTGGGACACTGTCTGGTCCCATTAAGGCTGTGTTTTTGGCTTTAGATAGAGCTGTCTTAACCTGTGTGTCAGTGATTGCCAGGGCCTTACATTATTCTGATATGGTTATGGGTCCTTTAGGGGGTAAGAGGGGTGTGAAGTTTGCACTGAACCTGTCTGCCAAAAAGTTGGCAATATCAGTCGGTTCAGTGTATTTTGTGCCATTCTGCACCAACTCAGAGCAGATCTGAGAGTTTCCACTTAGGTTCTTGACATAGCTAAAGAACACTTTGTGGTTATCTTTGGAGTCCTTGGCAATTTTTCTTTTGAAGCTAGCCTTGGATGATTTAATGAGGGATCATAGTTTCTTGCTGATACTGATCAGGGATGTCTTTCCTTCTAGGGATTTTGCTCTTACCTGTACTAGTTTCCTCCTTCTATTGTAGAGCCTGTTTATGGCAGGGGTCCACCAGACTGGTTTCCTTTTCTTGGAGGGGTGAGTCTTGGTTTTACTTGGGAAAGCATGATCCATGCATTCCTGCAGATGATCATAGAGTGCCTTTATATAGGTTTCAGCAGCTTAGACAGCATTGTCCATTGGTGTGGGGGCTGTGAACCTTTCCATTTCGGTCTTAAACAACATGAAGTTTGCTTTTGAAAAGTTTTTTATGGTGGTTTCCTTGATTGGGGTTGGGGGCGGAATGTGAATATCCATAGTGATAAGTCTAAACAGCGAGGGATTGATGTCAGGTGTGGAACACCAGTCGCCCATGTAGGTGATGACCAGGTCCAGTATGTGGTTCCCTCTGGTGGGGTTGTTGACCAGTTGATCCAGGGCATTCGAGTTTATAAATTCTAGGAAGCGATGGGCGAGGGAGTTAGTACTTGAGTAGTTGTCCCAGTTAATGTTTGAGTAGTTGAAATCACCCAGTATTAGGGTGTTTGGAATGGACCTTCATATTTCCCAGTGTCTGCAGAAATGCAGAATGGGGGTCCTGGGTCATGGTGGGTGATCTGTAGCAAGGATTGCAGTTTTGCCCGTTGTTAGTTTCACTTGGGTGATCTCTGATGCATCGTGCTGCACCACTAACCTAGAAGTGTGGCTATCCTTGATGAATATGGATACACCCCCGCCTTTTGTGTTTCGGTCCGGGTTCTACAGCTGAAAGGTATGGCATGAGTTATAGCCTGGTAGTGCTGGGGTGCTCTCTGGAGTCTTAAACCAGGTGTCTGTTACTGCACAGATATCAATGTTCTCCATACTGATGAGTGACTTGAGTGCGTGCATTTTGAGGTTTAGACTTCTGGCGTTGAGTAGCATTATCCTCAGTTTTTGGTTACTTGTGCTATTTATGGTGGTGGGTTTGTCTTTTGCGCCTTGCTTAAAAAAGACACTATGGGGGCGGCAAGAGCCTTTGCAGTATTTGAAAGTCTATGGGTGACAGGTGCAAGCCATCTCTTGTGAAGCAAAGTGGCTTGTCGAGCATGTCATCCCAGGCAGACAGACACTGGATCCCCTTTGAATGACACCAGAAACTTAGCCAATTGTTGAAGTTGATCATTTTTTCTTTATACTGTGGCATCATTCTTGGTGAGGGTAGGATGCTCCTCAGGGTCAGGGTCATAGCTGCCTGGGCTACATGATCAGAGAGCTCTTTCATGTCTCTTTTCATGTAGTCCAGGGAGGTACGTCTCAGGTCATTCACACCAACATGTACAATGACAGAGTCATATTTATACTTGTTCTGGAGTGACCTGAGTGCTTGTGTTATGTTGCGGATCCTGGCGCCTGACAGGCAGCTAACTGTAACCTTCTCCTTGTCCAGCCTAGTTAGTGGGACATCAGTGTACCTGACTATAGAGTCACCTATCACTAGTGTGTTGGGTATGTTATTTTGCCTTAAGGGTTGTGATTGCGTGGCACACTGATTATGTGAAGTATGTGTTTCATGGTTGGTGATGGGTTGTGGAGGTTGCTTGGATGTCTGCTTTGGAGGTGTCTGTTGCTTTTGCAGATTTTTATTTAGAGCCTCCGAGTATGTTTTTGTGTATTTATGTGTGTTATTTGCCTGTGTTGGTTTATTATTTCTATGTGAGACTGGTGGTGTGTTGCAAGTATTACCCTTCTCCTCTTGACAGTCAGTTACAGTCTGGGGTTGAGAGAGCTTTGCCTCCAGTCTGGCTGAATAATTGCATCTCTTGCATATATTAGTCTTTGGTGGTAGGAGGAGAGGGTTGTCTGTGTACATGAGGCAGCTGTAACATTGCCTCAATATGCCCAGATTCACCAGTTGGACTGGAGAGTACACAGGAAACTGCCCTTTGGACATGCCTGAATAGGTAGAGTTAGCTGTTTTTCTGATTGACGGGTGTGGATGAATAGAGAGCCTTGTCCTTCTGGACAGTATAAGGGGGGGCTAGTGCTAGGGGTATTTAGTGCTTGTTATGAGTTTTAAGCAAGTGCTGGGCTGTAAAATGAACAGTTTGAGTGCTAAAGTTGAAGGTTTGTCTAGTTCCAAGGGGAAAAACTGATGAGCAGACTCAGTGGAGCCGGGAATAGTTTAACCCTAGCTAACCAGTGCTGCTCGCCGCTCAAAACCGCACAAATGCGTTTTTTATATCAGAAAGATTAAAGGGATAGAAATTAGCCAAAAATGGCCAATAAAACTACAGTTTCTGGGCAGAAACCACTCCTCCAAGGGCAGGTAGGCTGTTCAGAGCTCCCCACTCTCACTGGTGAACAAAGAAACTTCATTTTTGCCCAAGTAAGGTATGGCCAAACACAGAAGTTTAAACACAGTCCAGGTATCAGCAGGTATCTGAAACTGGACTTTTCTAGTTTAGTAAGGCAGGAAAATAGCAAGATTTGTTTAGTTTTTTTTTTTTCAGGAAAACAGTAGAAACAAATGGAAAACATTTTTATATTGCAGCAATGGTAGTCACACTTGAGTGGAAAGTCAGTAACAGTTAAAAATACAATTTATAACAAAAACAAATTTTAAAGTGCAGGCACAAATAAATGCAATTTCAGTGTAAAATGAGCATTCTGAGAAGCAATAAATGCCAGAAAACAAGCATTTAGGCGGAAATAGCAATAAGCAACAAGAAAAACAAAAAAAAAATGGTA
The DNA here is from genome assembly GCF_019279795.1 of Protopterus annectens. NCBI lineage: Eukaryota > Metazoa > Chordata > Ceratodontiformes > Protopteridae > Protopterus > Protopterus annectens. The sequence continues at coordinate 1,866,499,642 of NC_056737.1, forward strand.
CTTAAACACTCCAAAGTCAATGTTGTTAATGTTGTTCTCATATCTCTCAAGGTGCTTCCATTTAGTAAATCTATTCTACATGATACACACACATCAGAGGGAAGTCTCTTAAGTTTTGCCTGTTGCTGTAGTCAGAGTAATCATTAATGTTTGTAAGTCCTTAGCAGGTAACAATTGCCATTGTTCCTCCCTGCAGTCCTAGGGCATGTGCATTCAGTTGTGTAGCTACTTACAAGATACTTACCACCCCTACACCAAGTGAGATTTTTGGTATTCAGGAATGCTAATGAATTAACACCTCATTTGTATCTTCGCAGTGATCAGAGAGATGAATTTACACTTTATAAAAGTAATGGTGTAGCTATGGATATGGAAGGAGGGGAAACTAATTTGATAGAGACAGACCATTACTGGTATTTATATGGAGGTGATTTTTCTACAAATTACTGCATTATTTCATAAGGTAAGTGTGTCCTATTCATAAACTGCTTACATTTATTTATTTATTTATTTATTTATTTAAATTTGTTGACCGGGAGTGTCCGACTGGACATGGGTCCATTTTCAGCGGAGGCCCGAGGAGAAAAGCTCCACAGTAAAATAAACAGACAGTAGTTACATTGGATTACATAGCGATTAACAATTTAACACAGAAATTACTTACAACATATTTACAGATGAAGAACATAGTACATGTAGACAACTAGAATCTTTATCAGTGAAGTATATAACAGGCATTAACAAATGTAACAATGAGAAGTTCCTGCTGTATAATAAGTACTAGGCTTATGAGCATCTGAGCTTGCTATCATCAAGGTAGTTAGTGGAGGTGAAAGAAAGGTAGTAGTTGGATGGGGTGGATGATATTAGAGTGGGAGTTGCAAGGGCATAGCCAGCATGTTTTTAGGTGCGCTTTTAATAAAGTTTTGAAGTTGGTGCAAGATGGTACGGAGGTAATTGTGGGTGGGAGTGAGTTCCATAATTTGGCTATGGCGCAAGAGAATAGTGCTTCACCAGCAGAGTTATTGGCTTTAGTGATCTGCAAGTGATTTTTGTTGCTGGATCTTAGTGGTCTGGTGGTGTGATAAGGTTGGAGTAGATTCTGGAGGGATGGGACATTTAGTGGATGGTTTACTAGTTTGTGGGTGAGTGAGAGTTGATACCATTGAAGGAGGTGAGGGAGTTCAAGCCAGCCCAGTTCAGCAAGTGAGAGACAGTGGTGACTACGGTAGGATGCCCTGTGGCGAATTTGGCGATTTTGTTGTAGCAGGTCTCTAGCTTGTTTAGATCACATTGCCTTAGGTTGGTATATACTGGAGAGGCATAAAGTAGGGTGGAGATAAGGTGGAAATTTGCTATTGAAATCTTTGCTGCTTTGGTGAGAAATTGTTTATTTCTGTATAATGCTCCTAGTTTTTTGTGGACTTTTTTATGGTCATGGATATGTGAATGTCAAATTTTAGTTTATTGTCTATTTCCACTCCTAGCAATTTGGTGTGTTCAGTTGGGTATATAGTGGTGTTGTCTTTTGCTGTGATGTTAAAGTGAGAGTTGTTTTGAGTATGTTTGGTGGGTTGGAAGATGAGTAGTTTAGTTTTGTTTGGGTTGAGTATTAATTGGGCATCAGATAACCATGTTTCAACAGAGGAAAAGGCTTCCTGTGTGACTTTTTGCAGTTTGGGTAGGGACTGGGCTGAGCAGATGATGGTTGAGTCATCTGTGTATTGGATGAGTGTGCCATGTTTGGTGGCAGAGGCTAGATTATTGGTGTAAACAGAGAAGAGTAGGGGTCCAAGGATGGATCCTTGGGGAACTCCTATGGAGACAGGTAGTTGGGGAGATATGTCATTCTGCCATACAACGGATTGTTGGCGGTCAGACAGGTAACTCTGAAACCAGTTGGTGACTGATTGTGAGAAGGATAGGTTATTGAGAACAGAGATAAGTTGTTTGTGTGGGACCATGTCAAATGCTTTAGATAGGTCTAGGAAAGTAGCAGAGGAGAGATAGCCATTGTTTTTATGCTGAAGGATAGTGTTAGTAAAGGAGAGTAAGGCAGTGGTGGTGCTATGGTTTGGTCGAAAACCATGCTGAGTACTGGAAAGGAGGTTGTTAGTAAGGAGGTAGTGTGAGACCTGAGAGTGTATGCATCTCTCTAGTATTTTGGAGAGTGGAGAGAGAATAGCTATGGGGTGGTAATTGGTTAGTTCTGCAGAGGGTCTGCCTTTGTGGAGGAATTATATGTGAGACTTTCCACAATGTGGGAACGTAACTTTCTGACAGAGATCGGTTAATCAAGATGGATACTGGGTAGGCCAGAGCATCAGCTGCAATTTGTAGATATTCACTTGGGAGGTTGTCTGCTGCTAATTTGGTGGGTTTAAGTTTAGTTAAGAGTTTTTTTATGTTGGAGGTAGGTACAGGAGAAAAAGAGAAGGCAGTGGGGAGATTACTAGTTGAAGGTGTGGGTTGGAGGGGAGGGGGGTTGTGTTGTTTAGCTAGTGATAGTATGGTTTGGAATATTTGGAATGTATATCAATACGCAATATTTTTTTCTGTATGCATTTTTTTGCATTTACTATTGGTATACTGCAGATATGCCAGTTCTTGCTGTGCTTTCAAATTTTGTTAATGAATGGTATTACTACATCTCAGTATTGAGCACTCATTTGCTCTTGGAATTTCACCAATTACTGCAGACAGGTGTATTGTGTTTATTATCAACTTTGAAGGGTTGTTATTGTGTAGTTAACAGAGGTTTATGCTTCTCAGATGTTCCATGGCAACCTCCAAAACAGTGAAGAGATCAAAGAAAATAGTTCTGCCATTTCAACTTTAAATTTTTACTTCATAGGTTGATACTAGGCTATCTGACCTAGGGCATTTATAAGCCTAGCCAGAGTGTGTTTGGCTTTCGCCACCCTTCTTAGATTCGTTGACTGTGCCTCTGTATAGTAGGTCACAGAAGGTAGCCCATTTAAGGTTAGTTTACTGAGCCTCTGTCTAGCAGTGACACAGAAGAGATCCTAGGGGTAAATTTACGATCTCCCATCCAAACGTCAATATTCTTCTTGAAGAGGGTCATTGAGGGGCTCTGTCTGACATGGATTGGGATTTTGTTCCAGAGTGAGGGGAGCCTCTGGGATATGAATCTGTTCCTCCAACATGTTCTATTTATTTCTGTGCTGAGGTTTAAGTCACTGGAGCATGTAGTTCTGATGGATTTGGATTTCTTGAGCTGGAGCATGTCCATTAATTCTGTGTTGGACATGGCTTTATACGTCAGGCACAGTTCGCCTCTGAGTAGGCGGTAAGCAACTTAGTAGAGCTGGAGTTTCTTTAGCCTAAATGAGTAGGGCATCTGTTTGAGTCCCTTGATCCTCTTAGTGAGGTACTTTTGGGGTCTTTCTAGTTGTAGCAGGTGTTGGATAAGGTACATCCCAAATAGGGCATTGTATTCAATTATGGGCCTGATGAGTGATGAATAGAGGGGCACAATGACCACTCTTGATCTAGATATGAACCCCTTCGTGATAAGGTGGGCTATATAGAATGTCTTTCTAACCACTTTGGCAATGTGATTGTCAAAGGAGAGATTGCAATCTACTTGGGTCCCCAAATCCCTAATTACTTCTTCCGTACTTAATGGATTACCACCTATGTGGTAATTTGTGGGCACTTTGTTTTTCCCAAAGGGGATGACTATGCACTTTTTGGCATTTAGCTTTAGGCCATGGCTCTGGCACCAGTTATCCATCTCTGTGAGACCTTTTTGGAGGATGCTTGTGTCTGCCGGTGAGTCGATTATGGTCCCCAGTTTGCAGTCATCTGCAAACTTTGTCAGCCATAGTCCTCCTGTGTTAGCCTGGACCGCAGAGAAATATATACAGAACAAGAGAGGTCCCAGGACTGAGCCTTGTGGGACGCCACTTGTAACTGGTTTAGAGTCTGACATGGCACCTGCAATTCTGACCATGTGTGTTCTATCCCTAAGCCAGTTTGCAACCCATCTTGTGACATAGGGGATGATATTTAAGCTGGTGAGCTTATTTATGATGTCCGAGTGGGGTATTGTGTCGAAGGCTTTTGCAAGGTCAAAGTAGGCTGTGTGGACTACCTTCCCTTCGTCTATGGCCTTGGTGAATGTTTCAAAGAAATTGACCAGGTTCAAGAGGCAAGATCTGCCCTTAACAAAGCCAAATTGGGTAGGATCCAGTGTTTGGAGGTTCCCAATGTCTTTGTTTATGAGTTCCATGATGATACGCTCCATAGCTTTGCAGACCAAGCTAGTTAGGCTTATAGGGCGATAGTTTCTGGGGTCCTTTGTGGCACCACCTTTATGGAGTGGGATCACTGATGCTGTACGCCATTCTTTGAGTATATATCCTGTTGTAAGGCTGAGACTGAACAGTGATTTTAAGTGAGGGTTCAGTTCTTCTTGGAGCTCATGTAAAATGCAGCCCGGGACACCGTCCGGTCCCATTGATGCTGTGTTTTTTGCTTTGGAGAGGGCAGCTCTCACCTGTGCATCTGTGATGTCAGGGAGGCTGCACTCTGTTGGGATAGTCATGTGCTCATTTGGGGGGGGGTTGCACTGAACCTGTCTGCCAGGATGTTGGCAATGTCTGTGGGTTCAGTGTACTTATTTATTGATAGTACTGCCATCCAGTATTCACTTACACAACTGATGCCATTCTTGCAGAAATGTTAACAGAATGACTGTAATGCTGATGCATTACAATTTTTTATATATTTTTTTTTATTTTTTGTGGGGGTGGGGTTGGGGGGACTCCCTTAGTTTATGTGCAGTCTGAAATGAGCATGTCTGTTCAACTGTTTTGTGTTGAGGATAAGTGCATAGATTTTATTTGAAGAAAGTAATTTCTATATGTGCTATAAATGTATTTTTTTCTTTTTTCTTTTTTTTTTGTCATGTCATACAGAATTATGGCACTCAGAGCATCTGTTCCATGCAAGCCACCATTCAAAGATGCAGAGAACGAGGTCATCATTGAAGCATTACACTGTCTTGGATCCTTCCTGCTTGACAGAGGCAGAGGTGATATGTCTGTCAGGAAAAAGCATATGGCAGCATGTGGTCGCTGACATAAACACAATGGGAGGCCATGCCCGAAACAATAATCAGGTGTGGCACAGTGTGGCATGCAGGAGGACAGCTACAATAGAATTTGAACAGATGGCAAAGGGGCAGTGGTCCTGCTACCAAACTACCACTCACTGAACCTGAGCAGTTTCTGTCCACTGTCAGACAACCTGACAGCTCCGCATAGCATTCACATAGACTCCTTGATGTTGGTGCTGATAAGTGCGATAGGCCTAGGGAGTCCCAAGAAGAACTTCCAGGTGTGCTATAAGTAAGATATTTACTGCCATTCTAGACATTTTTATGTGTTAATACTTGTATACCTCTGATACATCTGGAAACACTGAGATGTGTGACTTAGAAGGGACACGATCTAAAAGAGATTGTGTTGGGGGGACTGGTCAGTCCGATTGAGTTCAAGATGTATCTTAAGGGGAGAATAGGCAGAATGATATTCTCTTGTCCTTGTGTCATGTGCATTGTGATGCTTATTAGCCTTCTTTCTACTGTCTTTCTCTTTTTCCAGGGACATCAGAAATACCATCTGAAAATTTATAACATCAGTGTTTAGAACATTATTTGAATCAGTTCCAGTTGCTATTTCTCTCACTCTTGTGTCTGTTGTTTATTACAAGTGATCCTAACAGTAGCAGTGTAGAATTTGTACCACTTGATGTCAGACTGTTGGTAGGTTCTCGCGATGATGGTGGTGGTGTTATAGAAGCACAGTCAGGGGATGCAGAGGTTCAGTCTGACACTGAGGTTGTGGCTTACATGTCCTATGGCCTTATTTTGGACACAGTCAGTATGTCTATGCATACCCATTCCACAGATTCATCAGATATTGGACTGGTTGAGGGTGACACAGTTGATTGGGGTTGTGTGGTTACTCTGGTTGAAGAGTTGGTTGTTCCATTATGTGGGCATGTTACCACATAGGAGGATATTGAAAGGTACTCATAGGAGACCTACTGTTTAACCTTTTCCTGATATTAGTGTGTCATTACATGCCACCGGGCATATGCACAAAACCATCATGGAAGCACAGGTATGTTTCATCACAGCATCAGTAAAGACAGTGTGAGTCCTAAACGTTGTACCTTCTGATGTGAGTGACTGCCTCAACCATGTGGATAGGAAGAGTGAGACACTGTATTGGGCAATGTCTGTGATGGAATGTCTGCTGAGGGAGGGTCAGCATCCATGTGTCCATAGAGCCACAACATTCTCTGATGTTAGCCAACTTGGCCATTCCAGATCCTGTTCCTGTAGTGGCACTACTTCCACTTTTCTGTCAGTGATTGAGGTGTCCACATGGGAGGATGGGGGTCATAGTCCTGGGTGTAGTCATGAAGAGAGCTCATCCAGCAGACATTGCTCATATCAAGGTAGCTCCCCCACTTCAAACTGGGGACATGGAAGTGACAGTGCAAATTCTGGCAGAGGCAGGTCGTATGGCCAGAAGTGACAAACTGAACTGATAGCTCCATCATGCACAGATCACACCTGTCCAACATGTACATAGTGCTATTGATTTTGTTCAAGCAGACACACACACACACACACACACACACACACACACACACACACACACACACACACACACACACACACACACACACACACACACACACACACACACATTTCACAAAAACTGCCAATACCAACTGACACATTTAAGCTAAGCAAACCTTAATGTAGATTGGTATACATCTCCTGTTAGTGATCTTGAGATATTTCTTATATGTTTCATGTTTCTTACTTACACACACACTCACTACTTTGGTGTCAACTTTGGCCTCCTGTCCCCCACCCCAACATGCAAATGATGATGACTGTGCCATGCCCTTTGTTCATTTGGGTTTGACTTAGGGTTGCATATATGTCTGATGTACAGAGTAGAAAGCTAAGTGAGTCCTCCTCACTATGTGGATTTTATGCATATGTATTACATATAGAAATTCGGGATGTTTTTGGACATGCTCATTTTGGAAGGATTTTTTTCAGTTAGTATTGTAAGTCATGCATTGAGATCATTGATATTGCATTACTGCTTATTGATCTTCTTGTGAAACTAACAACAAGATTGTGAAACTGTTGACAAAATTGTTGTGTTGACTGTTTTGTGTGCAGTGGCTAATGTTATTGTATTCAATGCATAGCTGTATATTGCAGATATCATTTCTATAAGCCAAAAATGCTATTGGTGAACACCTCACACAAGTTCTGATTGAGTACATTTTTGATGAACAGTATGTAAGTATATCATTTACATTTATCTTTTTACACATTTCCTCGTATAATACAAGTTTCACACTTAACATGACATTACTGCAGTTATGAGTTATGTCCTTTGGGGCTGTGTCTGTCCGATGCTATTCGTACACATCCATTACATGGGTAATTAATGTTTGTGTACATAGGATGGCATCACTTTTAACATTTGTATGTGCCTGGGCTATGTGTATTCCCTTGCTGATGACTGTGTGTGCTATTGTTTGCCTCATAGCTGGTGAGTATGTATGCTAAACTTTGAGGCTTAGGTGGTGAGTTTGTCTGCTATCCTTTGCCTCTTAGCCAGGGCAAGGGCATATTGTGCATGCCTACTTCGGCTGGCTGCCTTGCAGCTGGAGGTTCTCCCTCAGAATCCTTGTCTGTATGTGCTTGCCCTGCCTGTGTTCCAGGAATGTGTGGTCTTGACCGTAGCTGTCCCAGTTGCAGTTGTTTCCACAAGATGATAGTGTTTAACATGCCACGGACTGTGAGAATTTCTGCACAGGTGCCTTAGTCATACTGCAGGGCACCCCCTGATGTGTCTAGACACAGGAGTCATGATGTCTGCATGCATTTCAAAGTGAAATTATTTGCAGTGCACATTACATCTGGATATGTTAAAAGAATTCACCATATCAATAGGATTAAAAATGAGTGCATGGGGTGAGAGGATGGCATAATGGTTAAATTGATTCTCACATGAGGTAATTGGCTAGGCTTGAAATGGCCCACAAGGGTAATTAGCCTAGTACTAATCTATGAACTATGAACTATGTTATAGGATAACATGAAAATAATCAATTTATCTGTATTTATTTTATAATTTAAAATGTGTCTAATTTAGTTACTGTTTTCAAAATATGGGAAATATCCTAGTTCAGGTAGGTTGTATATATGGTCAACTCAAATCATACACCACGGTTAGAGCTATTTGTCTGAGATTGGTACAGCTCTACCTGCTTTTAATAAAGTTTAGTGAACCAATATCTTACCTTGCCATTGATGCCAACAGAATGATCTTTTAGATGTTGTTTTACATAAAACATTTAACATAGTGTTCATAATTAATTTAATAATCCATATCAACTAGTGTTCATAATTCATTTAATGATCCATATGAACCTATTTGCCATATCCAAAAACCAGCTCAGAACATTATCATTCCCTGGCACCGTTGACAATAAATGTATCGAGGTTGCATGCTTTTACAAGTCAGGGTTGCCACAAGCTGCATATTCAATACAAAAAACACAGAGACCTCAGATGGATTAAATGGCTGCAGCCATGCGTTTATTGTCATTAACTCAAACAGAAGCCAATTATTATGAGATGTGCACAAGGCAGGAATGTCAGGGAGGCCATTTTATTTCTTTCATAGCATTCCCCTAAACTGACAGGACAACAGACAGCACGTTGATATCCATCCCTTCTGATTCAACATACCCACATCATAACATAATTTTCATTTCACAGTTCATCTGGGCCGCCTTACAATCTGCCAAGGAGCCATTGCCAGGCTGGTACGTCCCCTAGCAACAATCCCTTGGGGCTGTCTGTCTTGTGGAAGGTCCAGCTGAAGAGTCCTGTGACCCCCCCCCCACTTACCTTGGCCTCCCTTACCTTTCCTGTCTTCTGCCACAGAAGGGAGGAATATTTCTCCCGTCCACCAGCACATCTCAATCTATCCTAAGTGGATGCCCTTCAAAGCTAAACCAGCTTGCAATTCCTTAAAAAAAATCCCCAAACCTTCTTCAGATAAATGAACCCCATCCTTATCATACCTGTCTGGCCACCAGACCCGAATTCCAGGGTGGGGAATGTACAACCCGCTATTGTCCCTTAACACCTTATCCATAGAACTTTTAATTCTCCTTCCCATTCTGTCCACAGCTGTAATGGACCTAGCCCCCCTCCATTTCTTTTTCTGTACCACTTCTGACCAGCAGATAATAGGTTGTGGCCAGCATTCATGCATGCAATATATCTCTTGTACCATCGAACCAATTAGATCTTTTAATGGATGTTGACAAATATCATTACTCCTAGATGCAATATAATGGCAGTAGGAGATTTATCGCTTCTTGCAGCTTGCTGTAGTACTGCCCTGAGATGGTGCCACTGCATTCCTGATACCCCAAACCAAATTGCTTTGCAAGAAGCTCGTTTTCCTCCTTGGAAGGAGAAGCCTCACCTGCACTGGACAAAGCAATGGAGTCTCCGAATGAAAGAATGTTCCACTATCCAGATGTATTTCTGATCCAAAGATGTGAGAGTTGAAATATAAAGGACAAGAGTTAAAGCCATTTACATCCTACATAGCCTTTATAAGCACTGGACTTCCACCTGCCCATTTTCATAATGTCGGTCTATGAAGCTCCCATTGCATGTGCAAATGAGGCTGCACCTATTCGAAAGGAATGTAATGTATATTTATCTGAGTCTAGGCCACTCAACTTGATTGCTTCCTTTAAAACTGTTCTCACCTGATACTGTGTCAGAGGTCCACCTTGTTGATGACAAAAGAATGGATCATCTGACCTATCCCTATAGTTGCAGTACTCTAGTAGCACTTTAGTCAAGACCCCATTCTAAACCCTTTGGGGTAACCACTCTTACCCACTAACCTTTGCCTTCTTGATCCATTTTGGATTTAGCCACATAAACCCAAGTGTCCTCCCCCAGCAAATGTACCTGTGCCAGTGGTAAAACTGTTCGTTGACCTTTCTTGTTGTTTGGTTGAATAATTTCAGACCATCTAAATGCCCCACAAAAAGCCAGCAGAAAGGCAGCCTAAATAATGCTACCTCATAAGAAGAAAAACAAACATTTAAAACTGCAAGCCACAGTTTACGTAAAACCACTGGACCTATGGGGTACCTTTTATCAGGCCTCTTGGGTGTTTGTTTCCCCCAGCCCTTAAACATTGTCTGTACCTGAAATGTGTTAGCTAAATCCTTCAGACCCAAAGCCTAATGAAACCAATTCAGAGCTGACAATGTGCTTCTTGCCCTTCCAAAAGTCCATCCTCTTTCTTTCATTACCAAAATGTAAGTCCTGATTTGGTAAGGTGGAATTGGCCAAACTTGTTTCCAGCCTCTGGATAATCTGGTCTGCAAAAATTGCTGTATGCATTTATTGTACTTTACCCTTGTCCGTCCACTGAGGGCATTCCACATTAGCCACCCTTCTCGTCTGCCCTTAAAGCCCATAAATGATATGGCACTCGAACCAGAGAAGGTTTCGCATTTGGAGCCAGAGACCGGAACAGGGTCTACTGCAAACGAGAAAGGGAGTCGCTGATTATTGACTATGTGTACTATGCTATACAAGCTGCCAGGGTAGACGTTGAAAAGACTGATTTGCTTTGTTCCCAGCTTTTTCAACCCTTCCCCTGGGCAGCCTAGCCCACTTCAGCCCTCCCACCTATCCTGACCCTACCTGTTCTCCACCTCCCCCCACTGAAACCTGAGTCCAAGCTGACCTGCCTCAGACAAATGATGGCTTGCTGAGATTGGCTTGCCAGCTGTTGTTACCATAATATAAGCACTTGTTGGAAAATTATACATACCGTTTGTAAAAGACAAGGAAATAGCAGTTCTAAATGCAAACCAACTGGTAAGGAAACACATTTAAGCATTACAGAGCCTCCATTTTAATATGCAATCAATTTAGAATTTTACTTTTGATTTGGACTAATTAATTTCCACTTAGTGACAAGATGACTGATGTATATGAATTAAGAACTGCAAAAATATTTCTAAATATCTCATTAAAATTAATATTTTCAAACAATTAAAGTAAGAATACATTCACTCTTTAAAATCTTTAAAATGAATGTATAGAAATATACTGAGTTATGGTTTAATAAATTAAAATATGTATCACATCAAGAGTAAATGTTTTACCCTGGGTTGAATACATGGAAATAATGAGAAATGAAAAGGTACATAATTAACTGAATATATTTTACAAAGATTAAAGCAAAACTATGTAAAGCTAAATTCATTAAAGCAATCTGATAATTGTATTGGTTATTTTGACTTAAAAGAGTTTAAGATGTAGTTACAGTTTCAGTATTATTTCAAATGCTAGTACTGTGAATTTTATTAAAACTTTTGGATAACCACCTGACTGCAATGATTTAATTAAAATGAGCTTATCTACTGATATCTGACGTTCTGTAATAAATAATTGTCAGTTAATTGTAATCTATGATATAAAACATCAAATGGTCCAAGTAAGACACTTTGTTCAGCATAATATAATAAAAGCAAGCCAAGCAGAGATCTCTGTAGTTAAATTGCTTTTATTATTTTACTTCAAATAAAATTCTTAATCAGACCACTTGGTCCTTTGTCTTTTGTAAATTTGCCATTTGATCATTAGAAAATCAACAGAATCAAGGATGTTATGATTTATTCAGCCTCCACAACTGTGTTTGCTGCCTGAACAAATCAGTCTTAAGAACAGGAATGTTCATCCAGAATAGGGGAATTGGAGTGGTCTGCATGAATGGCCAGGGAATCCTGCAGTTCTGCTGTTCCTTTCTTCCTTTTTTTTCACTTCAGAGGTTTGTTCATAGGAAAATCCAAGCCAATGTTATCTTCTTTTATCACCTTCTGGATTTTTTCTTTTTTCTTATAATTGTTCATTCATTTAATTTACCCATTCTTACAAAATGCCATTATACTCTGAATGGTAACACTGAAAACAGCCATATTGTATACATTTACCTTTTAACTTATCAACTTTGTTTATCTAAATTCTGTATGGAAATTTCATTGAGCTTTAACAGAATTACCGTAAGAAGTAACATAAGCACTAGGTAGCCTATCTACCACAAGAGTGGTTTCTGGCCCAGAAACTGTAGTTTATTGGCCATTTGGGCAGTTTTTCCATCTCTTTCAACCTTCTGGTTTAAAAGCCTGCATTTGCACTTGTTTCCCACCTTTCCTGTAACTAGTCTAGTCCACATACAGATTTGCTGTATCCAGGACTGCTTGTAAGCTTCTGAGCCTCCCAAGCCTTTCTGTGTTGGAGGGAAGCATTCTAGTTATCAGTGGGAGTGGAAGCAATAGGTAGCCTATCTACCACAAGATCCAGGTACAGATTCTTAGTTTTAGCACTTGAATTTGCTTATTCGTGCTCAGCACTTGTTCAGAACTTGTTGTTAGCACTAAATAAGCTATAAATTACTACAGCACTCAACCTTCCTCTTTACCTAGAGGAAAACAGTTTTTGAACTTACTTTCCTCACTTGATTAGAGAAAAACAGCTCTTATACTCACTTTCCTCACTTGTCTAGAGGAAAATATTTTTTTATTCAGGCATGTTCAAGGGTCAGCTCCCAGTGTTCTCTTCTGTCTATCTGATGAATCTGGGCATCTTGAGGCAATGTAGCAATTGCCTCATGTACACAGACAACCCGCTCCTCCTACCACCCAACACCACAACCCATGAGAGATGCAATCATCTAGACAAACTGGAGGTAAAGCTGTCTCCAACCAAGACTGAACTTGACAGTCAAGAGGAGAAGGTAAACACTTGCACCACACCACACTCATCACATAGTCCCACTAAACCTACACCACCAAAATCCATACATAGAAACACAAAAACATTCACAGAGGCATTCAGTAATAATCTGCTCAAGCAACAGAAACCTCCAAAGCATAAACGCAAGCAACCTCCACCCCCCCAACACAACCCAAATGACACATAGCCCACAGACTCAGTGTGCCAATAAACCACAGCACATAAGGCAAACCAACATACTCAACACACTAATCATAGGTGACTCTATAGTCAGGCACACTCTTGTCCCACTCACCAGGCTAAACAAGGAGAAGGTTACTGTCAGCTGCTTGTTGGGTGCTAGGATCCACCACATAACCCATGCACTCAGGTCACCCCACAACAAGTACAAATATGACTCTGTTATTGTCCGTGTTGGTGTGAACAACTTGAGATGTACCTCCTTGGACTACATGAAAAGTAACATGGAAGAGTTCTCAGATCTTGTAGCCCAGGCAGGTATGACCCTAGCCCTGAGTAACATCTTGCCATCGCCCAGAATGATATCGCAGTACAAGGACAAAATGATTAACTTCAACAATTGATTAAGCTTCTGGTGTCATTTTGAGGGGATCCAGTATCTGTCTGCCTGGGACAACATGGTCAACAGACCACGATGCTTTGCCAGAGATGGGTTGCACCTGTCACCCCTAGGATTCCGAATACTGGCTAAGGGTCTTGCTGCCCCTATAGTGCCGTTTTTAGTCAAGGTTTAAAGACAATTTCACCACCATAACTAGAACATGCAAGCAAACACTGAGGGTAATGCTACACAATGCTAGAAGTCTAAATCTAAAAATGCACTCACTCGAGGCACTCCTTAAAATGGAGAACATCAATATCTATGCAGTGACTGAGACCTGGTTCAAGGCTCTAGAGAGCACCCCTGCATTACCAGGCTATAACTCATACCACACTTTTCGGCCATCTAACCTGGACCAGAACACCAAAGGCGGAGGTGTGCCCATATTCATTAAGGATATCCACACCTCCATACTAGGTGCGCAGCATAATGTATCCAAGGTTATCCAAGTGCAACTAACTCTGGGCAAAACTGCAATCCAAATTGTAGTTGCTACAGATCCCTCATGATTCCCCAGGATTCTCACTCATCTTTTCTTGATATACTGGAAAATATTAGGGTTCAACCAAACACCCTAATAATGGGTGATTTCAACTACCCCACCATTAACTGGGAAAACTACTCATGTACCAACTCCTTCACTCAACGCTTTCTGGAATTCATAAATTGCAATGCCCTGGATCAACTTATCCACACCCCCACCAGGGGCAACAATATTCTAGTCCTAGTCATTACCAACACGAGTGACCACACCTGAAGTCAACTCCTCGTTGGTCAGAACCAACCATAAGCTAATCACCCTAGAGATCAACATCCCGCCTTCACCCACCATTAAGGAAACCACAGTAAAAAAATTCTACAAAGCCAACTTCATGCTTCTTAAGACAGAAGTGGTGAACTTCATGACACCCATGCAGATGGACAATACAGGTACGACTGCTGAATCCTACACAAATGCACTCTCTAAGCACTTACAGAAGTCATGGATCATGCTACCCAAACAGAACCAAGACGCTATCCTCCATAAAAAGGAAGCCAATCTGGCGGTTCCATGTCATAAGCAAACTCTACAACAGAAGGAACCACAAAGCATTCTATAGCTATGTCAAGAATCTCAATGGCAACACCCAGATCTGCTCTGAGTTACAGCACAATGGCACGAAAATTACAGAACCAACTGATATTGCCAACATCCTGGCAGATAGGTTCAGTGCTAACTTTACCCCCATCTCACCCCCTAAAGGGCCCATATCTATACAGTCAGAATGCAGAGTCCCTGTAATCACATCTATGCAGGTAAAGGCTGCACTCTCTAAAACCAAAAACACAGCATCCATGGAACCGGACAATATTCCAGGCTGCATTTTACACGAAATTCAGAATGAACTGGCTCCCCACCTAAGCACCATGTTAAATCATAGTCTCATGTTAGGCTTTATGCCCACTGAATGGCACACAGCAACAGTTATCCCACTCTGCAAAGGGGGAGCCGTCACTGATCCTAGGAACTATCACCCTATTAGCCTGACAAGCCTGGTCTGCAAACCCATGGAACGTATCATCATGGAACTCATAAATAAAGATATTGGTAACCTCCAAACTCTGGACCCCACCCAGTTCGGGTTTGTGAAAGGCAGATCATGAATTCTGAACCTGATTAACTTCTTTGAGGTAGTCACTAAAGCCATAGATGAGGATAAGGTTGTTTACACAGCCTATCTTGACCTCGCCAAGGCTTTCAACACCATCCCCCTTTCTGGAATTATAGCTAAACTCACTAAACTAGGTATAAATTCCTACATCACAAGATGAGTTGCCAACTGGCTTACTGACAGACCCCACTCTGTAAAAGTTGCAGACTCCAAATCTGACTTCAAATCAGTGATAAGTGGAGTACCACAGGGTTCATTCCTGGGACATCTCCTGTTTGGTATCTACTTCTCTGAAGCAGGCTAACACAGAAGGCCTCTGGCTAACAAAGTTTGCAGATGACTGCAAACTGGGAATCATAGTCGAGTCCCCAAATGATGTGGACATCCTACAGAAGGGCTCACTGAGAAAGATGCCTGGTGTCAGAGGCATGGCCTCAAGCTCAATGCCAAACATTGCATTGTCACCCTCTTTGGTAAAAACTCTGTACCCATGAACTACCACATAAACGGCAGTCTACTTAATGCAGAATGTGTGATAAGAGACCTTGGGACCCAGGTGGACAGTAGTCTCTCCATTGAAAATCTCATTGCAACAGTAGTCAGGAAATTCTTCTATGTGGCACACTTCATCACAAAAGGGTTCTCATCCAGGTAAAAAGAGGTCATTGTCCCCCTGTACTCGGCACTCATTAGACCCATTATAGATCACAATTCCCCTTTTGGAATGTACCTCACAAGACATCTGCAGCAGCTGGAAAGGCCACAGACATACCTCACAAAGAGGATCACTGGCCTCAAACAGATGCTCTACACTGACTGTCTCAAAAAACTCCAGCTTTACTCTGTAGCATAATGCCTACTCCGAGGAGATCTCTGCCTAACATATAAATCTATGTTAAACCCAGAGCTGTTAGACATGCTACACCTAATGAAATCCCAATGCCTCCGAGCTACAATCTCTAGGGACCTAAAGCTTGTCACCACAATAAACAGGACATGTTGGAGTGATAGATTTCTGTCCAGGAGACTTCCTATACTCTGGAACAAGCTACCCATCTATGTCAAGCAAAGTTCCTCATTAGCACTCTTCAAAAAAAATCTTAATGAATGGATGGGAAATGGGAAATACACCCCAGGGATCACTTCTGTGGCTCTGCTTGATAGGGGCACAGGAAATTAACTTTCTTGGATGGCGTAAGCCAGGGAATCTTGTTCATGACTCACAAACTGTCTTTACTTATTTTATATTCCTCTTTCATATATCACATTAAATGGATAAGACATACACAGGGCAAAATTGGCAAGCAAACACACTCATACCACACTTGATATGCATTCATATGTCCAGATTTAGCAAAATGCTAGAATGTGATATAGCTTCAAACCCTATGCATCAGTTTGCCCACATTCATTTCTTAGTCTTTCAGTTCTTTGACTTTTACAATCTCTGCCGTCACCTTTATTGTACATAGGCCAGATGATCTGCAACCAGTGCACTACAAACTAACTTGCATATAGTAAATGAACCATAGAGATCATGTTCATATAAGTATTAAGAAGTGTAACAGTTTTTTTTTCATACATGTTTGCAGTTATGCTGTTCATATACTAGTGCATGTCAGCTGGATTCTTTCAAAAATTACCACATATGCCCATCTTTTATTATCATATAACTATAAAAAGAAAATATGTAAAGGCATATTTTTTAAAGTTAATATAGTAGTTAGCAGTCAGTTAATTACCATTTCACAGGAGCTAGTGACTTCTCTGTGCTTTGGATATCTCCTGCTGAATACCAGAAAGGCGAAAGTGGTCACATCCCTTTTAAATGTCTTCAAGTTATCTTATGTTTCTGTGGTTTGACTAATTAAGTTCATTTTGTACTTAATAAAATATCCCAGATTGTTGATGTAGAAGGATATAACCCTGATTGCAACACTCAGACTGAGTTTAAGTAGTAGCAGTTTGAGAACTGGAAGAGCCTGAGTGGGGGTGGAGCCGATGAATGACAGTTGTCAGCTGACTCATTCTAAGAGAGAGGCTCTGGTAGCACTGTGTCAGCCATGGCTTGTAGTGTAAATGAAGACTTGCATGAAGGCCATTGACTGGGCTACATAGCCTTGGTTTCCCAAGCCAGTGTGATGGTAACCCAGATTTATGATGAGTTGCCAAAGGTAATTTCAGTGAATGGAAACAAATTGAAAAACATTTCTAATACTACCTTCAGCAAACATTATTACATTTTTTGCAGGGGGAATTCCTCGCTGCACCCCACATACCTTCTGAACTTATATATATATATATACAAAGTATGAGATCACTCAATAGTAGAGAAAAAGGCAAACTCAACTTTCAGCAAAAGTAGTTTTGGCAAAAAGTACTAATTTTTTTGCATTCTCCTAAACTTCCTTTGTCAAAGTGACATGCTCTGGCAGCCCTTAGGGGGACCAGCACAAACATGTCAAGAGATGAGCCAATGCTGCACCACAGTGATGAAGTGCTTATGATAGGCACAAGAAGTGATGTCAGTCTAGGGTGAGAGCATGGAAATCTGCATCTATAGCTTGTACCTGATATGAAACAAACCACTAATTACAATAACGCTTGTTAGCTGGGGACATGCTACTTGTGATGTCTCTAAGCCCTGGGCATGAGGGAAAAGCTGGGCTAACCTGGCCGATGAGATGAGACACCTTAACTGTAAATGGAGACAGGCAGGTACAGCCTTCTATGACCCCCAAATCTGGGTGACTAAGTCAAACTAACATGGTTGTGGTGAACCACAGTGTACAATCGTATGTCAGCTGCATCAGTAGAAGCATTAATAACCTTAACAAATGCCTGATTTATGACCCCTTTGAACAACACTTGTACACTTGAACCTGTATGTAAATTGCTTCTACAGAGAATAAACTGGCTCAGGTCACACTAAATGATGCTTGTTGGTCAACCTGCAGAGAGGCAAATATTAGCTACAGAAAGAAAATCATAGATACACACCTCTTCTAAAAACAGCACAGTAAGTGGGGTGTTTGATTACTGAAATGGAATTTTTTTGCATGTGGTAATTTACAATTACAACCTCAAAAATCTATTAGGTGAATTGTACAATGACCTTGATGGTGTTATGTGACCAAAGACAAGTTCACTAAATATATATCTAATACAGAATCACAAACAAAGCAAAATACTTTTAAGGCATTGTTAGCTGCCAAAACCAAGTTCTCTAAAATGTCGAATAAAAAATTAAAAGGTCTGTAAACAGATAATGTAAATTTATTGTCAGAAGTAAAACAGTGCTATGCATGCATCAGTGTTAAACAGTCCACATGTGCTATGTGTGCATCAGTGTGTTATACATTCCACATGTGCTATGCATGCATCAGCATGTTAAACAGTCCACATGTGCTATGCATGCATCAGCGTGTTATACATTCCACATGTGCTATGCATGCATCAGTGTGTTAAACAGTCCACATGTGCTATGTGTGCAACAGCGTGTTAAACAGTCCACATGTGCTATGCATGCTTCAACTTGTTAAACAGTCCACATGTTTATGCAAGCATTAACATGTTAAAGAGTCCACATGTGTTATGCATGCATCAGTGTGTTAAACAGTCCACATGTGCTTTGCATGCATCAACATGTTAAACAGTCCATGTGTGCAGTATGGCAACAAGCTGCCTCAGCTGAATCAGTTCAGTGAAGAGAAAAAAACAGTAAAGCGTGTTGTTATATAATGAATATATTAAAAAATGAGACTATTTTTTAATAGCTCCATTGTACAATCACTGATAAGTCTAAGTTAAATTATATTTTACGCATGCGTTGTGAAGTTTACCCAGTCCATTGGTGAGTAAATGTTCCTTTTCCATGAACCTGGTATTGACTACTACTATAACAATTGTGCTTTCACTCTGTGTTTTCAGAAATGCATGCCCCCTTCCTTCTAGCAAATACTGTCAACTCTGAGTAATAACATTTGAAAAAAAATATATACATATATATATAAAATCTCTTACTTCTTTCTTTTCCTCTTTTTCTTGTAAATCTTTTTTACATATTTGCCTCAACATGCACAGACCAAAGTGTGTGTGTGTGTGTGTGTGTGTGTGTGTGTGTGTGTGTGTGTGTGTGTGTGTGTGTGTGTGTGTGTGTTTTTTTTTTTTTTGTCCCCACACAGCATACATTTGCTTAATTAATACCTTTGTCTTCATGCCTGCCCTACACACAAATATGTACTCATTTATTATGCATAGATGCCTAGGAATTGTTGCATTCTAGTTCACATTCAATTATATAGTTTAAATCCAATTCTTACACCTCAGGTATGAAAAGGTAAGATAGGAGGGGTTTAAATCTTATAAAGTTTCACATCTGTAACTTTTTTGAAAATGGTGTGCAGTAAATAAATACTCAGTCTTCATTCCTTAAAGAAGACTATGAAATATAAAAGTAAAATGGTCTATGTTAGATTAGCTTCATACAGTTGCGATGAATTCTTTACTAAATTAAGTCATATATTTAATTAGTCTTATTGTTATACATATTAATGTTTCATCCTGCATGTTAATAATGTAGAACAGTTCTACTGATTTTTAGCATCTTATTTCTCATAAGAATTTATATCCTGTCACTGGCATAGTTGACTGAATTTAATCAGTGTGATATTAGGTAAGACTGCTATTGTGATTAAGTCATATTCTTATTGTGTATATAAAAGGGAAGCAGCCAGAAAGCTTTTAGTATCAGAACTAATTACATAGAAATTATTAATTGCATTTTAAAAGAAATATATAAAAATGTATAAAACTATGGAAAGAAATGCAATGCATCATTTCATGATAAAAATATCTGATCTCACTACATACATACATACAAATATTTCAAGTACGGGTATTAATGCCCTTCTAGCTTGCCAATATACCAAACACTTGTTCCCATAATAAGTGTCCAGGCTGTCTTAAAAATATCTAAACTAGTACTTGCTTTAATGAAATTTGGTAGTCTGTTCCATGCATCAGCTACTCTCTCAGAGAACCAATTAGTGCACTTCTTATTCCTATAGGATCTTCTACACAGGTTGTCTGATGATTCTCTAGTACTTTTGTTAACCCCAAACATTCCCAGAGGTAGATGTCACTAAATGCCCTATATACCTGAATAAGATCACCTATTAGATATCTGTAAGATACACTGTACAAGTTCAGATATTTTAGTCTTTCATAATAACTTAAATTTTCACAACCATGGATACCTTTGGTATATTTCTGATGTACTCTTTCTAGTTTACTCATGCTTGTTTTCTTATAGGGTTTCCATATTGTTATTCCATACTCAAGTTTGGGTCTAATGTAACTAACAAACAACAACTTCATTATTTTTGATTTCCTAGACTTTATAAATCTTTTTATACAACCTATAGTTCTATAACTATTATTAACCAATTGGTTGATATGATTAGAAAAACTCATACATGAATCTACCCATATACCAAGGTCCGCATTGTGCCAGTTCCTCTATCAAGTAGAGTCACTGAAGTGATCCCGGGGTGAACTTTCTATTACCTATCCACTCATCAAGATTTCACTTGAAGAGGGCTGGTGAGGTGCTCTGCTTGACATGTATGGGAAATCTGTTTCAGAGCATGGGTAGTCTCTGGGTTATGAACCTGCCTCCAGCATGTTCTGTTAGATGTAGCATTTCTAACAGAGCTGGATCAGAGATGGCTTTGTATGTCAAGCACAGAGAATAGCTGGAGTTTTAGTCTGTCTGTTGGCCTCTTCAACTGTTGCAGGTGTCTAGTGAGGTACATGCCAAATGGGGCATTATACTCTATGATTGGTCTAATACAGAAGGACTTTCTGACCCACAGTGCATGTGTGGTGTTTGAGGAGGTTGTTGTCAACAGTGTGTGTATCAGATCTCTTAATGCCTTCATTGTTCAGTGGGCTATTTGGCATTGGCTGCATGACCTGCCTTACCTTCATCCACCACTCTGGTGACTGACTCAAAAAAGTCAACCAGGTTGAGCAGGCATGATTTCTCTTTTATGGAGAGGGATGACTGTAGCAGTGCACCATTCTGTAGGGACAAAGCCTGAGGTGAGGCTGTGAGTGAACAGAGCACACAGATGTGATGCCAGTTCACTTTGTAATTCATGTAGAATACAGCCAGGAATATTGTCGGGTCTCATGGGAGCTGTATTCTTGGCCTTAGAAAATGCAGCTTTAACCTGTGCTGCAGTAATGTTGGGTGCCTGGCATTCTTCCGGTATTGATATTGGCCTTTTAGTGGGGGAGAGGGGTAAAGTTTGCATTGAATCTGTCAGCCAGTATGTTGGCAATATCTGTTAGCTCAGTATAGGAGGTACCATTGTGCAGTAACTCAGAGCAAATCTGGGTATTGCCGTGGAGATTCTTGATATAACTGTAGAAGGCTTTGTGGTTGTTTTTAGTGTCTGCCGCAATTCTGCTTTTATAGCTAGCTTTAGAAGCTTTGATGAGGGATCTCAACTTTTTGTTGAGGCTAATAAGGGAGTGTTTCCCATCTTGGGACTTCACCTTTTTCTCCAACAGTTTCTTCCTTCTGTTACAGAGTTTATTAATGGCAGTGGACCACCAGACTGGCTTCCTTTTTTTGGAGGAGAGCATCTTGGTTCTGTTTGATATGGCTTGTTCCATGCATTTATTTATGTGTTCGTACAGTGCATTGTTGTATGATTCAGCAGTCATGCATCTATTTTCCATTGACATGGGTACCATGAAGTTAGCCGCATCTGTTTTTAGGAGTCCAAAGTCAGCTTTGGAGAAGATTTTCATGGTGGATACCTTTACAGGGGGTGTGGGTGAGATGTGAATTTCCATGGTGATCAGTTTGTGGTCAGATCTAATCAGGGAGGAATTGACTACTGGTGTAGAACAACGGTTGTCCATGTTAGTAATAACCAGGTCAAGGGTGTTGCTTCCTGTAGTGGGGGTAAGAATGAGCTGGTCCAGGGCATTGGGATGAATTCCAGGAAGCGTTGTGCCAGTGCATTGCTGCATGAGTAGTTTTCTCAGCTGATGGAGGTGTAGTTGAAGTCACCTAGTATGAGACTGTTGGGTTGGATCTTAATAGTTTCCATAGTGCTTAGGAATGTGGAGTGAGAGTCTTTGGACATGGGTGGGGACCTATAGCAGGCTATGACCTGAATTACCATCTTACCCAATGTTAGTTGTACCTGAAGTATCTCAGATGCATTAATTCTGGGCTACTAGTCTGGAGGTGTGCATACATTTTATGAACATGGAGACACCACCGCCTTTGGAGCTTTGTTCCAAGGGAACAAGGGAAGTAAATAGTGTGGGAAAAATAGCCAGGGAATTGTTATGGCTAGGCTTGTATGAGCCCTAGGGCCATTAGCCTAGTATCAATCTGTGAACCTATGAACCTTGTTCTGGGGCCGAAAGGTGTGGAATGAGTTATAGCCTGGTAGCGCTGAGGTGCTTTTAGCTCCTTTAAACCAGGTCTCTGTTACAGCACAAATGTCTATTTTCTCCATTTTGAGGAGTGCTTCGAATGAGTGAATTTTGAGATTTAGACTACTAGCATTGAGTGGCATGACCCTCAGATTGCATTTATTTATAGCTGTTATGGTGGTGATTTGGTCTTTGGAACGCCACCTAAAAAAGGCACTATAGGGGTGGCAAGACCCTTAGAATGACACCAGAAACATAGCCAATTGTTGAAGTCAATCATTTTTTGTTTGTACTGTGGTATCATTCTGGGCGATGGTAGGATGCTGCTCAGGGCTAGGGTCAAACCTTCCTGGGCCACATAATCAGGCAGCTCCACCATGTCTCTTTTCATGTAGTCCAGGGAGGTGCATCTCAGGTCATTCACACCCACATGGACAATGATAGAGTCATACTTCAACTTGTTGTGGAGTGACCTGAGTGCATGTGTTATGTGTTGGATTCTGGCACCTGATAGACAGCTGACTGTTACTTTCTCCTTATTCTGCCTAGTGAGTGGGACATCAGTGTGTCTCACTATTGAGTCACCTATGCTTATTGTATTGGGCAAGCTGTTTTGCCTTTGGGGCTTAGGTGAGGGGAACACTGTGTAGGTGAGCTATGGGTCTTGTGGTCTGTTCTGTGTTGTGGTGGTCGAGTGTGTTTCTGCCTTGGAGGTCCCCGCTGTTTGGGTAGATTTCCATTGAGAGCCTCTGGGAAGGTAGGTGTTTGGTTTGGTTTTTGTTTTTATGTGACGGCTGTGATGGTGGTTGTTCTGTAGGGCTATGTGTTCCATGTGGTGTAATGCAGGTGTTGACCTTCTCCTCTTGACCAGCTATTCAGGTCTTGGCTGGAGAGTGCATGGCTTCCAATTTGGAGATATAAGTGCATCTCTTACAAGTCTGAGTGTTGGGAAGTAAGAGGAGAGAGTTGTCTGTGTACATGAGGCAGCTGACAAACTGCCTCAGAATGCCCAGGTTCACCAGGTTAATAAGAGAAAGCACAGGAAACTGACCTTTAGACATGCCAGGAGGGATGGTCATCATTACTAAGTACTAGAGTTGTTTCATTATAGGACGTCTATTGCTGATAGCACTTGTGTGCTACACTAATCATTTTGTGTTGTATTAAATATTCACCTTTCAGTTTATGCCTACCAAATCTCATATGCTTAGTTTTTGATGTATTTATCAGCATATTATTCTCATGTGTCTAAATGGTCAATGTTCTCAAGTTATTTTGCAGACATGCCTTATCTGTAACACATGTAATCAGTTTAACCAATTTCCTGTTGTCTGCATATAGACTGTAGAACATCTCAAATAAAAATGTTAGATCTGAACGATACAATCTAAACAAGTAAGGGCCTAGGACAGAGCCCTGTGTGATACTGTGACTTTAACCAAGGATTTCACCTGTCCAATTGCTGTATGATACTTGCCATGTCCTATTTGCAAGCCATGCAGCTATCCATCTTATCAAGAGTACATCAATATCTTGTTGTACTAATTTATTGAACAGTTATGTTTATGACCCTGTCAAATGATGAAGTTAAATCTATATAAATAACATCACAGCACAATTTTTCATTCATGGCTCTTATTATATTGTTATAGAAAATCATGTCGTAGGTGGTAATAGATCTGTTTTCAACATATGCATGGTGATATATGGTTTCAAGTCCAACCTATTCAGTTCTGACAATAACATCCAACATTACCTTCTCCATTATTTTTTCACAACATGAAAGTAGACTTAAGGGTCTATATGACTCTGGGTTTGTCCTACTCCTCTTTCCCTTAAAAACAGGTTTAATAAGCGCACGTCTCCAATATTGAGGAATCTCCCCATATTTATATGACCTAGTGAATAATAGATATAATGGTATTGTAAATTCTTTCTTAGGTCATTGTTACTAATTCCATCTCCTCCCTGTGCTTTGTTTGGATCCAGTCTGTGCCGTTCTTTTTCAATATAATCTAATTTGATTCCAGTATCTGGGGTTACCTGGATGTCACTAGGGCAACTTACAAACCCTTCTGTGGAGCCAAACTGTTTTGCATAAGATTTTGTAAATATATCTATAATCTGTAGTGTCTGAGAATAAATTTTAGAATCTGCACACAGTTTATCTTTTTGTGTATCTTTGCTCCTTCCACATCTTATGTATCTATAAAAAGGTTTTCTGTTATGCTCAATATCTTAGTATAAATTTTCTTCACATTTTTCTTGATCTTGTGTCATGCTATGCTTAATCAGTTTGTCCAGTTTGTTTATTTCAGTTTGCAAAGTTGTTCTCGCTTCCTTTTCTTATATTTTTTGTCTCTCAAATTATTCAGATATCTTGTTCTTATGGAATATATCTGCTTGATGTTGTATGCCTAGATCCTGATGTTAAACACTTTTTTTTAATTTTTTGCCCTCACTTTCTCTTTCAAAACTTTTCACATTCCATCTGCAGTTTTTCCACAGAACACCTCACTCCAGTTAGTTTTACATAGTGACTGTTTTGCTTCCATATAATCTGTAATTAACCTTCTGTGCATTGGCTTAGATTTCAGTTTGGCAGAATTATCTAGCAACAAATTAACATTTGTAACCCCATGATCACTGTACATCAGTGGTGGTAAAACTTGACTTGAAGTTAGAGTAACTTCTTTGGGAAAACAAACAATGTCTAGTATGCTACACATTAGTTGAAATAATGTTCCAGTACTGATTGACAGGGAATAAGCAGTCATTCAAATAAAATTGCTGCATTATAAAGTTTAATTCCAACATATTAAGGACTGTCTGGACATCAAGGTTTATGCAGGTCAAGACTTTATTTTTTCACAACTTGAACAGTCCAATATAACCAGAGATCTGGATCTACTTTAGCAAATAAATAAATATTGGTGGATAGACAGATTTGTCACACAGCAGCTACCTCTTTTCAGAAAAAAAACTATCATTCCAGATCAAGATATGTGATACACCATCTTTCTTTAAGAAGGGATTAATCAACTGGATGGGTATTGATAAATGTACCCATGGTATAAATGGCTGGGTCTACTTCAAATGATCACAATGTCACTTAACTGAATATTAAATGATCAAGATGAAAACACAGAGCTTGCATTTAAATGAACACTCACAACACCAAGGAAAGGAGGCAGTTGGAAAGTTGCAAAAAAACCCCAAACCAAAGCAAATTGAACACACCCAATGTAGGGGGCTGTGCCCCCCATACCCTCCAACTAAATATTCCAACTCTGAGATCACACAATATTGGGGAAAAGGGCAAATTCCTGAATGCTGGCTGACTGCCTCCTTTCTCTGGTGATAATATCTGTGTTGATTGTTCGCTGAAATGCAAGTTTGGTGTTTTCATCTCGATTATTTAAAATTCGGGTAAGCAACATTTCAATTATTTGAAGTAGACCCATTGCTCAGTGTAAAAGGAGGTAAGGTCTAAGAATGGGCACTGCTGAGGCATAACTGGTCACATGACCTAGTTGCCTTGAATAGTCTATGATTTTGTGATTAATGGAACTGCAGATAAAGATACTTTGCATTCTGTTTCAGGAAATATCCCCTGTGAGACATGTATGTTTTCCATATTAAAACTCAGTTTCTGTGTGCACACATAAAAATAATGCATAGACATGGCTCAAAATGTTGAGTTTATTTCATCAATGAGTGCTAAGGATTTCTTCAAATATGGCAGTGCACAAAGGAGCTGTAAATACCTAACAGCACTCATATGAAGGTAGCTACAGAATGAGTTTATATTTTGTCTAAATAAAAATAGTTAAGAAGGTATAATGAAAAGTAATATTTTTATGTAGTTGACTAACAATGTTTTTTCACTCAAATGAACAACTTATTTTAGTTCTGTGGGTGGTAAATGCTTGTCTTATGAGGGACTCTGATTTTCTATTTTTCTTTGAAAATATTGGTAAATCCTAGATTGTGACTATTAAGTATTGAGAAAGTTTTATATTTTCATGGAGTTTGGCATTTTAGTACCACAACCTGTATTTCTTTATACATTTACTACTTACAATGTTCCCAGCCTACACAAATTCTACTTTAATCTCACATATACTGTATATTTTTATTTATATTTATTTACTGACATTTGATTACTGGGAAAGTACAACTGGGTATTAGTCCATTTTCAGTGGAGATCTGGGGATAAAAGCTCCAAATTATTACAAAATATTCACAGAAATTCAATAAAGCTTGCATGAAATATTTTTTGTGTGCAGGTGTGAACAGTTTTAGATTCAGCAGACTCAGTGTAGTGGCATGCATGCACAGCTAAGGAACTTTTCATGCAATGCAAATTTCTGCTTAAGTAGCTAAATGTTATGCAGATTAACCAGGTGGAGTGATCTAAGAAGCCATAATGCAGCTGTTTAGACTCTGTGTCCGTGTTAGTAGTGTACGTGGAAATTTTCCGCATACAGGAGTCTACACTCAAAGAAAGTGATGTAAAAGTCTGCAAATATGGACATAATTCCTCTGAAAAGGTAAGAACACATACATAAATATTCAAAGCATACATTGTGGATGTCTGAAAACAACAGGGATTATGTGAAATTAATATTTTTTTATTTTTTACACTTCCACATGTTTGTGCTATGCTACACATTGGGCAAACATGCTTAACATAAAATTAAAATAAAAACTTGTAACAGAACATTTATAATGCACTCTAGATAAATGTACTATAAAACCTTGCAGTGGGTCTGTACAATAATGCTTTCTTGCTGTTACCCAGATTAGATGGCTATGAACTGTGTAGTTTCCAGGCTGTCGGCACAAATATTATGCAAATGAGGGGTAAATGCTGCGGATGTGCTGAATTGCTAAAGGAAGCAACCATGTACGCATACCCACTTAGTGTAGTCTCCTACCGGTGTTTATATTCCTACTGAATGTAGATGACATTAGGAGGGGTCATATCACTTTTAAGATATTTTGTGCTTAGTGCACATAGCATAGCTTGATTGCGCGATCAGACCACCCATGTCCCAGTCATGATGTAGCTAGCTATAAATGTAAACTGGATATATTCAATTAATAATATACAGTTTTGTATAGCTATACTGAGTGACACTGCACACAGCACTGTGTTGTGCACTAAAGCAGGGCCTTTAAATAATTTCCATTATATTCTATGCAGGTGAACTGCATCATAATTAGCCAAGCTGACATGGTGGACCTACTCTAGAAATGTATAACTTGTGCATATACCCTACATTCTGATTTTCCCTCAATACTCTGAACCATTGGAGTAGAGACTTAGAAATTTTAACTGAGATAATGCTAGGGGCTGCTGCAGCTCTGTTACATCTGTATGTGCTAGATGCTGAAGTCAATGCTGCTGCTGCTTTTGCTTCTGACAATAGGCCTAGGCAGAGAAGGAGAAAATTGTTCAGGCCCAGGGTAACCTTCCAGGAGCTACATGAGCTAGAGATTGTAGAGCACTACAGGGTGGACAGGGACATATTACAAGAACTCAGTGAGCTCTGCTGCCCTCAACTCAGAGCCAGAGCTAATAGAGGGGATCCCATCTCAATGGAAACTAAGGTATGTGTAGCCCTTAGGATACTAGTTACAGGTACTTTTCAAAGACCAGCTGGGGACATCATGGGGATGTCAAAGGCATCATCATCCAGGAGACTCCATCAATTCCTTGATGCTATGCTACCACATGCCAGTGAGTACATATATTTTCCCCTTTCCCTGAGGTGAGGGCTAGCAATATGCAACACTTCTACCATGTAGCGCACTATGCTGAAATACTGGGTGTCGTAGATTGCACTCATGTACACATCAAGGCACCACCTGGTGAGCAGTGTAGTATTTACATTAACTGCAAGGGATACCACTCCATCAACAACCAAGTCATGTGCAATTCCCAGGGGATTATCATGAATGTTTGTGCTGGCAACCCTGGGAGTTGTCACAATTCCCATATCTGGCACACATCACAGCAGTACCAGATGTTTGTTAGGGGGCAACATCCTACAGAACCATTTACTGGGGGATGCTGGCTATGCCCAGGAACTTTGGATGATGACACCCATGAGAAATGCAAACACACGGAGGAATGCCATAATGAGGCACATGCACAAACTAGGAACATCAGAGAATGTGTATTTGAGCTTCTGATGTCACAGTTCCAGTGCCTTAGTTTATCTGGTGGAGCCAGGCAGTATACCCCATGCACATGTGTATTCACAGTATGTGCTATACTACAAAATCTGATCCTGTGGAAACATACTGCAGCAGGAACAGCAAAGGAAAGGGATACACAGCCCCCCCCCACAAGTGCCTAGGTCTCCATAGTCACAGTCACTGGAGTACTCAGAGGAGGAACCCTCTGTTGATGTCCATCAAGGCAGAAGTAGGCATGCTATGTATGCCTTGGCTTTGGCTAAGAGACAATGCATAGCATATTTACTGTCAACCTAAGAACCTAGGAGTAGACACCTTACTTCTACTCACAAACATATATTAAGATTGATGCCAGCCAAATGATACATCCAGTACAGTATCATGAATTGGCTGTGTACTGCTTGCATCAGACAGAGTCAGCCCTGAACTACAGTTATGTCACCTGTGACATTTGCAAGGTAAGTAAGCAACCTACACAGCATTCTAGTGGATTATTATGATATATCATTGTATCCATGTACCTGGTACATTATGCGGTGGCTATTTGGACAGAAATTACATACACATGGAACTGCAAGCACCCATTCCACTATCATGTGTCCATTTTAAATCAGTATGCCTCATGCATGGAAACTTCATGCAATCCTACTGAAGCAGATTACTGATACAATGTTCAAGGGAGATGTTAGACAGTGAAGTTAAATTATATTCAGACTAGTGTGTACCTAGCAGAACACTGAGTTTGTTTTCCCACCACTCAAAACAGCAGTGTCCCCTAGTACTGCCATAAAAGTAACTAATCTATGTTATATAAGCTTTTCACACAGTTAGCATGCCACACAGTCTCAGGACAGTAATATTGAATCTGATCTTATATTGCATGTGCTAGGTAACTGAGGAATAGCAATGAACATATTTATGCAGGTAATTGTGTAATGAATGATCCACTTTCTGTTAAACAGCTTATGTGGCTCAAAGGACTAAAGCATTTAGATTGTGTAATGCTGTTCCGGGTTCTAACTGAGAAATATCCAGATTTTTTTGGATGTAAAGTAGTAATAAGTTATGTTTTACAGACTGTGATGCATATCTAAGACCTGTTTAAAAAGTCTTAGCTAATTTTCACAAAGTCCACCTGTGCAGAAACAAGTTCAGAGGTCACACCGTGTAACAAAGAAGATTCCAGCCTGGAGTACAGCTAGGTGGGGGTTGGAGTGAGTTTATGGAACAATAAGTCTCTGATGTAGGTAATGCACCTCCCAATTGTGCACTGCTTAGCAATGTGCAAACAATCCAAAA
>NC_056737.1:1866532295-1866792884 GCF_019279795.1 Protopterus annectens
AAATTGATGTTGTGTGAACAAATGTGGGACTGCAATTCTGTGTTCCGGGAACCTAAATTTACAGTATGCCATACATAGGTCATGCCGGAGGGACAGGAACATTTCCTGAAGGTGGACATTCCTCTGCAGTAGGTCTCACATCCATGTCAAGCAAATCACCTCCATTATTCTGTTGAAGGGCAGGATGCATGAATTGCTATGAAACTGTTATCTAACATGGATGACTGCCATTGTGGACTTTGCTAGACTAACCATGGAAATCTATGTCACCTGGCATTGAATATTATATTATGATGCAGCAGCTATGCTCCTAATCGCCATCAGATCACTACCCTAGTCACATCCTATGAACCGCAGAACCCAAGGCATAATATGTGCAAAACTGTACCAGTTGGTATGGTTGTTATTCAATGTATCTACCTGGAAAAGGCTAAAACAAGCCTAGAGACCCTTCCATCATCTAGGACAAGAGTGTGGATCAACAAACATGCTGTGGCCTGCTTCTTATCTTAGGATTGGTGTTAATGTTTTGCTTCTGTTGAGAGAAAAAGCAAAGGCACATTGTATCCCAGCAGAGTGAGACCATGGTGAGACCAGCAGTGGTAGTAACCAGGCAGTAGATGTTCATGCGACTCACCTCTTTTCAGCATTCTTGACAAGGTAATTCTTTGTTTTCAGTAAACACTGCTTGATTTGTTTCTAACTTCAGAATAACTGTCTAAATACTTCATCCTTAAACTTTCAGGGCTTACGTATTAGTTTCCCCTCAAGTATTTGGCAGTGCTATGTACAAACTTAGACACCTTGAGTGATATTTTTCCTGGGAAAGCATGAAGGAATTTACCCCAGTACTGTGTTGCACACAGGTCAGCTAGTCTGCATTGACAAGCACTGTCCACATAGTTGCAAAACAGATACTCGTGATACTGATTGATATTCACAATACAACTGCTTAATCAATAAAAAGGGCCTGTTGCCATGGATATGAAGTTTTCCACTGTGACCTTTACCACCTTGTTGGATATGGGCATTCTGAGGCAATGTAGAAATTGCCTCATGTTTACCAACAACCAGTTCATTCTCAAACAAACTAATATGTTATGTGAGAGATGCATTTATACAATGTCACTGGAGGCAAAGCTCTCACATGAAAGTGCTCCTAATGGCAGTAAGGTAGTCAGTAGTACATATGCTGCACCCATCACACACAGTTCAAAGCAAACATATGCTGAGTCACTGAAATGTAAGCTTCATAAATCATAAAGACCTCATAGATGAAGTACAGATAGCAAATATCCTCAGCAGCCCAAAATGCAATCTGTAAAAACAACACTCATATGGACACATAGTGCTACATCTCATGGAGGTTCAACCTATAAGCCCATAAGGCAAACCACCACAAAATCCAATACTCTAGTCAGAGGAGACTCCATTGTAAGACACCCTGATATCCTTTTCACCAAGCTGAGTAAGGCAAAAGACACGTTCAGTTGCTTATTAGGGGCTAGGATCCATCACATTATACACACACTCATGTAACTGGACCACAAGTAACACAAACTCAACGTGTGAGAGATGCAACTATATTAACAGCCTTGAATATATGCTATTTCACATACTAGTCAGGGCATATTACAATGAGTAGGTTCTCAGAATGTGCACCTCACCTCCCACTCCACCCAAACCCATATCACACATACCTACATATGTGGAGGTCCTCACCAGAAGCATAAATAAACACCAGAGACCTCCCAAACACAAGCATGCTATACATAGTACTTCCTCTGCAGAACACAACACACATAATAGCTCTTGCACCGCTGTCTCACCTGCCAAGCCCTTAAGGCAAAACACAAAACAAAACATATTAAGTCATAGGTGATTCCATTGTGAGACACACAGATGCCCCTCTTACCAGGCTGGACAGAGAGAAGGTCACAGTCAGCTGTCTATCAGGTGCCAGGATCAGTCATATCATACATGCACTCACATATCCCAAAAACATTTACTGTTGTGACTCTGTCATAATCCATGTTTGTGGGAATGACTTGAGATGTACCTCTCTGGACTAAATGAAGAGAGACATGACTGAGCTCTTGGACTATGTGTCTCAGACAGGTATATCCATAGCCTTAAGGAGCATTTTACCTTCACCTGCAATGATGCTTCAATACAAACAGAAAATGATTGACATCAATAATTACCTTAGTTTCTGGTGTTATTCTAAGGTGATGCAGTATCTGTCAGCCTGGGATTGCATCCAGAAAAGAAAAAGTTATATCCTGTCTGTACTCTTCTCTCATCAGGTCAATAATGGACTACAATGTCCCTTTTGATATGCATGTTTCCAAACACCTGCAGCAATTTAAGAAACCATAAAGTTTCCTCATAAAGATAATTCAATGTCCTCAGCATCTGTCCTATGTGGATCATCTGAGATAACTGTCACTTTATTCTGTTTCATACAGACTACTCAGAAGTAATCTATGCCTTGCATGTAAGGCAATCTTTATTGGAAATGCTGTATATCCACAAATGAAATAGTACATGGGTTATTCACTCTAAAGACCTTAACTTGGCATGAGACATTAACTGAGCATACTGAAGGGACAGATTTGTTTCCTAGAGGTTACTATACCTTTGGAATGGACTCCCACTTCATGTCAAACAGAACACCTCATTAGCCCTCTTGAAACACAATGTGAATCCCCCCAGGGGTTCCACCTCTCTCCCTCTTGGACAGGGGCAATTGGTACTGATCGTGGAAATAAGGGTACAACTTGGCTATGTTTGTAAGGCCCCTGGAGCCATTAGCCTAGTAACTTCCTGTGATCCTATGATATGACTCAGTCATAGTCCATGTGCGAGTACATGACCTGATACATGCCTCTCTAGACTATATTTAGAGAGAAATCTTTGAGCTATCGGAATATGTGTCCCAGGCTGGTGTGAGCCTAGAACTAAAGAGCATTTCACCTTCGCGATTATGCCACAATATGAACAAAGGTCATTGATGTTAATAATTGGCTTTATTTCTGATGTCATTCTAAGGGGGTGCAATATTTGCAGCATGGAAGGAGATGTTCAACAGACCAGGATGCTTTGGCAGGGATGATTTGCACTTTTCCATTCAAAGCTTTTGAATATTAGCTAAAACTGTCATCCCCCATAGTGCCTTTTGTAGGCAATGCTAATCTGAAACTACTTTTGACATAGAAGTAAAAAAAATAAAATAAAATCTGAAGGTATTACTGTTATATGCTTGGAATCTAAACAAAAAAACTCCACTTAGAAGATGTCTACTCCCTAGAGAATGTCGACATCTGTGCAGTCACTTACATGTGGCTTAAAGCCATGAAGCACCAAAGCACAGTCCCTACATGTAAGGCAACTGCCAGGTCTCAAAAAGCAATTAAAAAAAAAACGTAGCCCAACAGACAATGATGTCCTGTTAAAAATGATATTCTTTATTCTTTGTTATGCCATAAGGCACATAAAAATGCAAAATGCCTACAGTACAAAATCCAAACCAGTTTCGGCTTATAAATCAAGCCTTCATCAATGAAGAACAAAAAGTTTTTTGTTCTTCACTGATGAAGGCTTCATTTATAAGCCGAAACCGGTTTGGATTTTGTACTGTAGGGTTTTTGCCTTTTTATGTGCCTTATGGCATAACAACAAATATCATTTTTAACAGGACACCATTGTCTGCTGGTCTACGTTGTTTTTTTAAAGCCATGAAGAGCACACCAACAGTGCAAGGTTATTATGCCTTCCATACATTTATACAAGCTACTTCACAGGCAGGGACTAAAGGTGGAGATGTCTCTATGTACATTGAAACTAAATATACTTCAAGCCTGGTTAAACAGGACAATGTACTTGAGCTGCTCCATGTTAAAATCACCATAGGCAAAATCCAATGCTAATTCCATGTAAGCTATAGGTCCCCTCTATGTCCCAGGAAACCCATACCATGTATTTTAATGTATTAGAAACATTATCAAGCCAAATAACATATTCATGGTTGACTTTAATTACTCCACTATTAACTGGGAATCCTATACGACACCAAATGTACACGCACAGAGATTCCTGGATTTTGTAAACACAAACTCCCTGGACCAGATAGCCAATACACCAACCAGTGGTGCAACCATACTGGATCTAGTCTTCACTAATATGGGAGAGTCATGCACAACCCCTACTGTAATGTCTTCCCTGGTAAGATCAGAATACAAAATGGTCTGCTTTGTAGTAAAAATAAAACATGGACCCCAGCTAAATATGGAATCTTCAGGAACTACACTAAGGCTAATCTCCAGCTATTACATGATAACCTGGCAAAATTGCAAGGCCCCATAAACAATGAAAACTCTGTGGCCTGTGCAGAAGTGTTCACAGAAACCCTATACAAGCATGTTAATTATGGATACAGGCAGCTATAACCACCAGGGAGAAGTACAGAATTAACTCAAATCAAGCCACCCTGATGGAATCACAGCACCAATAGGCTATATAACAGAAGAACAAAACTTATGGCAAAACTCAGGAGGTGCAGCACACAGCAGGATAAAATCACTCTCATCAAACAAAACAAAACAAAACAAAAAAAAAAAAATCAGAGGACAAATGAAGTCTACCATAGCCACATTTGAGGTAAGTTTTGGCTCCCAGGCCAAGAACAACCACAAAGCATACTTTAACTATGTCCGCACCCTCAAAGGCAATACACAATTGTGTGCAGAGCACATTGTAAATGGAGGCATCTATACTGAGCCAGAAGATATAGAAAACCTCCTGGTTTATAAATTCAGCCCCAACTTTACTCCTCTCTCCACCCCCTCAACCTTCCCTCAGGAAATACCATCAAATAGAAGTCCCCTTACTATCACTTGGGAACAGGTCCTTAATAGGTTCATAGGTTCATACTAGGCTATCTGCCCTGGGGCAATTATAAGCCTAGCCTGATTCTGTATGGCTTACACCACCCCTTGATTTGAGTATACTGTCTCTGTCCAATAGTGACAATCCTCCAGCCACTTATCGAGATTCTTCTTGAAGAGAGATTCAGTGAGGTGTCTGAGTAGAGCTGGAGTTTTTAACCCGGAAACATATGGCATCTGTTTGAGACCCCTGATCCTCTTTGTGAGATACTTTTGGGTCTTTTCTAATTCTGCAGGTGTCAGGTGGGGTACATCCCATTACCTCTCATGATCTAGATGTGAAACCCTTCGTGGATGAGGGTGGCTATGTAGAAGTTTCTAACCAACCACTTTTGCAACTGTACTTAATGGGTTTCCGCCTATGTGGTAATTTGTGGACACATTGTTTTTACAAAGGGTATGACTATACATTTTGGCATTTAGCCAGGACAGAACCCTGTGGGACACAGTGGGGTATTGTGTCAAATGCCTTGCAAGGTCCAGGATAGGTGGACTACCTTCCCTTCATCTATGGCTTTGGTGACTGTTTCAAAGAAGTCAACCAGGTTCAAAAGGCAGGATCTTGTTTATGAGCTCCATGATGATCCTGAGATGTTTGGGAGGCAGCCCTCTGCTGTCTCTAAGACCAATTACATTGCATCAATGGGCCCAGATAATATCCCAGGATGCCTTTTATATAGCATGAAACATGGGGGCGGGGCTAGCATGAGCCTTGAGTAGCAGCACTTTCTGTCAGCTCTGCCTCATCATATCTTTTGTGACAGGAAATTTTGAATATAATTATCTAATTCGTAATTTGTTTTACTTTCTTGGATTCCTCTTATAGTCTACTTAGATAGTTTCTTAAAAAGTTTTGATAATTTTGACTTTTTCCTGTCAAAAAATAAGAGACAAGTTTTTGCTACAAGATTCCAATATGAGCTTTTCAAAATCTTCTCACCAGGATTCATAATTAAAAAGGGAATGCCAATCTTTACTTTCTACCATCCAGGAATTATCTTCAAAAATAGATAAAATGGAATTAAAGTTAGATAACTTTAAAGAAAAATGCTCTCAACAAATAGAGACTTTACACCAGGACCTAAAACAACAAAAGGAACAAATTACTGAAATAGAAACTTCATTAAGTGACAGGGACTGTAGAATCCAAGAGAATGAACATAACTTAGAGTTTCTCTTGAAACAAAATTCCTTATTGCAGACAGAAAAAGATGATCTAGAGAACAGATCATGAAGAAACAACATAAGTATCTTTGGGTTACCGGATAATATTAAAGGAAACAACATGGAAAAGTTTCTTACTTTGTGGATTCCTGAGATACTTCAACTCCTTGAAGCCATTTCATTTGGCATTGAAAGGGCACACAGATCCTTGGCCACCTCAAAAATAATAAAAATAACTCTACAAGATTAGTAATAGTTAAAATTTTGTCCTCACATGATAAGGAAACTGTACTAAAGACAGCCTGGTCCAACTCACCCATCAAGTTCAATGATAACATTATTCACTTTGATAATGATGATTCTTCATTAGTAATTACTAAAAGGAAATTATTTTACCACTGCTCAAAGAACTAAAAAAAAACTCAAATAAAATCACATCTTCTTTTTCCAGCAAAACTGAAAATCTTTCTACCTGATGGTCCCAAGACATTTGAAGAATTAGAGCCAGCTATCACTTTCATAAAAGCAAATAAAATATTGGAAAAAATAGATGAAATGGATTGGGCTTCCACCAGCCTTAAAAGACTGGCAGAGAATGGATCCTGGAAAACAGTTGACCATAAAAAGAAATTAAAAAAATGACTTGAATTGGATTTAATTTCCTATTTTGTTATATTTTCATCCATTAATATAAACATCTCATGACCCAAAAAGTCTAGTGGGATGAAAATGGTTCACCAGGTGAGTGTTGATGCTATTTATCTTATTCCTGTTGGTTTTTGTTAGATGCAATATGAATTATATTCTTTACTTCTTATTCTTAACTTTTAATGTCTTCTGTCCGTTTATATTTTAGTTAATAATAAATAATTCAGTCATTTTTTTCTATAATCCTTTAAAGATATGAAATAATTTAATATTATTAGAACAAGATGTGAATGTATATGATACAGTTCTTGACAGTATCTTTGGTGTACTTCGTGGTTTGCTTTGCCTTTGTTAGCTTTGTATTGCTTGATTCTCAAATAACACAAGTATTTCAGTGTTTAATCTAATTGATCAGAGTGTTGTAGCTTTTGGAAGGGCTTTCAGGTTTGGGTAGTGATTTTGAAGTCAGCACTTGCATTGGACTGTCAGTCTTTTTTTTGGTCATTTGATTCAGTAAACATGCTTCATGGCACTGAGGCAAAGGTGAATGGTAGAGAGATCATTTTTGGGTGTCTTGCTGAACTGCGTTGTATTGTGGTGTATTTGATGCTTGGAACTGTTGGGATGTTCTCTTGTTCTTTTTTTCTTTTCTTTTTCTTTTTTCTCTCTGTTTTTGTTATTTGGGGCCAGCGTTATCATGCTGTCACTGCCAACTAGATGGAATAGAGAGCTGTATATTTTTTTCTCTCTCTCCTTGCTTTTCAACCTTCCACTTACCCTTTCTGTTTTGGGATCATTGGTGGCAGTGTTTGACATGATTGGCTGGCTTTGGGCTCTAGAAGTCAGTTCACAGTTGTGTGCTCATTCACAATGTCTTGAGCAGCCCATGATTGTTCTTGTGATTATTTTGTAGTCAAACTGCCTCACCATTTCCTGCTGGAATTTTCAGCTGCTTAGAACTGACTCTGCAGCATGTCATCTTGCAATCAGCATTACGGCAAGCTTCCTAGTGGCTGAGTGATGTCAATGGTATCTAGACATGGTTAAGGACATAATCTTCTCTTGCCCTCACAGGAAGATATAAGGAAATAAATGATAAAAATAAATGGGGAACATTGCTCCTCCATTGTAGAACCATAAAGATATTTTAGTTGTTCCACTTGAGATCCACTTGAGACCAGTTGACTAAATATTGATAAATATAAAGGGCAGAGATGAAAGTGAGCGAAATATAAGAAAAATAAAGTAGGAGGAGGAGAACAAAGGGAGGAAGGAGGAACAGAAGAAAGAGGTATTGTCCATAAATCTTTAAGTGGACCTCCTTAATGTCCTTTTAAGACTTACTTATTAACATGATTATTTATTGATATTCTGTATCCATCTACCCATTCCAATAGCTTTGCACTTGTTGTTAAATAATAAATGTTCAATCATAGCCTCACCTCAGGCTTTGTGCCTGCTGAATGGTGCACAGCAACGGTTATCCCACTCCACAAGGGGGGAGCCACCATGGACCCTGGGAACTACTGCCCTATTAGCCTGACGAGCCTGGTCTGCAAGGCCATGGAATGTATCATCATGGAACTTAAAAACAAAGACATTGGTAATCTCCAAACTCTGGATCCCACCCAGTTTGGGTTTGTAGAAGGCAGATCATGTCTCTTAAATCTGATTGACTTCTTTGAAGTAGTCACCAAAGCTGTAGACAAGGTTAAGGTGGTTCACACAGCCTATCTAGATCTTGCCAAGGCTTTCAACACCATCCCTCACTCTGGAATTATAGATAAACTCACTAAACTAGGTATAAATCCCTATGTCACAAGATGGGTTGCCAACTGGTTCACTGACAGAACCCACACTGTGAAAGTAGCAGACTCCAAATCTGACTTCAGACCAGTGACAAGTGGAGTACCACAGGGTTCAGTCCTGGGTCCTCTCCTGTTTGGTATCTACTTCTCTGAAGTACAGGCTAACACAAAAGGTCTTTGGCTAATGAAAGTCACAGATGACTGACAACTAGGAGCCATAATTGAAACTCCTAACGATGTGGACATACTACAAAAGGGCCTCACTGAGACAGATGCCTGGTGTCAAAGCCATGGCCTCAAGCTGAATGCCAAAAAGTGCATTGTCATCCCCTTTGGTAAAAACTCTGTATCCGTGAACTACAACATAGGCGGTAGTATACTTAACACTGAAAGTGTGATAAGAGACCTTGGGACACAGGTGGACAGTAGTCTCTCCTTTGATAATCACATTGCCACAGTAGTCAGTAAATCCTTCTACATGGCACACCTCATCACAAAATGTTTCTCATCGAGAAAAAAAGAGGTCATTGCTCCCCTCTACTCATCACTCATTAGACCCATTATAGAGTGCAATGCCCCTTTTGGTATGTATCTCACAAGACATCTACAACAACTGGAAAGGCCACAGAAATACCTCACAAAGAGGATTACCAGCCTCAAACAGCTGCCCTATGCAGACTGTCTCAAAAAACTCCAGCTTTACTCCGTCACATATCGCCTACTCAGAGGTGATCCCTGCCTAACATACAAAGCTATGTCAAACCCAGAGCTGTTGGACATGCTCCACTTAAAGAAATCCCAATCCCTCTGAGCTACATGCTTTAGGGACCTAAACCTTGTCACCACAATAAACAGAACATGCTGGATGGATAGATTCCTGTTCCAGAGACTTCCCATACTCTGGAATAAACTACCTATCTATTTCCAACAAATCTCTTCATTAGCACTCTTAAGAAAAATAATGATGATTAGATGGGAAATAGGAAATTCACCCCGGGGATCACCTCTGTGGCTCTGCTCGACAATGGCACAGGAAAATTATTTTCTTGGGTGGCAAAAGCCAGGGTACCTTTTTGGCTGGGCTTGTATAGGCCCCAGGGCCAATAGCCTCGTACCTACCTATGAACCTATGAACCTAAATATTACTAGTGGAAGTTTCCTTCCTCTAAAATTCCAACAGTTCAAATGATTCAGACAGTTAAAAATCTGATGGTTGTCTTGTTCACTTGCTCTGTGTTGTTGAAAAGGTAAATAATTCACAAACTCTTATGTTTAATTTGCAACATTATATATCCACTTAATAGGAAATGTATTTATTTATTTTTATTTATTTATTTATTTTTTTGAAATTCATCTCCCAGTACAGCAGATACACAGAATGGTAGCTGTTTGTTAAATTTTATCTGCAAGATGAAAAAATACATTTCATATGACTGATCGTTATAGCTAAAATGCATTACAAAAAGTCTGATGACATAATGGCGCATACTGTATTAAAAATGACAGTTGTAGTTTAAGTAGACTAAGATACCAGTTTCTAATAGAAACTGTATTATCATAGTTAAACATAACAAAATTTACAGTGTGGGTTAATAATGTCTGCATGGCTTCAGGTGTTTTAAAGTTAATAGCCAGGAGTATCAGTAAGATAGGATATATTTGATCTTAGGGAGGTGAGATGAGGGTTGACTTAGCCTTCTTGATACTTCCATAAACATTTACCTATTCATGGGACAGTGTTTTCAGATAAACAACCTGTATCTACTAGCCTTATGTTTACTCATAATATTTGCATTAATTACAATTGTTGTGCAGTGGGTTGAAATTGCATAACAAATAGCATGAATATCAGATTCTTGTGCAGACGATGATTAGGGAAGGGTCTCACTTTAAAAGTTAATAACATTAATCTGTTTTTTTCTTAGATTTTGTAAATTTTGACAGACTAAGTCTGGATCAGAATAGCATAAACTTTACATTATTGAAAGTTTCTAACAAGACTGAATATGAATAATTCTAGATTTTTTTTAATCTCTTCTTCTAATGTTTCTATACAATGCATGATATACCTTCCATAAGCATATAATCTAGAGCATTCACCTTGGTCATCATTTGGTTTGTTTTAATATATATCATCAAAATCAGCATACTGAATTGTTGTATAATACAAAGCTATATACCATGTTTTCATTTACTATTAAGCAATGCATCTTTTTGATTTTATAAATACTGCATTTTAGATAATTTTATTTTTGAACAGATAAGGATTAAAGGAAATAGTAATAGACGATAATTTTACTTGAAAGCTATACAATTTATTTATGAATAAGCTTACAGTTAGGTCGTTCTTAACAGAAACATGTTGCTAGGCAGAAAGTTAATTTGAGTGATTTATGTCACTCAAATTAGAAGTTTATAACTCCAGATGGGTTTTGGGGGATTTTCTTGTTAGTAGTTTTTTATAATTTATTGATAATATGATATTTGATGTTCACTTACATAGTTGAACTTCATTTAAATATAACTTTGATTTTACTTCATCTTTACATCCTTAATAAAATTAAAACTTGTATTCCTTGCAATCACTTTTTACGCTCAAAGAGACAAAATCATAATTAAACACTTTGTCAACATGAATCACTTTACATAGAAACTACCTAATGACCTCTTTACATTGCATTTCACTTAATGTTAATGGACTAAACATTCCTAATAAGAGAATATCTTTAAATAAATATCTTAAATTACAAAACTCTCAACTAATATTCTTGCAAGAAACTCACTTGATAACACAAGACATAACTAAACTAGACTCTACATCTTATTCTGTCTTAGTTCTGAGCATTCACAAAAAAAGATGTGCTGTAATTCTATGGAACAACAAACTTTCCAAGCACAAAATAATAGATACATATCAAGATAACAAAGGCATGGTTGCATCAGTTACTATAGAGTATAATAATAAGATATTCTCTTTATTTAACATATATTGGATACCTGGCTTTGAACTTAAATCAGCACAACAACATATAGAGCACATCTTACAATTTTCCAAAGGTAATAATATATTAGCCAGTGATTTTAATTGTATTTTCAATAACAAAGACTCCACCTTTACTGGTAAAAGAAATATTTCATCTACGGCCAAGTTACTGAAAGACTTTTCTGAATCCTTTTTCTTGAAGGATGTTAATAATTACGCTGACTCTAAATCACTGTTCTATAATTTTTTTTCCCATAGACATAATAGACATTCAAGGATAGACAGTGTCTTTATCTCTAATAACTTAGCTGATTCGCTAACTAATGTTAATGTCATTACATGTCCCCTATCTGATCATAACTGTATAACCTTTGATATTTATATTCCTTGATTATATAATATTCAGATAAAAAGGATACCAACCTATATAACTAAATTGAAGGATTGTATAACCTTTTCTTCTACAGAAATTCATAACTTCTTTGAACATAACGTTACAAATGATACATCTGATATCTTTATATGGGATGCAATGAAATCTTATATGGCAGAATAACTGACTGGTACAAAAAGAAAAGAATAACATGGGACAAAGATTTAAAAGAAATACAAGTCAATCTTAATAAACTGAATCTTGACCTCTTAAAAAAACAAAGAAAATAAAGATATAAAAAAAGAAATAGATTCTTTAAATAAGAAGTATCTCGAAACTCAAAATCATACAATTAAGATTAGTTTAGAAAAATTCAAATTCATTACTTTTTCATCAAATCCCAGATGTATGAATATCCTAGCAAACAAAACCAAAAGATTAAACAAATTTAATCATATTAATGACTGTACTCACCTCAGAAAAAAAAAAATGGTCTCTGGTCTACACAATATATTACATGAATTTAGAGAATACTTCTTAAAACTTAATCAGTCCACTGAACCAATAAACGCCCCCAAAAAACATATGAACATTCATTTCCAACAACTCTAAAAAAATTAAATAAAGAACAAGTTGAATTACTAGATA
Source organism: Protopterus annectens (assembly GCF_019279795.1). Taxonomy (NCBI): domain Eukaryota; kingdom Metazoa; phylum Chordata; order Ceratodontiformes; family Protopteridae; genus Protopterus; species Protopterus annectens. The sequence continues at coordinate 1,866,544,866 of NC_056737.1, forward strand.
GGCAAATTACTCTTAAAGATATTCAGCTACAAATTAAAAAACTTAAAATAAAGCTCCAGGCAATGATGGCATTATCCCAGAATTATATAAAATTATACCTACAAAAGCACTTACAATTTTACACTCTCTGTTTTCAATATAGCACAAACCAATAATTTTATTCCACCATCGTGGAAATACACTTTTATCACTCCAATCCTAAAACAAAATAAAGACCCCACTAAATGTAACTCATATAGGCCTATATCCTTGCTAAATATGGATTAAAAAATGTTTGTCTATGTATGCAAATAGACTAAAGAATATCCTTCCTAGTCTAGTTCTGTCTGATCAAACTGGTTTTATAATTAATAGAACTTTTTATGACAACATTAAAAGAATATTATCCTTAATAGAATCAGTTCAGATTCTAAAAAACAATCTTACCATAATTAGTTTAGACATAAATTGTACATTTGTTACAATAAACTGGGAATATTTATTTATTTTATTAGAGGAACTTCATTTTTCAGAACATTTTATAAATCTTATTTCTTGATTATATAGTGGTTGTCAAGCATATATAAAAATAGGTCCTAACATTTCTCAATATATACCAATTGTAAAAGGCACCAAGCAAGGTTGCCCTTTATCTCCCCTTTTATTCACCTTAATTATGGAATCTTGGGCAAACACGATAAGGGACAGCACTTGTATTAAAGGATATGATCTGGGAGTTGATGAAATTTCAAAAATACAAATGTTTGCTGATGATATATTGATTACATTAGGGGCTAAGAACCCTTCTTTGTTAGAATTATTTAACAATGTGGATATTTTTCAAAACAACTCAGGCCTTAAATTCAGTCATAATAAAACCCAAATTCTATTAGTCAGTCAAAAAAATCAACATACAAGACAACTACAAAATATATAGTACATTCTCAACAAATAACATACTTAGGTATAACTATCACCAACAATATAAAATATACATTGAAACTGAACCTTAATAAAAGTTTAACTACTATAGAAAGTTTAATAAATTAATGGTCAAATATAAGGTTCTCAATGGATGAGAAATTCTCAGTTATAAAGATGGTATTACTCCCTAAAATGTTGTATATAAATCTATATCTATTCCCCCTACATATTTAATAATCAAGAAGTTTAACACATTGATAAACAAATTCCTTTGATACCCAATTAAATCTAGAATTGCTTTAGTAACAAATATGTATAGCTGGGATAATGGAGGTATTTCTTTATCTAATCTGGACCTTTATTCCATCTCCTCAGTAATCAAAACTATTACCTATCTAATAGACAGTAAATACTCTGCAAAATGAAAAGAATATATTCTTTATCTATCCCACAATCCAAAAAATCTTAACAAAATGCATATATCTAACTTAATAAACAATTCATTTGTCTGGAGATTGAAGGAATTGTTTTCTTACCAATATACCCAAAAATACAATTCAAACTACATAACTTTAGTCTTAAGATCTTTTAAAAATTTTATCTTCAGACATAAAATATTTGACAGTTGGATATTCATTATCTTCCCCATAGCTTATACACAAGGAGTCATTTTTACTACAGATTATCATAAAATGTCTTTATTTAAACAAAAACATCTGATAGCTTGGCATCAAATTATGAACAACCATGAACTAAAATCACTCAATACCCTTATAATAAATGTGATACATCACTATGGCTAGATTTACAAGAAGCTAGAAAATATATCAAGGATAAACTTAATATAATCTCTTCCACAAATAAAACTTCTATTCCTAGACTAATGAGTTATTTAATGATCTTCACTCAACAGGACAATTCAATAAAAATTTGTCATATGTATATATATATATATATATATATATATATATATATATATATATATATATATACTATAAAATTTGACTTGGATAAACATTCAGACAATTATTGGAAATCCTTCATCACTGTTAATAATTCCTATACTTCAGATAAAGATAAATCGAATATTCTCCAATCAGCTAGTAAAACCACATTTTCTCCTAAATGGAAAATCTTTACTAGGAGATTTTTAAATATATCATTTTTCACACCTTATAATATAAGTAAGATAACAAAAGAAAATGTATTATTTTTTGAGATGTAAAAAGGATATAAATGTTGACTGGATACATATATTTTATGAATGTCCTCTTTTAAATAAATACAAACTGGAGGCTGAGCTCTCTCAACACAGGACTGGCAAGACCAGACAGGAGGAGATGGAAACCACACACACCACAAACCCAGTCTCACATAGTACTATCACAACTTCAAATCATACACATAAACACACAAAGACATACTCGGAGGCTCTGATCAAAAATCTACCAAAACAGCAGAGGCCACCAAAGCAGACACCCAAACAACTGCCACCTCAAGACACAACACATGCAACAAATAGACCACATAGTCAGTGTGCCAAACAGTCACAGCCCTTAAGGCCAAACACAATGCCAGACACGCTCGTCATTGGTGACTCCATAGTCAGACACACTGACGTCACGCTCATCAGATTGAGTAAGGAGAAGGTCACAGTAAGCTGCCTGTTGGGCGCTAGAATCCGCCACATAACGCAAGCACTCAGGTCTCTCAACAGCAGGTACAAGTATGACTCAGTCATTGTCCACGCTGGTGTGAACGACCTGAGACGTACCTCCCTGGACTACATGAGAAGAGACATAGAGGAGCTCTCTGATTATGAAGCCCAGGCAGGTATGACCCTGACCTTGAGCAGTATCCTACCTTCACCAAGAATGATGCCACAATACAGAGATAAGATGATCAGCTTTAATAATTGGCTTAAACTCTGGTGTCATTCAAAGGGGATCCAATGTCTGTCTGCCTGGGATGACATGCTGGACAAGCCACGCTGCTTTGCAAGGGACGGCTTGCACCTGTCACCCCTGGGCTTCCGGATATTGGCAAAGGCTCTTGGCACCCCCATAGTGCCTTTTTTAGGCAAGGCTCAAATTCTAAACCTACCACCCTAGAACACAAAAAAGGAAAAAAACTAAGGGTAATGCTGCTCAATGCCAGAAGTCTCAACCTCAAGATGCATGCACTCGAGGCCCTTCTCAGTATGGAGAACATCAATGTCTGTGCTGTGACTGAAACCTGGTTCAAGGCTCCGGAGAGCACCCCAGCACTATCAGGTTTTACCTCATATCATGCATTCCGGCCCCAAAATCCGGACACCACCAAGAAAGGAGGGGGGGGTGTCCATATTCATCAAGGACACCCACACCTCAAGGTTGGTGGCAACGCACGATGCATCGGAGACCATCCAGGTGCAATTAACCATAGGCAAGACTGCTCTGCAATTTTTAGCATGTTACAGGCCACCCTCTCAAACTCAGGAACCTCACATAGCCTTCCTGAAAACACTGGAGGGGATAAATGTATCTCCAAATACCATCATACTAGGTGACTTCAACTACCCGAATATAGACTGGGAGCACTACTCTAGCCCCAACACTCTAGCTCAAAGGTTCCTAGAGTTCATAAACTCAAACGCCATGGAACAACTAGTCACCATCCCCACAAGAGGTGAAAATATACTTGATCTCATCATCACGAACATGGGGTCACAATGTTCAACACCGGAAGTATACCCCTCACTGGTGAGATCAGATCATAAACTAATCTCACTGGAAGTCCACACCCCCCCCCACCTGAGATAAAAAAGACCACAGTGAAGAACTTCTCAAAAGCCGACTTCACACTTCTGAAGACTAGTGTGGTCTCTTTTACGGCCCCCGAGCCTGCGGAAACCATTACTCAAGCCGCTGAATCACTTACAAATGCCTTCTACCAGCACCTACAAGACTGCATGGATCAGGCAATCCCAAACAAAACAAAGACTCTTTGTACCAAAGGCAAGTGTCCAGTCTGGTGAACCCCAGCCATAAACAAGCTCTACAACAAAAGGAGGGAGCTACTCCAAGATAGAGCAAAATCCCTAAAAGGTAAGACTCCTTTGATCATTATAAGTAAAAAACTACGATCTCTCATAAAATCATCCAAGGCAAATTTTGAGAGAAAAATCGCTAAGGACTCAAAAGACAATCATAAGGCCTTCTTTAGCTATGTCAGAAACCTGGGAGGAAACTCCCAGATATGCTCAGAATTAGTTCAAAATGATGTAAAAATCACTGAACCTACAGACATTGCCAACATACTGGCTGACAGGCTCAGTGCAAACTCCCCCCTCCCCCAAAAGGAGAGATATCTATACCAGAGGATTGTAGCCCCCCCAAACATCTCTAACGCTCAGGTGAGAACTGCTCTCTCCAAGGCGAAAAACACAGCATCCATGGGACCAGATGGTGTCCCCAGTTGTGTGCTCCACGAACTCAATGAAGAATTAAACCCGCAGTTAGGACAGCTGTTTAATCTTAGCCGCACCTCAGGATACGTACCCAAGGAGTGGCGTACGGCAACTGTGGTCCCACTTCACAAAGGCGGTGCCTCCACCGACCCTGGAAATTAGTGCCCCATCAGCTTGACAAGCCTGATCTGCAAAGCTATGGAGAGGATCATAAATGAACTCATAAATAAAGACATAGGGGATTTGCAGACTTTGGATCCAACCCAGTTTGGCTTTGTCAAATTCAGATCATGCCTTTTAAACTTGGTTGACGTTTTCGAAACAGTCACCAAGGCCATTGATGAGGGAAAGGCAGTCCACACAGCCTACCTCGACCTGGCAAAGGCTTTTGACACAATACCCCACTCAGGTATCATTGAAAAACTCATCAGCTTAAATGTTAACCCATACGTCACAAGATGGGTAGCAAACTGGCTAAGTGACAGAACCCACAGGGTGAGAGTTGCTGGCGCCATGTCAGACTCAAAGCCTGTCACAAGTGGTGTCCCACAGGGCTCAGTCCTGGGCCCACTCTTGTTCGGCATCTACTTTTCAGAAGTTCAAGCAAACACAGGAGGGTTATGGCTGACAAAATTTGCAGATGACTGCAAACCCGAGAACACATCTGACACAGATATCCTTCAGAAGGGTCTCATAGAAACGGGTAACTGGTGCCAGAGCCATGGACTAAAGTTAAACGCCACAAAATGCATAGTTATACCCTTCGGTAAAAACAAGGTTACCCCTAGCTACCATATAGGTGGCAATCCACTAAGCACAGAAGAAGTTATCAGGGATCTGGGGACCCAGGTTGACAGCAACCTTTCGTTTGACACTCACGTCGCCAAAGTAGTTAGGAAGACCTTCTACATTGCCCACCTGATCATGAAGGGATTCACATCTAGATCAAGGGAGGTCATCGTCCCCCTGTACTCATCACTCATCAGACCAATGATTGAGTACAATGCCCCATTCGGAATGTATTTGACCCGACACCTGCAGCAACTGGAAAGGCCCCAAAAGTTACTCACCAAAAGGATAAAGGGTCTCAAAAATATGTCTTATGCTGCCCGACTGAAGGAACTCCAGCTCTATTCAGTCGCTTACCGTCTGCTCAGAGGTGACCTGTGCCTGACATACAAGGCCATGTCCAACCCAGAATTGATGAACATGCTTCACCTCAAAAAATCTAGATCCCTCAGAACTACAAGGGCGGGAGACTTAAACCTTGACATGGTTATTAATAGGACATGTTGGAGGGAGAGATTCATCACCCAGAGACTCCCCATGCTGTGGAACAAAATCCCGGTACACGTGAGGCAGAGCACCTCGCTGACCTTGTTCAAGAGAAATCTTGACCAATGGATGGGAGATCGCAGATATACCCCAGGGATTACCTCAGTGTCACTGCTTGACAGAGGCACAGCAACATAATGGGCATAGTATCCTTCAAACTAAAGGGGTGGCGAAAGCCACAAAACTCTGGGCTAGGCTTATAAATGCCCTTGGGCAGATAGCCTAGTATGAACCTATGAACCTATGAACCTATTAAAGGAATTTTGGCAAGACATCAACAGGTTTTTACAAGTAATATTTACAGATACTTTTTCAATCAACAAATCATTAGTCTTATTTAACACTCCAATTCCAAATTGCATAACACCAAGTAAGTATTCAATTTTATGGTTGGTTTTATCCATCGCCAGGAAAGAAATCACAAAACACTGGAAATCATCTCAAATCCCATCTTTCCAAAACTTTAAATATCTTCTTAAAGAGGTGTCTAATCTTGAAATGTTGACAATTATATTCAGATCTGCAAGGAATGCAACTACATACAATTATTGGAAGAATATACATGCATTATTACTAAAACAATAATCTAATGGTAAAATATAACTTTATTTACAATTGTAATGACTTGTTTATTGCTGAGTGAACATCTGTGTAAATAGTTTGTTTTTCCAGTTATTATATCATTATTTCTTGCTTTTTTTATCTAATGTATCAACATTTTTTCAATTATTTTATAACAAGATGTATAATTCAGTACTGTTCTTAATAAAATATTGTTAAAAAAAATAAATTAATAGCATGAAACATGACCTATCAGGACCTCTGCAATTACTATGTAACTGAAGCCATGTAACAGGCTTCGTGCCTCATGAATGGAGAACAGCAAAAGTCATCCCTCTGCACACAGGTAGGTCATCTACAGACCCTGGAAACTGCAGACCCATAAGTCTTACTAGTCTTATATGTAAAGCCATGGAAAGAATTATCATGGAAATGATCAATAGATATGTAGTACACCTCCAGACACTGGGCCAAACTCAGTTTGGTTTTGTCAAGGGCAGATCATGCCTACTCAACCTGGTGGGCCTCTTAGAGAAGGTAAGCAAACTAATGAATGAGGGAAAAATGGTTTACACTGCCTACCTTGACCTGGCCAAGGCATTTGACACTATACCCTCATCAGGCATTGTTGTCAAACTCAAGAGGTTAGGTACAAACTAGAATATCAGCCTGTGGATAGCCAATTGGCTCAAAGACAGGGCCCAGAAAGTTTGCAGCACCTCTACAAAGAGGCCAGTCATAACTTGACTCTCTCATGAATCAGTCCTCGGACCAGTCATTTTTGGAATTTACTTCTCTGAAATCAAAGCCACTGTCAGTGGTCTCTGGCTGACTAAATTTGTAGATGCTTGCAAATTAGGAGCTATCATTGAATCCCACACTGACGCAAATGTTTTCCACAAGGGGCTGACACAGACATATGACTGGAGTCACAGCCATGGACTAACACTAAATGCCAAGAAATGCACAATACTATCCTTTGGGAAGTCATCCACCCCTGGTATCTATCACATTGACAGCACACCTCTAACAGTTGACCCAGTAGTCTGAGATACAGAGATAGTAATCCAGGCTTTGACTGTCACATGTCTACAATATTCAGGAAATCATTCTATGTTGTGCAACTTATAAACAAAGGAATGGCATCAAATTTCAAGGAAGTCATTGTTCCTCTATATTCAGAATTCATCAGATCTATCATTGAGTGCAATGCTCCCTTTGGTATGTCCCTAACCAGGTATATCCCACAATTGGAACATCCACAGAGGTTCCTCACAAAACCAATAAAGGGCATAAGTAAAATGTCCTAAGGCCCTGTCCCTGTATTCAGTCTCCTACAGGCTTTTGAGGGGAGATGTATGCTTGGCATATAGGGCATTGTCAGATCCCACTCTGGACCTCCTGCATATGCATGAAACAAACAACAGAAATACCCATTCTATAGACCTACAGCTTGCCTATGGTATAAATAGGACATGTTGGAGAGACAGGCATGTATCCTAGAGACTACACCCTATATGGAATTGGCTCCCCATCCATGTGAAGTAGAGTTCTGCCCTAATGCAAATCAAATGCAAGTTAGACAATTGTATGCGGAACAGGACATTGATCCCTGGTTTGGGACCTATGTCTCTAATGGACACAGGCAAGCTGTAAATGGTTCATCTCCCATGCTCCTGCTTGTAAATGTTTCATCTTCCAAACACCTGCTTACACTTATCAAGGGTATCAGACCATTTCAAAGTTTTGAGATGCATCGTTAGGCTTAAAGAAGCTCTTGTGTTCATTAGTCTAGTAAACACCTATGAACCTATCAACCATGAACCTATACTGTTTTACTTTTCTGATGACATTTGTCTTCTGTGCTGACATTCAATCTTGTGCTCTGACATTGATGGGATGTTTGTAGATGTGTATCCATAGTTGTATACTACACAATCTTGAAAGTGAAACATGAACATTTCTATGAGATACATTTCATTGTGTGACTCCACAGCCCTTACAACACCATTCATTGTAATGTATACAATTTATTATGCTATCCACAGTATAAATGACAAAGTGCAATATCTGTAAATGACCAGTAGAAATAGCATGTCAACAGCACTAATTGATGAAAGAAATTCATACTAATGTAGATAGTCACCCTTTGCATCAAACACAAAGCTTTATTTCCCTGCATCCATGAGAAAGATGATAAGAATGTGGCACAGTTATCATCAATTGCACAGGGTGTTTTGTGGGGGTGCAGGAGTCCTAGGCTGACCCAATAGGTTGACAAATGTGTGTGTGTAAGTCAGGAAGGGAAGCAGACAAGATGGACTATGGAAATGTTGCGTGTGTGTCTGTAGATGCACTCAATGTGACAGATGAGTGCCTGCATGAATACAGCCAAGCTCAATGCTAGCTCTGCATGTCTGTATGTTGGACAGTTGTGAGCCATGCATGGTAGAGCTGACAGCTCATCATCTCAACCCTGAACTTGAAAACTGGCTCTGCCAAAAGTTGCACTGGCACCTCCACTTCTAAGGTCAGATGATGTGCTACTACCTGAGGGTGACTGATGTCTGCTGGGAATGTATCCTTCATGGGAATGCTCAGGACCCCGAGCTCATGGCCTGCTATGTCTAGGTGTGGACATCACACTCCCCTCTGGAGTGCTGAATGTACTAACACTATGGAAGCATTCTGCATGGCCACATTGACTCTCAGCAGATATAGTTGCTGACCTACGTCCACAAGGCCGACGCTCAACTACATTCAGACATTCCATCACAGACAATGTGCATTCCAAGACAGATAGTGTGCAATCTGTCTCAGACCTACCTCTTTCCACTGTGTCAGTCAACCGATCCAGGGTATCAGCAACATGGTGGAGGCAGTCATGGATGTCAGATTGTGCTGCATCCAAAACCCTGAGCATTTATTAGGAGTTCCTTTCTAAATTTGCCTGTGCCTCCATGATGATCCTAAACATATGCCAAGTGACACGTGATGAGACACCTGCAACAGGTGGTAGAGGGACAGCAGGCCTCCTATGAGCACCCCTATCAATCCACCTGTATGTAATCTCACCATCAGTTTGGCTATGGCCAGTGTCAACAGTCACTGAAGCCACAGTAGCTATACTTCTCTGTTCAATTTCCCCACCCTCTGACTGCCCAATATCTGTGGCCTCAGGGGACTGGGTATGTATAGGCATACTGGCTGTGTATGGTGATAATGAGGGTGGATGAGGGATGTCAACCTCTGTGTCTGATTTACCTTCTGCAACCCCCAGCTGTACCTTAATTTGACTACCATCATCTTCAGAGTCTAAGGAGCCACTGACATCATTTGGTGTATAGGACAAAGACCAACCTCCCTGGTCACTTGTGATAAAAAGGAAAAAAACAATCCATTAAACCTGCACTACTATGCTCTCTAGTACTATGGTGAAATATGTGTTAAGCTGTGTACACTGCTGTTACTATTACAGACTTGTATACCTCCCAACCTCACAGAGTAGAACAGGTGGACATTATTTTTTAACCCTAATCTGTAATTATTTGGAAATAATTATTTTGTAAACAAGAATCTTATGAACAAAGAATACATTATCTACACTGTGGACATTCTGCAAAAATTTTCACAGTTGGCAGTTATGGCAATCAATAATGTCCTGTCAATACTTTCAAGTCAATGGTCATACCTACAAGCAGAGGTATGAGTGTAAACTGTGGACATTCAGAAAATATCTGTACAGTTGACAATCATGCAGATAGTTCATCAAGCCAGCCAGCAGGCCTGGGATGACATTTTCACTAATACATTGAAATATATTTACATCCGTGACAAAACAGTATTCTTATTACCAGCAGCAGGAGCATGGCCTCTTCTGGTTCCTGACAGTCTGGAAAAGAATTGAGGGAGAGGTAATGCCAACAGCACCACATGTTACAGTATAGCAGGGGTAATATGTCCAAATATTTCACATTTATAATAGCTTCTATGTTAAAGGTTTAAAACTGCAGCTAACTTACTACCCCCCAAATAACTGGCACACTTGTAAAACTATATACACCTTGACAGGAGGAATGCAACAGTTTTCTACTGTTGATCGAACTAAACATACCTGGACACTCCTCTTGAGAGGAATGGGTGGCACCCACACCCACAACATATTGGCTGATGGATGCCTGGGGGGCTGTCCTGTGTAGCAAGGTTTGTCAGGAATTCTTCTGTGGCTGGGAAAGGAGGTTCTGCTGCAGGCCCACCACTAGTGACCTGGTGATCCCTGGCCATGTCAGCTTTGCGTTTCCTTGCACCATTAATCATATTCATGGCACGGTGTTACACCTTCTCGAATGTAAGATTTTGGTGGCCCACAGCATTGATGTTATGTACCAGTTCATCCCACAGGGCTGCACGTTCTGAACTATTTGCCCTCCTTCAGGGCAGCATGACCTGGTAGTGTTGTCGCAAAGCCTCAGTGATGAGGTCTTTTTCCACCTCAGAAGATGGTGGCCTGTGACATACATGCATAATGTTTCCTGAAATACAAAGAAATGAGAACACATGTAAGGATCACATATGTAGGAGTAAACTATGTAGAGACACAACAGTATAGGAAGGCTATCAGTATTCACCACTTGATTACACAACTCATATTCAACAGTGTGCTAAACATACAAAGGGTGTGGGTGCAACTAGGATAGTAGCAATAGTGACATATTCCTGTTTGTGCCAAGACAGATACTCACATATGTTCACACACCCAACACAGGAATCCCCTGTAGTATGCCTCATAGCAGGAACCCCCACCCAAATAATATGTATAAATAATAGTGCCAACAAAATAGCAGTGTACTATTACAACTGCTATCAAAGGAAACAGTAGGGAGACCTATGTCGTTATCATTCAGCATTATACCCTTAGTGTACTCTACATCCTCTGTACGTGTAACAGGGCTGGAGATCAATGACGTCATCAGTACAGTTCTAACAAAGGCTTACTGATGTAATCCCCATTCTCCTTAAGTATATTCAAACATAAGTATTGTGTTGGAAACAAATGGTTACATACCTGATTTAGTACAATACTCCTCTGTTGAAAGATACTTTTATACAAGTAATGTGTCAATGAGTTAGACATAAGAAGTAACTCTTATACACACTGGTTTGCCTAGCTAGACGTTTGCCTTTTTTTATGATAGTTTTCATTAGCAGTTGATTGCATCTGAACCAATCTTTGGTTCAGAAATGCTAAATGCAGCCTACACAGCTGATTTATAGTATAATCAGCCAATCCCATGTAACTACTCAACAAGATATAAGGTGTCATTGTAGAGCCCGTCCCCTTTCTCATATGTTGGGGTGGAAATTAGTTGGGTAAAGATACATCAGCACAGAGAGAATGTTTGTAGCAGCTACTTCTTAAATACATATGTGAGTGTGACAGGCTGAAGCTGATGCTGCTGCTACTGGTAATTGGCAGCAACAGAGAGGCTGAAGATTCTGCAGAACAACAACACAGAAGAGTAACTGTGGGAGCTGTGGCAGCCTTGATGAACAACCAGAGCCACACTGAGGAAACTTTCCCACTGGAACTTTAGGTATGTGTTTAAGACAAGTATGTTAGCCATAGGCATCATTAATGGAGTAAAAGGTAACATGCTCGTTGTGTCCGCGAACAAGGTTGGGGGTACATTAACCATTTTGTCAACCACTTGAACAACTGCCAAGTCACGTGTAATGTCATGGTAGTCATCTGGAATGTGTGTGCTGGCAACCCTTGCTTCTTGCATAGACAAACATCTGAGTTCACCACCATGGCTATAAAATTCTAAAATTCTTCCTTTATTGGAGTATTAAAACTAGTAAGTAGATAAAATCAAAACTTCCACGTTGTTAGTTCAAAGTATGATAAGCGCTTTTGGCAGCATTGCCTTCTTCAGATCGTAAAGTACTTTGAGTTTGGTGAACTAGATATGTTTGTATTAACCAATCAATTGATTTTTTTTTTTTGTCAGACACACCTTTATGTTATCCAGTAAAATTGTATCCAATAGTCTGAGTAAAAAAGGGGCCAATCCCCTATGATATAACCAATAGTTAAATGCCTATTCTCCAGTATTGGTTTTAAAGGAACCATTGTGTTTAAACTTGGATAGCTACGTGCCTTTAGATTCATAATCCACTTAATTGCTCAAGTTTCTGTGTGAGTCTGTACATCACCTCCTCTTATATTCACTTGTAAAAGTTCTATAATTTGGAAACAAAACATAGATGTAGGGAAAGCTATAATATGTCCAGCTAGACTGCTTTTATTGTCTAAATGCAAAATATCTCTTAGGTGTCTTAAAACCCTGTCTTTAAAACGCTGGTCTGTTTTCCCCACATAAAAAGCTTGGCATTGTTGACAGGTCACCAGGTAAACTAAATGTTGACAATTGCAGGTAGCTGAAACTCAAAAATGAACTGTTCGAGTGATGGGATGTGCAAAGGAATTATTAGTGTCAATATTTTGACATGCTTTGCATCTTCCACACTTACGTGTACCTTGTCTCAGTCTGTTGCTCTTATTAGGAAAACCATCCTTGTCACATAGTAACCTTTTTATGTTCTTATTATTTTTGAACACACACTTGGGATTTCCCCCCACAACGTTTCTGATTTTCTCATCCTCCACAAGGATCGGCCAACATTTCTTGACAATGTCACAGATCTGTTTATTATCTGCACTATACGTGAGTATACAATTCATCTGGTTCATTCCTTTTTGTTTACTGTTATTATTTACATTTTGTCCCACCAATGCATCTGATCTACGAAAATATGGACGTCCTTTGGTAGACCTCAGTAAACCAGGTTTAAACACGATGGTTCCTTAAAAACCAATACTGAAGAATAGGCATTTAACTATTGGTTAAATAATAGAGGCTTGACCCCTTTTTTACTCAGACTATTGGATACAATTTGATTGGATAACATGAAGGTATGTCTGGCAAAAAAAAAAATCAATTGATTGGTTAATACCAATATATCTAGTTCACCAACTCAAAGTACTTTACGATCTGAAGAAGGCAGCCCTGCTGAAAGCGCTTATCGTACTTTGAACTAACAACCTGGAAGTTTTGATTTTATCTACTTACTGGTTTTAATACTCCAATAAAGAAAGAATTTTAGAATTTTATAGCCGTGTTGGTGAACTCAGGTTTTTGTCTAGCTCTCCTGCCTCTTTACTGAGACGCCTCTAGCAGTTACGGATTTTCTTTGGTGTTTGCTTGCTTCTAGCATGACCTCGATGTAGGTACATTCCTTGAACAGCTGTGGTTGTCTGTAATATCACTGCCAAATCATTGTGGACTGCAGTCTGATATTACTGGTACACATCTGAATTACATGCTTTAAATTCCTCTAGGAATTCATGCTAGTGCATAACCTGATGTTATATGTACTTTCTAGGGTTGCAATAGCAATAATTAAAATGTGTCCCTAACTGTAGGTCTTTGACTTCCATTATTCAGAATCAGACATTGTATCTGTACTGCTTTGGGTGGATAAATAGGTGATGTGACAGTCATACATATCACAATTTATAATGGGGATATACACATACATGTATTTTAAATGCTAGACAAGCTGTATTTGAATGCAGGATCATGTGAACCAAAAATGTTTTCAAAGCAGTTAACAGATTGAGCTACAGAATCAGTCATACAGCAGTTGTGTTTTTACATGTTGTACAGATAATTGCACACATAACTGCTATAACATAACTCACTTATATCTGTTAGTATGTGTATAGCTTTATAGTGATGTATTTCACTACCAGATTCCCAGTTAAATTCCTATTTTTCCATTAATCTATTAGCAGATTTGCTGCTCGATATGCAGCATCACGTAAACATGTTTAATGACAAGAGAATGACAATTACTATGTTTTACTTAAAACACTTCTGCTAATTAACTACCTGTCTGGCTTGGTGGGTTGATGCACTATTGATCAAGTCAGATGGTACTGGCTCGGAATAGGGCATAGGTGAACTTTTTGAATCTGATTGTTATGCTTTGCATGCATACATGTAATAAAGCAACACCATTTAGCTTTGTGCAGGAAGGGTGTACGAAAAAATTATAGCTATCCATTTTTTTCACAGCAACCACTGTGCCCTTGCAAAGATGTTTAGCTGACTTTGGCCTGTCACCCCCAGAGAGAGGGGGGTGACAACAACATCAATGTGTTGTCAAGCCAGTTAGACCAAATTAAGTGTGTCCAGTGGACACGCATGTGAAATGGAGAGCCATGTATGGACCAAAATTTTTTTTTTTCGGGACGGGTGCCCTTTTATTTATTTATTTATTTATTTATTTTATTTTATTTTTTTTTTTAAGGAGAGAGTGGAGTGTTGGGGAAGGGACACAGGTATGTGTATTGAAGTTAAGTTGGGAAGGTGATGAAGCATTTACAGACAGAGAAGACATACAGGACAGCAGACAGGGTTAGTGAGGGACACAAGGGGGGGACATCTTGGTTGAGGAGGGCGGTGGGGGGATCCAGGTGACTTACGTTCTCTCCTATGGGACTGTCAACACTGCACCTTTACTGCTCCTTTGGAGGCAGTGGCTGACACAGGCACCTGGGGACAGATTGCCTCACCAGGATGGACTGCTTGCTCTCCATCCATCATAGGCATGTGCCAACAGTTTGCTGCACAAGCCTGTGCACCATGTTAGGCAGTTTTTCACAGGTGACATAGGCATACCCTCTACCTCCACTCCTAGAGGGGGGCATACTCCTGGCCTGTGGGCAGAACTACCTGAAGGAGCAGCTAGTGCAGGAGCAGCAGGGGGAAGCCACCAGGCTGTGGCCCAGATGTGCTGGGCCGCAGTGCCTCAGCCGAGGTAGCCAAGGTAGGTGGATATCCAGGAATTGGCATACCTTCTTGCACTGTGGTAGATAAAATAGAAACATAAATTAAAAATTAACGTAACCCAAACAAATGTAATTAACAACATAAAAGAAAACAATAATAAGTAATGAAAATAAACTGAAAAATATTATAATGAGGAACACAACAATAAATAATGTAAATGAAAGTTTATTTAATGGCAAAGCAATATTAAATTATACATAAGGACAACATATGAGGCAATAACAAATAATATGATAATAGTAAATGATAATAATAAATGTATCGATTAAATAAATAAAAAATGAGAAGCAGTGGGGTGAGAGAAGAAAGGAGAATATTAATAACTTCACAGATACTATACCTAAACATACTACAGCTAAGTACTTCTAGATCTGTTAGATTTGACTTGTAACACCACTGACTGCTATGCCATTTATTATTTGAAATACTTCTCTGTTGCACAAACACTATAGTTCTGATCATATTGCATCCAGCAATCATTCAATGTTGCTTATAATGGATATATGATGTTCCACGTACTTGCCTCTCAACCTCTTAGCACAGGACATTATGGGGCAAGCCATACATAATGGTGGTACTAAGGCACAACAACAGGGAACATTCTTACATAGTGTGCTCTTACAATAGTAGCAAGGTATTTGGATAACAGATTTGCCATTAAAATGCATTTTGAGAGATGTCTAATATCTGCAATTCAGAGGACTGACATTTTTTTTTTGACACCGATCCTCATCAGTGTGGCAGATACTTGCCAGTAAAGCAAGATCATATACCAAACAGACCAGACATACAGGCCAATATTCAGTACGCTCTGCAAAAATAGTGACAGTTGAGAGGTATGCCCATGTACACTGATTAGACTTGACAGCTGGGGAGTCATGGCACAGCACTATGGGTGTGCACTTCACCTGCAAGCATGGTTATGTTTTATAGATGAAATGCTGAAA
Organism: Protopterus annectens; assembly: GCF_019279795.1. Classification (NCBI taxonomy): domain Eukaryota; kingdom Metazoa; phylum Chordata; order Ceratodontiformes; family Protopteridae; genus Protopterus; species Protopterus annectens. The sequence goes on from NC_056737.1 coordinate 1,866,560,978, forward strand.
CAGGACAATTTCTCAGTTGGCTGGTGTGGGATTAGAATCGACAAGTAGTGACTGCAGTAATATACTGAACATTTTATTTGAAATAATAAATTATCAGAGCAGTGTCTCCTTTTACACTTTATTGATTCATGTTGTTTCAAATCTTGCGTTTACACACATGGACAGCTGTCTAGGACTTCTGTTAACTTACATGTTTACCCTACTCGATTATTGACAGCAATCTACATCATATTTCTGACAAAGAGCAGACCACGACATTGACATATTCCGCAATATTAACTGATGGTTGGAAGCTATGCCACACAGTACTTCATGCTTACTTGCTTTAACTTGTTTTAACAGCTTGGATATGCACTGACACATTAATGAAAGTCTGTGATGTCCCAGGTATTTCATATATGACTGTTAAGACTGCAATATCTGTATTTATTTTGTTTTATTATTAAGTTATGCATTAATTTATTGCTTTATTGATTTTTTTACATACCATGCACTTACCTCATCCTGGCCAAATGCCTTGCATGAGAACACACGTTGTAAGCCCTTCTTCTGCAGCTGTGGTAAGAGAGGGAAACTATTATGCATTCCAGTTTTGCACAGATTCAGTTTGTATATTTATAAATTACTAGAAAACATCCTTGTATATCTATGGGGTGTTCCCCCCTTTGCCATTTGCATCCAGATATCCAAAGGACTCTTCCGTCGATAGAGGTCATCATAATGGTGAAGACACTGCTGACCAGTGCGGGGGATAGCTGTTCCACTGGTCAGGTCCTGGCTAAATTATCCCAGGCCTCAGACTGGCAGACAGTTGTCCTGCAGCAGCCAGGGACCATGGTGCTATACCAGGAGTCCAATAAAAATCCTAGACTCCTGAGCACCCCAATATTGTGCCCAAAAGTATATTCCTTCGCCCATGACAGCCATATCCATACTCAAGATCAGGCTCCAAGGAATACTGTGCAATTCCCACCTATTGTCCTTTAAATAGAATGCATTCCACCATTGCATGCCATACTGAAACTTTCAAAAATGCGCCACATTACTTAGCATGGCACGTCTTTTGTAAATAGAACAATAACCGAATTTAAAGTGAACTGATGTTTCAGTGATCTGACACAGTTTCACAGCCGTATATGTAAAAGGTATCACGGCTCAGGACTCAAACCTGGGATCTAATACACTGGAGGCCACTGCTAAAACTATCTTGCCACTGGAGTAGTGAAGGGAACTATTGTATATTCAGATATAGTGCAAAGAAGCCACTGTAAGTGTAACACAGCTTCACTGAATGGGTTTGAGTGGTGGTAAGCACCACACAAATAAACAATTGAAAGCATCCAGTTTCTATTTTTAGATGTCTGATGCATGAGTGTGCAAAGCTAAGCATAGCTAAATTATGCAGTGCATCTTACAACATGCACATAAAGAGAAAAAAAAATGATTGAATATATCTGGTTTCTCTTTTTAGATGTCTGATGTATGGGTGCTCAGAGCTAAGCATAGCTAAATAATAAGGTGCATTACACAAATAAAATTAAATAGAAAAAATAAATATAAATCCAAATTAGTGAAATAAATTGTCTTTTACCCCTTTTGGTCAGGTTAACTAGCTGACAGGTATGTGTCTGTGCCGTCAGTGTTACACGGATTCAATATCCATGTTGTTCTGACCTTCCTAAGGAGCACAGCACCATTAATATGCACGGCATGCTGCCGAGGGAAGATCATGGACATGTACACATATACATTCTGTGTAGGCTTTATACAGGACCTACATGGACTTTACTGAATCCAGTGGATTTTAAGAACAGTAATTTTACAATCTTCAAAACTAAAACAAAAACATCTGCAGTATAAATAATAATAAACTAGACATAATACAAGAACTTTGGTTAAGAATCAATGCAATTTATGTGACAATTATTTAATATTTAGAGAAATGTTAGACAGTTTGTAAAGAAATGAAAAGTAAGTTAGTCTATTAAAAACATGAATTGCGATATGAAGTAAGGGAAAAACAGGTTTATGATATATTTAGAGTGGATATTAGGGAAGACAATTTGATAGAAGTAAGGAAGTGAGTGAAGAAGGGAGAGTAAGGAGGTATATGGAATGAAAAGGCACTTGTTCACATTTAGGGATGTAGTTTATCCTGACTTTGAAAAATAACAGTGTCAGATTTTAGCTTGGAAGTCTTTCAGACTGATTTTGAAAGATGGGAGGGAGGGTATTGACCTGATGGATACAGGTAAGGAATTCCAGGCTTTAGAAACAGTGTATAAGTACAGACACTGCCCAACAGTTTTGATAAATTTGTATATATATATATATATATATATATATATATATATATATATATATGTGTGTGTGTGTGATTATATACAGATATAGATACAGAGTGAGAGAGAGATGTACTAGAAAATTATAATAACATTATATTTCCTTGTTTCACTTGAAAGAAAGTTACTGTTTGTCGTTTTTGCATTTAAGTTACCTGTAACACATTGCATTTAAGTTACCTGCCACTTGCTCACTAAAGCAATTATATAAGTCAGCACAAAAATATTAAAAGCACTACACTCTCACAAACTCCCCTTGAGTACCTCGTTCCCCATTGGCCCTTTTTTTTCAATTATAAAGGAATTCCCAATACTACTCTAGCATGTCCAAAGGTCAGTTGTCAATCTCCTCTCCAGTCCAGCTGGTGAATCTGGGAATCTTGAGGCAATGTTACAACTGCCTCATGTACACAGATAACCTTCTTCTCCTCCCAACAAATTCCAACACATGTGAGAGATGCAACCATATAGCCATACTGGAGGCTAAGCTCTCTCAACTCTGTACTGGCGAAACCAGTCAGGAGGAGAAGGAAACCACACTCACTACAATTCCAGTCTCACATAGACCTACCACGACAGCAAACCAAACACATAAACACACAAAAACATACTCGGAGGCTCTAAATAAAAATCTGCCTAAGCAGCAGAGACCTCCAAAGCAGATACCCAAGCAACCACTACCCCAAAACAAAACACGTGCAACACATAGCTCACAAAGCCAGTGTGCCAAACAGTCACAGCCCTTAAGGCTAAACAACACACCTGATACACTTGTAATAGGTGACTCTATCGTCAGGCACACTGACATCCTGCTCACCAGGCTGAACAAGGATAAGGTCACGGTGAGCTACCTGTCGGGTGCTAGGATCCACCACATAACACAAGCACTCAGGTCACTCCAAGGCAAGTACAAATATGACTCAGTCATTGTCCATGCTGGTGTGAATGACCGGAGACGTACCTCCCTGGACTACATGAAAAGAGACATACAGGAGCTCTCTGAGCATGTAGCCCAGGCCGGTATGACCTTGACCTTGAGTAGCATCTTACCCTCTCCAAGAATGATGCCACAATATGAGGACAAGTTGATCAATTTCAACAATTGGCTTAAGTATTGGTGTCATTCAAAGGGGATCCAATGCCTGTCAGCCTGGGATGATATGCTCGACAAGCCACGATGCTTTGCTAGGGACGGCTTGCACCTGTCACCCCTGGGCTTTCGGATATTGGCAAAGGCTCTTGCTACCCCCATAGTGCCTTTTTTAGGCAAGGCTCAAAAGACAAACCCACCTCCATAGGTATCACAAGGGATAAGAAACTAAGAGTAATGCTACTCAATGCCAGAAGTCTAAACCTCAAGATGCACGCACTCAAAACGCTCCTTAGTATGGAGAACATCGATATCTGTGCAGTAACAGAAACCTGGTTCAAGGCTCCCGAGAGCACCCCAGCACTACCAGGTTATACCTCATACCATGCTTTTTGGCCCCAAAACTTGGATCGAACCACAGAAGGAGGGGGAGTATCAATATTCGTCAAAGATACCCACACCTCCAGGTTGGTGGCACAGCACAAAGCATCAGAGACTATCCATGTGCAACTAACAGTGGGTAAAACTGCCTTCCAGTTTATAGCCTGCTACAGACCACTCTCCCAAACCCAGGAATCCCACTCAGCCTTCCTGACAACACTGGAAAATATGAAGGTCTCTCCAAACACCATTATATTGGGCGACTTCAACTACCCAAACATAGACTGGGAGCATTACTCTAGCTCCAACACCCTAGCCCAAAGGTTCCTAGAATTTATAAACTCAAATGCTATGTTACAACTTGTTACCACTCCCACAAGAGGGGAAACATACTGGACCTGATCATCACCAACATGGTGACTCTATGCTCCAGACCAGAAGTGTATCCCTCACTGGTAAGATCAGACCATAAACTAATCTCACTGGATATTCACATCCCGACTCCACCCCCTGCCCTGAAAAACACAATGAAAAACTTCTCTAAAGCAAATTTCTCACTCCTCAAAACCGAGGTGGAATCCTTCAAAGCCCCTGGGCCTATGGAAAATATGGCCCAGACCGCAGAATCCTTTATAACACATTCTATGAACATCTTCAGGAATGCATGGATCATGCAATCCCAAATAAAATCAATACCCAATCCTCCAAAGGCAGATGTCCTGTCTGGTGGACCCCAGCCATAAACAAACTATACAATAGAAGGAGGAAGCTACTACATGATAGAGCAAAATCCCAAAAAGGGAAGGCATCTCTGATCAGTATTAGCAAAAAACTATGGGCACTCATAAAATCGTCTAAGGCCAGCTTTGAGAGACAAATTGCACAGGACACTAAGGATAATCACAAGGCTTTCTTTAGTTATGTTAGGATCCTGGGTGGGAATTCCCAGATATGCTCAGAATTAGTCCAAAATGACAAAAAATATACCGAACCCACAGACATTGCCAACATCCTAGCTGACAGGTTCAGCGCAAACTCCCCCCCCCCACCAAAAGGGCAAATATCTATCCCAGCAGAGTGCTGCCCCCCTGACATCTCAGATGCTCAGGTAAGAGCTGCCCTCTCCAAAGCAAAAAACACAGCATCAATGGAACCAGACGGTGTCCCGGGCTGCGTCCTACATGAACTCCAAGAAGAGCTAAACCCAAACATAAAACTACTGTTCAATCTCAGCCTTACTACAGGATATGTACCCAAAGAGTGGCGTACAGCAACAGTGGACCCTCTCCACAAAGGTGGTGTCTCAACAGATCCTGGAAACTATCGCCCCATAAGCCTGACTAGCTTGGTCTGCAAAGCTATGGAAAGGATCATCATGGACCTCATAAATAAAGATATTGGGGACCTACAACACTGGATCCTACCCAGTTCGGCTTTGCTAAGGGCAGATCCTGCCTCTTAAACCTGGTTGATTTCTTTGAAACAGTCACCAAGGCCATTGACGAGGGGAAGGTGGGCCACACAGCCTACCTGGACCTCGCAAAAGCCTTCGATACAATACCCCACTCGGGCATTATAGATAAGCTAACCAGCTTAAATATAAACCCCTATGTCACTAGATGGGTTGCAAACTTGCTCAAGGACAGAACCCACATGGTTAGAATAGATGGAGCCATGTCAGAATCCAAACCAGTTACAAGTGGCGTCCCACAAGGTTCAGTCTTGGGACCTCTCTTGTTCGGTATATATTTCTCAGAGGAACAGGCCAACATGGAAGGACTGTGGCTGACCAAGTTCACAGATGACTGCAAACTGGGCGCCATAATCGACTCTCCAGCCGATACAAGCATCCTCCAAAAGTGCCTCATAGAAACAGACAACTGGTGCCAGAGCCATGGCCTCAAGCTAAATGCCAAAAAGTGTATAGTCATCCCCTTTGGCAAAAACAAAGTGCCCACAAATTACCACATAGGTGGTAATACATTAAGTACAGAAGAAGTAATTAGGGACCTGGGGACCCAAGTTGATAGCAATCTCTCTTTTGACAACCACGTGGCCAAAGTGGTTAGAAAAACATTTTATATAGCCCACCTAATCATGAAGGGATTCACATCTAGATCAGAGGAGGTCATCGTGCCTCTTTACTCATCCCTCATCAGGCCCATAATTGAGTACAATGCTCCTTTTGGGATGTACCTTACCAGACACCTGCAGCAACTGGAAAGACCCCAAAAGTACCTCACCAAGAGGATCAAAGGGCTCAAACAGATGCCATATGCTGCCTGGTTAAAGAAACTCCAGCTCTACTCAGTGGCATACCGCCTGCTCAGAGGCGATCTCTGCCTGACGTATAAAGCCATGTCCAACCCGGAATTAATGGACATGCTGCACCTCAGAAAATCCAAATCCCATCAAGCTACCGAGAGACTTGAACCTCAGCAATGAAATAAATAGGACATGCTGGAGGGACAGATTCATAACCTAGAGGCTCCCTTCACTCTGGAATAAAATCCCAGTCCAGGTTAGACAGAGTCCCTCATTGACTCTCTTCAAGAGGAATCTTGATGAGTGGATGGGAGATCATAGGTTTACCCCGGGTATCACTTCTGTGTCACTGTTAGACAGAGGAACAGTATACTAACCTCAAAAAAGGGCATAGCAAAATTAATTTAAAATGGGTGGTGAAAGCCAAACACACTCTGGCTAGGCTTATAAATGCCCTAGGGCAGATAGCCTAGTATGAACCTATGAACCTATGAACATTACAGCAAGTACTAGAAATTGCACTTAAAAATAATGGCTTAAATTTGCATGTTTCATTTCACAAAAATGGGATTCTATTTATTTATTTATGCATGCATGTGTATGCATGTATGTAGTTATGTATGCGTGCATTATCGGTGTCCTTATGGATTACCAAATGGGAGTTGATGAGCAGGAGTAAAACAGTTACAACAGAAAGAGTAATATAAATAGATAGGATTATACTGCTAGCTGGCAAAATACTTTTTAACTGGCTTTGTTTATTACACGCAAGCATGCACACACACACACACACACACACACACACACACACACACACACACACACACACACACAAATATATATATATATATATATATATATATATATATATATATATATACACACACACACACACACACACACACACACACATACATATATATATATATATATATATATATATATATATATATATATATATATATATATATATATTAATTTATAAAAAATGAAAATCCACTAAATATAAAACATGAAATGAAAATCCACTAAATATAAAACAATTTATGCTACAGGTCTGACCATAAGCAATTCACCCTTGACATCCACATCCCACCCCACCCCCCAGTAAGGAAACCTCCGTAAAAAAATTCTCCAAAGCCAACTTCATGCTACTCAAATCAGAAGTGACAAACTTCATGACACCCATGCAGAAGGGAGCTGAAAGTTCAACTGCTGAATACAACACTAAGGTGCTGTATGAGCACATCCACTCGTGCATGAATCATGCCATCCCAAATCGAAACAAGATGGTCTCCTCCAAAAAAAGGAAGCCAACCTGGTGGTCCCCTGCCATAAACAAACTATACAACAGAAGAAAGAAACTGTTGCAGAAAAGATGAAAATCCCAGGATGCAAAAAACTTCCTTACCAGCCTCTGTAAGAAGCTGAGATCCCTCATAAAATCCTCCAAAGCTAGTTATGAAAATAAAATTGCCAAAGATTCCAAAGACAACCACAAGGCATTCTATACTTATGTCAAGAATCTAAATGGCAATGCTCAGATATGCTCTGAGCTACAACAGAATGGTATTAAATATACTGATCCCAGGGATATTGCCAATATTCTGGCAGATCGATTTAGTGCCAACTTTACCCCCCTCACCTCCTAAAGGGCCCATCTCCATACCAAAATATTTCCAAATTCCAATAATCAAGGACACACAGGTAGAAACCGCACTCTCCAAAGCTAAGAATACAGATCTTTGGGACCAGATAACATCCTGAGCTGTGTGCTACTTGAACTACAAAATGAAATGGCACCTCACCTAAGTGTCATCTTTAATCTTAGCCTCACCTTAGACTTCGTGCCCACTGAGTGGTGCACAGCTAGTTATTCCACTCCACAAGGGGGAATCCACCTTGGATGCTGGGAACTACTGTACCACCTGTCTGACGAGCCTGATCTGCAAGGGTATAGGTTCATAGGTTCATAGGTAGGTACTAGGCTATCAGCCTGAGGGCCTATTTAGGCCTAGCCAAAAAGGTTCCCTGGCTTACCCTACCCAAGAAAGTTATTTTCCTGCCCCACTGTCGAGCAGAGACACAGAAGTGATCCCTGAGGTGTATTTCCTATTTCCCATCCACTCATCAAGATTTTTCTTGAAGAGTGATAATGAATAATTTTGCTTGACATAGATGGGTAGCCTGTTCCAGATTATGGGAAGTCTCTGGGACAGGAATCTATCCCTTCAACATGTCCTGTTTATTGTGGTAACAAGGTTTATGTCCCTAAAGCGTGTAGCTCAGAGGGATTGGGATTTCTTTAGGTGTAGCATGCCCATCAGCTCTGGGTTTGACATAGCCTTATATGTTAGGCAGAGTTCACCTCGGAGTAAGTGATATAATACGGAGTAAAGCTGGAGTTTTTTGAGATGGTCAGTATAGGGCATCTGTTTGAGGCCAGTAGTCCTCTTTGTGAGGTACTTCTGTGGCCTTTCTATCTGCTGCAGATGTCTTGTGAGATAAATTCCAAAAGGGGAGATGCACTCTATAATGGGTCTAATGAGTGTTGAGTAGAGGAGAACAATGACCTCTTTTTTCCTGCATGATAACCCTTTTATGATGAGGTGTGCCACGTAGAAGGACTTCCCGACTACTGTGGAGATGTGACTATCAAAGGACAGACTTCTGTCCACCTGGGTCCCAAGCTCTCTGGTCACACATTCGGTGTTAAGCAGACTGCTTTCTATGTAGTAGTTCATGGGTACAGAGTTTTTACCAAAGGGGATGACAATGCACTTTTTGGCATTGAGCTTGAGGCCATGACTCTGACACCAGGAAGCTGTCTCAGCAAGGCCCTTCTGTAGGATTTCCACATCATTTGGGGACTCGACTATGGCTCCTAGTTTGCAGTTATATGTGAACTTCATTAGCCAGAGGCCTTCTGTGTTAGCCTGTACTCCAGAGAAGTAGATACCAAACAGGAGAGGTCCCAGGACTGAACACTGTGGTACTCCACTTGTCACTGGTTTGAGGTCAGATTTGGAGTGTGCAGCTTTTACAGTGTGGTTTCTGTCAGTGAGCCAGTTGGCAACCCATCTTGTGACATAGGGATTTATACCTAGTTTAGTGAATTTAGCTATAATTCCAGAATGGGGGATGGTGTCGAAAGCCTTGGCGAGGTGAAGATAGGCTGTGTGAACCACCTTACCCTCATCTGCGGCTTTGTTGACTGCCTCAAAGAAGTTGATCAGGTTCAGGAGGCATGATCTGACATTCACAAACCTGAACTGGGTGGGATCCACAGCCTGGAGGTTACCAATGTCTTTGTTTATGAGTTCCATGATGATACGTTCCATGGCCTTGCAGACCAGGCTTGTCAGGCTAATAGGGTGATAGTTCCCAGGATCAGAGGTGGCTCCCCCTTTGTGGAGTGGAATAACTGTTGCTGTACTTCATTCAGTGGGCACAAAGCCTGATGTGAGGCTATGACTGAACATGGTGCTTAGGTGGGGAGCCAGTTCGTTCTGAAGTTTGTGTAAAATGAAGCCTGGGATGTTGTCCAGTCCCATGGATGCTGTGTTTTTGGCTTTAGAGAGTGGAGCTTTTACCTGCATAGTGATTACAGGGACTCTGCATTCTTCCTGTATAGATATGGACCCTTTAGGGAGTGGGAGGGTAAAGTTAGCACTGAACCTGTTTGCCAGGATGTTGGCAATATCAGTTGGTTCTGTAATTTTTGTGCCATTGTGCTGTAACTCAGAGCAGATCTGGGTGTTGCTATTGAGATTCTTGACATAGCTATAGAATGCTTTGAAGTTGTCTTTAGAATCAGTGGTGAATTTGTTTTCGTAGCTAACTTTGGAGGATCTTATAAGGGATCTCAGCTTCTTACTGAGGCTGACCAGGGAGCTCCTCCACTCATGGGATTTTACTTTCTTTTACAACAATTTCTTCCTTCTGTTGTACAGTTTGTTTATGGCAGGGGACCACCAGATTGGTTTCCTTTTTTTGGAGGACAGCGTCTTGGTTCTGTTTGGGATAGCACAATCCATGCAGTTGTGTAACTGCTTATAGAGTGCATTTGTGTAGGATTCAGCAGTCATAACTGGATTGTCCATCTGCATGGGTGTCATAAAGTTCAACACTTTTGTCTTAAGAAGCATGAAGTTGGCTTTGGGGAAATTTTTTTACTGTGGTTTCCTTAATGGGGTTGGGGGCGGGATGTGGCTATCAAGGGTGATTAGCTTATGGTCGGATCGGACCAACGAGGAGTTGACTTCAGATGTGGAACACCGGTCCCTCATAGTGGTGATGACTAGGTGTAGGATATTGTTGCCCCTGGTGGGGATGTGGATAAATTGATCCAGGGCATTGGAGTTTATGAATTCCAGAAAGTGTTGTGTGAAGGAGTTAGTTTATGAGTAGTTTTCCCAGTTAATGGTGGGGTAGTTGAAATTGCCCATTATTAGGGTGTTTGGTTGAACCCTAATATTTTCCAGTACATCAAGAAAAGAGGAGTGGGAATCCTGGGGCACGGTGGGGGATCTGTAGCAAGCTACAATTTGGATGGCAGTTTTGCCCAGAGTTAGTTGCACTTGGATAACCTCGGATGCATTATGCTGAGCAACTAGCCTGGAGGTGTGGATATCCTTAATGAATATGGACACACCTCCGCCTTTGGTGTTCCGGTCCAGGTTACATGGCTGAAAAGTGTGGTATGAGTTATAGCCTGGTAGTGCAGGGATGCTCTCTGGAGCCTTGAACCAAGTCTCAGTCACTGCACAGATATTGATGTTCTCTATTTTAAGGAGTGCCTCGAGTGAGTGCATTTTGAGATTTAGACTTCTTGCATTGAGTAGCATTACCCTCAGTTTTTGCTTGCCTATTCCTGTTACACTGGTGAATTTGTCATTTGAACCTTGCCTAACAAATGCACTATAGGGGCGGCAAGAGCCTTAGCCAGTATCTGGATTCCCAGGGGGCAACAGATGCAGGCTATCTCTGGCAAAGCATCGTGGTCTGTCGACCGTGTCATCCCAAGCAGACAGATGCCGGATCCCCTTAGAATGACACCAGAAGCTTAGCCAATTGTTGAAGCCAATCATTTTGTCCTTGTACTGTGGTTTTATTCTTGGCAATGGCAGAATGCTACTCAGGGCTAGGGTCATACCTGCCTAGGCTACAAGATTGGAGAGCTCTTCCATGTCTCTTTTCATGTAGTCCAGGGATGTACATCTCAGGTCGTTCACATCAACATGGACAATGACAAAGTCATATATGCACTTGTTGTGGAGTGACCTGAATGCATTGGTTATATGGTGGATCCTGGCACCCAACAGGCAGCTGACAGTAACCTTCTCCTTGTTTAGCCTGTTGAGTGGGACATCAGTGTGCCTGACTATAGAGTCACCTATGACTAGTGTGCTGGATACGTTGTTTTGCCTTATTGGCTCTGGTTGAGTGGCACACTGAGTCTGTGGGCTATGTGTCATTTGGGTTGTGTTGCAGGGTGGAAGTTGCTTGTGTTTCCACTTTGGAGGTCTCTGTTGCTTGGGCAGATTATTATTAAGAGCCTCAGCGAATGTTTTTGTGTTTCTATGTGTGAATTTTGGTGGTGTAGATTTAGTGAGACTATGTAATACATGTGGTGTGGTGCAAGTGTTTACCTTCTCCTCTTGAATGTCAAGTTCAGTCTTGGTTGGAGCGTGAAACGCATTATTATGGAACTTATAAACAAAGACATTGGCAACCTTCAAACACTGGACCCCACCCAGTTTGGGTTCGTGAAGGGCCAATCTTGTCTCCTGAACCAGATTGACTTATTTGAATCAGTCTCCAGAGCTGTGGACGAGTGTAAGGCAGTCCACAAAGCCTATCTGCACCTCGCCAGGGCCTTTGACACTATCCCCCACTTTGGAATCATAGATAAACTTACTAAGCTGGGCATAAATCCCTATGTTACTCAATGAGTTGCCAACTGGCTTACTGACAGAACCCAGACTATAAAAGTAGCCAGCTCCAAATCCATCTCCAGACAAGTGACAAGTGGAGTACCTCAGGGTTCAGTCCTGGGACCACTCTTGTTTGGCATCTACTTCTCTGAAGTACAGGCCAACACTAAGGAAATCTGGCTAACAAAGTTTGCAGATGACTGCAAACTGGGAGCCATTACTGAATCCCCAGATGATGTGGATATTCTACAAAAAGGCCTTACAGAAACAGATGCTTGGTGCCAGAGCCATGGGCTCAAGCTTAATGCCAAGAAATTTATAGTTATCCCCTTTGGGAAAAAACATTTACCTATGAATTACCACATAGGTGGCAGTACACTAAACACTGAAAGTATGATGAGAGACTTAGGGACACAGGTGGACAGTGGTCTCACCTTTGATAAAAACACTGCCACAACAGTCAGGAAATCCTTCTATGTGGCACACCTCATCACTAAGGGCTTTTCATCCAGAAAAAGGAGGTCATTGTCCCACTGTACTCATCCCTCATTAGACCCATTATAGAGTACAACTCCCCATTAGGTATGTACCTCACAAGACATCTGCAACAGCTGGAAATGCTGCAGAAATACCTCACTAAAAGAATCACAGGCCTTAAGCAGATGCCCTATGCTGACCATCTAAAAAAACTCCAGCTATACTCTGTGGCATATCGTCTACTCAGAGGCAATCTCTGCTTAACATACAAGGCCATGTCAAACCGTGAGCTGTTGGACATGCTCCACTTAAAGAAATCTCAATCCCTCAGAGCCAAACACTCCAGGGGTCTAAACCTTGTCATCTCAATGAAAAAAACATGCTGGAGGGATAGGTTGCTGACCCAGAGACTCCCCAAACTCTGGAATAGACTGCCCATACATGTCAAGCAGAGCTCCTCCTTGGCCCTCTTCAAAAGGAACCTTGATGATTGGAAGGGAGATAGGAAATTCACCCTGGGAATCATGTCAGTCACCCTGCTTGATAGGGGTCCAGGAAAGTAAATACTGTGGGAAGAAATATCCAGGGAATTCGTACGGCTAGGCTTGTATATGCCCTAGGGCCAATAGCCTAGTACCAACCTATGAAACTATGAACCTATGAACAAACACTATTTGTACAGAACTTTGCATGTCAGATTTCAAAGGTCAGTAATCTGATCTGTAAATTGTATGACTTAAAAAGCAAACTTTTATGATCTGGTGAAATTCAGCAAACACATCCCCTGTGCAATCAAAAACGTAAACCAATAACAGGCTTAATAATATCAGAAACAAAGATTTCAAAATTGTATAAATATTTGCATCCTGACTAATAAATGGACAAATCAAGAAGCTTGCAATTTTGGAAGCACTGTTAAAAGGGATGTTTGTCCATCAGATTCTGTAGAAACAATCATTTTATTAGCAATGATATCAGACCAGGACCATGGAGTAGCACATTTGCTTCACTGCATATTAAACTAGCAACTCCATTACCATGCTGAAATGTATTAAATCTCTCACACTTCACGCTAAATCCCCTAACTTGGTACTATTTTGCATTATCCTAGGTGGACATACCTATGGATAAGGGCAGTATACAGTCTTCCTCCTACTGCAGTGGCCGTTATGCAAAATGTACCTCAAAATATGTTCCCAAAATTTTCTATAAAAATGTAATCAAGCTGCTTGACTTTAATATCAATGCCACAGAGAAAGGTGCCCAACCCTTAAACAAAATTTTATTGTATATTACACTGGTGCAGATTATGGATGACCCCCCCCCCCCCCAACCCAGCCAAATACAAAGAGAGGCAATAACTCTCCATTTGACCTAACTATATCCAACAAGCTGCACTGATGTCTTCTTATAAAAGTACTCTTTAATATTTTGAGGAATCATTCACCATTTACATCTACATGGCTATTTTTAGTAATCAAAGGTTCTCCATAGTTCGTAACAGGTAGATCATTCTCATAATACAAGTTGCAAAACTTTAATATCATAGTCATTTCCTTAGACTGGTGAACTCTATACACTATAACTGACCACTCATTAGCATTAGGTCACCTCATAGCTAAACTTATGAAAAGTCAGAATATATCTAATCAAGCTACTGTAGATCATAATCCTGCCCATGGATTTCCATGGACATTAAAAAACAAGTTAGAATGACAGAAGAACCCTGGAAAAAAGTGGAAGAAGTATCCACATTAAAAAAAAAAAAAAAAAAAAAAACTGCATCAAACCTTCATAAAGCAAAGGAAAAAATTATCAAATAACTATTAATACTGCGACAGCTCTATTCATTAGATAGAAACATAAAAAAATTTGGTCTAAACGTAATAAGCTTTAAAAAGAAATTAAACATCTAAATAAACTCCAAAGTTAGTTTACCAAACATCACTAAATGATCCTTCCAACTCTTTGAGCAAACCTAGTCAAAATGGCAGACTGGTAAAACACAGCTGCCACTACTGAATGCCCAGCAAGCTTTCAGGTTTAAATTTTGATTATATGATTGTCATAACTTTGAAAAGTTTACGATGTTGGATTATCTATCATGACTTCCAACTAGGTATCTGTGTGACATTCCTCTCATCTCAATGTCTTGTTAATCACTTTTAACTTACAAAACCTCTGGTTGTCCAACTATATCTGCTTAGTGCTGAACCTTCTGCATGGTTAGAAAGTAATGTAAGTAAAGGCAAAGCTTGCTGAAAGTCCTTTTCAGTAGTCACCTCCTTGTAGTGCATATATAACCATCAGGCCCATTATCCTTATGCCTAAATTTGCCTTTTATGCTAAAATGTCCAAAGTTGAAGCAAGATTTTTAGCCTCTCGCCCTTCTGAATCTAAAACTTGCTGAATCACATCAGCATCAACCAGACTTCAACATAGTCACCTCAAGAAATTCTCTATTTAATGGCAAAAGGGATATCAGCCATAATGGAGATCACTTGGGCACCATAACCTCCACCTTGAACAACAATTTATTCAGTAGTGAATACTGTACTGCACTCACTTAAACTAGGATGCTGATAGGATCAAGGAGGTTGAGAAAAGGACAAACTAGTGTGCCCAACTGCCTCTATTAAATCCTAAGCAGGACCTATGTTGAATACTTGCTGCAAATTGTGTAGACTTTTCTTAAGGAAAGTGGGGCTATCTGATCTCTAATCTTAAAAAAATAAATAAATAAGTACTCTTCTACTGACTGGCCCTGCTGCAAACTGCCCTCTTCAAATGGTCTACCTGAAACTCACTACCTGGCTGGGTCGTTGTAGGCTTCTCAGCATTTAGAAGTTCTGAAGTATCCTTCTATGCTCTAATATCATGTTTTTCATCAAAGGAAGCTCACAGGTTTTGGTATAAACATCTGTGAAATGAGGCCTTGTCCTATTGGACTAATTAGCAGTAGAACCTACCTATGTTGAGCCAATGTCAATTCAAATCTTCCAGATATGACTCGAGCTTTGAAACAGATAATAAATAGCATGCATAACACCATAAAAGACTTACTAACAGCATTCAATTCTCAAGAAGAAAATAAATAGAAGAATGGGCAAAATATGGAGAAGAGTGAAAAAAACTGAATAAGTAGGTGCCTGGTGCATATAAAATTAAATTATGTGAAACTTATAAAATTCCTTTTGTATATAACTAATTGAAGAACAAATGAAAAACATTCCAAGTGAGCCACAGACAACATAACAGATGGACTGACTAATATGTAAAATAAAATGTTTTGTTTTATCAATAAGAAACACATTCACAGGCCCCTGGATTTACTAATCTTCTGTGCAGGACTAGTCTAGTCCTGCAAGGAAGCAGCCGCTTAGGAGCAGGGCGGCAGTGCACCATACATAGTAATGAAGGCATGCTACCTGAGCTCCCAGTCTTACACGGAGCATGTACGAGTGCAGGGGGCGTGTCTGAGAGCAGTGCTCTCAGAATAAACATGCCCCTGCAATGTTGAACAGCAGAAAGTGGATATAAATGAGTGAGACCACTCATAGGTGTCCATATATCCCCAGCAACAGTCCTCCATGTGTACAACAGCAACAGGACATAAAATTCAAAAGAAGAAACCCCTGTATTGTCTTTTAAAACTCCAAGTAAAGCTAACCATAGGTGCGCAGGTGTGTCCATTACACAGCTATGGTTATAGCAGCCTAAAAGGCTGAAGAGGATAACAAGGATGATATATGCAAATGAAGCATCTCATCAATAGTGGAATGGGCAGAGCGTTCGGCTAACGAGCAGGCATTCCCAGTTCGAGTTCCAGTGTAGCACAGTCTATTTTACATTGCAAAGCATGGTATAAGCAATATTTGTATTGCAAAACCCGCTAAATAACATATGTTTATGAATTGGGGTATTGCAGGAATTGCACATGTGAAGAGACAGTATCATAATGAAGAAGGCAGCAGTAAGCAGGTGTAAGCACAGATAAGCAGTAGTAAACATATGTAAGCATCAGTAGGCATGTGCAAGTGTGTTTGCACAGGGGTAAGCACTGCTAACACAGATTAAGCAAAGGAGAAGCTAAATGGGTGTATGAAACTGTGACAGGAAGTTAGCAGGGCTTACCACTGTGCAAACCCGCTTACAACCTCTGTAAAGTGCCTTAATCACTCTGTATCCAATGCCCAGTGTTCTGGCCAGCAACAAAATAAACAGGCTCTGCAAGGCTCAAACTCAGGACCATGCACATCATACACAAAATGATTTACCACTAAGCCATGCCAAATACCCATAAAGTGTATGTTGTCAGAAACATAACCCCAGCCCAGTCATGCAACAGTACAGAGAATGTATACCTACATCTAAATGTTTGTGTGTGTGTAAATATATTACTTTCTAATCAGATAAAACATATCTGTATATGTAGTTATATATATATATATATATATATATATATATATATATATATATATATATATATATATATATATATTTATACCAGAAATATGGGCTTGAGAGGACTCAAACAATATATGTCTCGTCCGAATTGGCATACCCGCCCCCAGCCAAACACGTCCACCCTGCAATACCCTTCCAAGCTCATTTTATTGTAAGTGTGTCATTTACATAGGGATTTAAATTAGTCTCCTGTTATGTTTCACATGTTGATATCACATTCCCCTCTCCCCCACCCACTAGGCGGGCTGATCAGTACACACCCATCCAACCCAGGCCATCCTCGACCCATACATTCATTACCCACAGTTCCAACCCCCCCCCCCCGCTGCACACACGCAGCCACCATCCCTTCCCTGGTTACCGGCCCATAGCTACCACACTACCACACATTGCCCACCCTCCACACCCCCCCAGGACCCATCCTGTATGTTGTCCCAACCCAAGTATCCTAGGTCTGCCACATGCTGTAATCCATGCATATAGCCATGGGTAACTTTGCAGCTCTGTTTCTTGATGAAAGTTGAATACCCAATTTTTGGGTTGTCCCTCATGGGATGAATGTTTCCTTGGTACCAACAATAGAATGAACGTGTGACTTTGTGTACACTAATGGTATTATTTGTAGGTATCACAAAGCATACGTGGCACACAAGGTTGGCCGGTATGCACATGAAACATAGTATCCAGCAATACCAGTCTACATTACAGGACATGTAGCTAAATATGTAGATGTATGTGTGTGTGTATATATACCCATAGTTAAATAGATATATACCTCTCCCTCTCTGTAGTACATATGTATACATATAGACACATACATACATACATATATATATATATATATATATATATATATATATATATATATATATATATATATATATACATACCCACATATAGATAAATAATACGCAAACAACCAAACATCCACAAGTCATTAGATATATATACATCTATATGTATGCATACATAAACATATATATATATATATATATATATATATATGTGTGTGTGTGTGTGTGTGTGTGTGTGTGTGTGTGTGTGTGTGTGTGTGTGTGTGTGTGTGTGTATACATACATATATATATATATATATATATATATATATATATATATATATATATATATATATATATATATATAAAATATGATACAGCACATAAGAATGACATATGATCACAGGCTGTGCAATGGGGGTGAGGGGCCCAATCAACATACGTGTAACACGTACCATTACCCCTCCACAACCAGACAGGGGAAACATACAAACACACAAACAATGTAAACAATCCACTGCTCCCCAAACCACAGGCAGGATACAACCAGAGGGGAGAACACTGTGGACCCGCTAAGAATAATCTTGAAACAGAGGCAAGACCGTCCCTTGCAGGACACCCCAAACATTTTCTTGTGATTGGAGGCCTGTCCGTGCAATGACTTTTCAAGGCAATGTGTGCATGTACTCAGACTACAAGGGTGGGAAAGCCTGATGACCCATGGGACAAGACGACATACGAGAGGGGTCCTGAGAAGTGGAGAGTGGGCAATGTGTAGTGGTGTGGTTAGACCCGACCTGCACCCAGAGTAAGGATGAGTGCTGCAGAGGAGGTGTGTGTGTGTGTGTGGGGGGGGCTATGGATATGAAATTATGGGCCGAGGCGTGCAGGTGTTGGCTGGAGCAGTTTTATTCAGACCACCCTGGGGATGTAAGCAATATTGTGCATTGGGCAGAGCTGCCACCTAATGAGCAGCCACTCCCAGTACGAGTCCCACTGCAGCACAGTCTATTGTACATGGCAAAGTACGGTATAACCAGATGTGATGTTGCAAATCCCACTAAATAACACCAAAGAACATATGATCCCCACTGTAGGCATGTAAACTGATCTAACTGGCATCACAAGGTATTATTGTTGTTCTCACCCCCACCCAGGGGTGTGAGTGTCCAAACCTACCTCCAAATGAAGTGTATATACACAGTTGTTGCTGTAGAAGAAATGTCCAACTGTGGACCTTCACATCAGCCTTCCTGCACATCCCTGAATATTTCCCCTACTATCTGTCCCTCTTTGTGGCCCATTAACATCACTTACCTATCAACTCCTTTATCATTACTATTAATGTTCACAGTTACAAGTAGGTGTCACCATCTTCCCAAACTATATTGGCAGAATCTGGAACCCCCTACCCACATGTATTACCTCAGCTGTCCCACACAGCGCATATAAATAACACATGAAGGAACACACAGAGCACACTTGGATCAGCACATGGGTGAACCCCCCCCCCAACTTACACTATATACCCCTACATCAACTAGTGAAACTGACACCTCCTGTCCTGCCTTGCATACAAATCCCAACATCCTGCAAACCTTCCCTATTGCTCCCCTACCAATCATTCCAACAGCCTACTATACAGTTACAATAGCTCCACCTCTACCTACCTACCTACTCCTTCACTATTCTCTTCTACTCTACCACACAGGTATGGCATAACTAAACCTAACCTGGATACCTGAATGTAACCTATCCAGAACTGTTACACTGGAATATAACTTCACCTTAAACTGACCTTTGTCAACAGTCACACCTGACATGTAAACCTGACCTAAGCATGTATAATACCGACATACTAACGTAAACTAAGCATGAAGAATGAGGTACGTAGCTATGTTAAGTCTGTTACTCTCTATGAATGTGTACACCTCAGTATAACTTGTAATGTGTAGCTGGGGTGTACTGTGGAGTTCCACTCCCCAGGCTACAGCTAACAGTGGGGAAACATCCCGGTCAACAAATGTGAACTAAATACATGAAGCAGCATGGGGGTATGTGGGAGCAAGTGGGTTTAAGCCTAACTGGGCAGTGGTAAGCAATGCCCACACCGGTTAAGCAATGTAAAGGCCAACTAAATGTAAGATGCCATAACCGGAGGTCAGCAATGCTGAGCCTCACGTAAACCAGTGCATACCCACCTACACTTGCTCTACAGTGTCATAGGCACTCTGTAGTCAACTCTCATCATGCCCATTAAGAAAAATAATCTGCACTCCCAGGATGCAACCTCCAGACCCTGCACACTATAATCTAAGTGAGTTACCACTAAGCCATGGCAGATACACATTCAGCTGCTGTTATCACAAACATATCATCCAGCAAAGTCATTCAACAGTATAGGAAATGTATGTAAGTATGTAGATTAATACTAGCAAAGATGTGTACACTGGTCAACCACAGTACTCTGAGCAGTCTATGTGTATCAAAGAACAGTACCTGTCCAATAATACTGTGAAAACAGTAGTCTTGCAAGATACTGATGAGAATGATGAAAAATGGTGGACGCTGTGGGGGCATGTGGGTGTGCTTCATGCACAGAATATTACACCTGGGGCATCGGTTCTGCGGAACCAGGAGATGGGGCTGGCCTGTGTGTGAGCAAACCGCTGCTTCTCAAACCCCTGGCACGATGCTACCAGTGGGGGAAACAGTGTAGACCAGCTAAGTCTACTCTTGACACAACAACAGGTCCATCCCTGGCAGGACAAACCAAAAATTGTGAGTCACATAGATGTTTCCACTAGTACCAGAGAAGGATCAAGGGAAGGCTTGTACATATGTGGACTAAATGGATGAAGAGCATGCAGAAGCTTGGGTTGAGAGAGTATAATGGAGGAGTACCGACAAGTGCAGAGAGGGAAATGTGTGGAGGTGTGGTATAGCTGGGCTCGCAACTGGAGAATGGATGGATGCTGTGTACATGGAGCACGGGGGCCAGGGGAAGAAAATATGGGTATAACATTATGGAAGAAATATGCAAATGAAGCAGAACAGCAATAGTGTTGTGGGTAGAGCATCCGACCAATGAGCAGGCATCCAGCTTGGAGTCCCACTGTAGCACAGTTTATTTTACATGGCAAAGCACGTTATAACCAATTATTTTTTTGCAAAACCCACTAAATAGCTTATATTTATATATATATATATATATATATATATATATATATATATATATATATATATGTATGTATATATATATATATATATATATATATATATATATATATATATATATATATATATATATATATATATATATATATATATATATATATATATATATATATATTGGAGTACCGCAAGAAATGCACATGTTACGTATCAGTGTCAGATGAAATAAGGCACTACTAAGCAGGTATAAACACAAATAAGCAATAGTAAGCATATGTATGCACTAGTAAGTGGGCTTAAGGCCTTACAACTGCTTTAAATTGTCTTAATAACTCTGTATCCAATGGGCCTTTGTCAGACAGCAACAAAATAAACAGTCATGCAGGTCATGAACACAGGGCCCTATATACCATAGTTCCAGTAGCTATCCACCAAGCCATAAAAGAAGTACAGAAGAATGGGGTAGTAGTAATCATGTCCTCACCATAGTATAACCAAACTGAACCTGTGATCGGCATCAGTATACAGTCATATGTGCCATAACTGACTACAGAACATACATATGTGAACTGGAGTACTGCAGTAAGTCCAGATGTGAGGTGTTATTATAATTAAGAGTAGAAGTTCCCAGGACCCCATACAGTGTATGTACACATGTGTCAAGGATTCAAGTGATGAAGGGGAAATCAATGCCAAAAGGCAAATAACATGCAAATCTAATAATATGCACCGCTAAGCATAGCACAGCATTGGCTCTCAGACTACTGGCAGGATACTACCACTGGGAGAAACAGTGTCAAACTGCTAAGTCTACTCTTAACCAAACGTGCATCCATCCCTGGCGGGACAACCCCAAACTTCTGCTAAAATGAGTCCTCGGGGTAACATACCATGCCTCAAAGGTAAGCAAAGATGGTAACGTATGTTTGCGCACTAAATGTGTGGGAAGCCTGAAGACCCATGGGTTGGGACAACATATGCGAAGGGTCCTGAGATGCAGAGAGTGGGCAATGTGTAGTGTTGTGGTTAGATTCAGCTGGAACCTGTAGGAAGGATGACTGATGTGGAGGGGGAACAGAGGGGAAGGGAATGATGGGTGCAAGATTATGGACCGAGGCATGCCGAGGTTTGATGAACCCATTCTGCTGGGACCGGCCTGTGGATGTCAGCGAGAAAGGAGAGGGGACACAGGGAAGGTACTCGGACATACCATTTCCCATGGCAAACCATATATATATATATATATATATATATATATATATATATATATATATATATATATATATATAAACAGGAGTACTGCAGGAAATGCACATGTGAGGTGTCAGTATCATAATGCATAAAGCACTAGTTAGGTTAAACAACAATAAACTGTTGTAAGCATATGTGAGCACTAGTGAGTTTACGTTTACAGGCTCAGCAAATCTGACACAAACTATCTGTAGGCATATGTAACCTGAGGTTTGTGTTTGCATGATGATGAGCACTGCTTACACAAAGTAAGCAATTTCAAGGCTAACCTGGTGTAACTGGATGTTACCTGCAGTTGGCAATGCTTACCATCCCGCAAACGTGCTCACAACTGCTTACAAGTGCCTTAATCACCCTGTATCTCACTGCCCTTGTTCAACCCTGCAACATAATTGACAGCCACTGCACACCCGAACACAGGACGCTGCATACCACAATCATAGTGAATTAACACTACACCATGTTGCATATACATACATCTCATGTATTCCCAGATATATCATGCTGCACAGTCAATCTGCATAAGGGGAATTGTACTAATATCATAGCACTCAACCTCTTATTGCAAACATTCTGGACACAGTGTGACAAAAGTGGGGTACAAACTGGGATAAATGTGACACATTGTTCATATACATGTATAACATTGCTAGTTAAAGAGTGATCTGTTGTAATACTCATAATCTTAATAACATGATGTCTGCACCTGTAATGTATTGGCATTCCTGACTGACCACATGCCTTGCCATCATCCATGTCAATTAGCTAGACAAATGTGGGACAGGCCAATATTGTGAGCCATTCATGCATAGACATATGGGCAGTTATAGATCTGTAAATGTACGGAGATACACAGGCACATGTAAATGTATGACTCACACATATATCATATCACATCACTGGTATATAGGCAGATGGATAAATATGTCCCCATACATATATATATATATATATATATATATATATATATATATATATATATATATATATATATATATATATATATATATATATATATATATATATATATATATATATATATATATATATATATATATATATATATATATATATATCTATATATATATATATATATATATATATATATATATATATATATATATATATATATATATATATATATATATATAGATATATATATATATATATATATATATATATATATATATATATATATATAGATAGATAGATAGATATGTGAATTGCAGCACCAAATAGGAATAACAACCGGAACCTCCACCACAAAATAACTTTCCATATACACAGTTAATGGGGGTGGGGGCTCAAATGAAGAGTACCTGGTGATGACTGCTATGTTCTCCCCCACCACAGCCGTAACAGATATGCTGTGCAATGCAATATCCAGGACATGCAGTTCTTGACCCCAGGACCCTTCTCAACACAGCTACAATGGTCTAACAGTAAGCCACTACAACTGTATAAAGTCAGGGCAATATCTGAAACATATCATCCAGTCCAGTCATGCAACTGTACAGAGAATTTATACCATCATCTAGATGTATCTGTATGTAAATATATTAATATCTACGCTGATACAACATATATATATATATATATATATATATATATATATATATATATATATATATATATATATATATATGTGTGTGTGTGTGTGTGTGTGTGTGTGTGTGTGTGTGGGATCTGTACAGATGCCCAACGGCACTTTCTGCCGAAGCAGAAATCACTGAACATACATAACTGTAAGTGCTGTTCACCGAAGCAGCACTTTCAGTTATGTATGCTGGTTGTGACGGTCGCACTACAGTGCTGTTATGGGAGAATTCCCTTTTCCCCACTGTAGTGCAACCACGGAGTGAGAATATAAAAGTATGGAGGTGTGGGGGGCACAGGGGGGCTTGCCCCCCTGCATAAAAGAAGATTTAGTGTTTTTTTTTTGGATGGACTTTAATGAAAAGGCTTTTTCGGTGAAAGCGCTTTCTTTAAAGTGCGTTCGGGTATTTTGGATTCGGACTATTGAACTTTCGTCCAATAGTCCTAAATCCATACATGTGTAGCTTTCTAACACTAGATATATATATATATATATATATATATATATATATATATATATATATATATATTACTATATATGAACATATATATACATGCTAATGCCTACGTCGACACATATATGTGTCTACACCTATATGTCTACATATACACAGCAAGTTACATATGTGTATGCAGATATACATCTATGTAGGTGTATACGGACATAGTTATATATATGTCAGCAGATATATAAATATATATATATATATTTATCTATATCGGTATATATGGCCATACATCTGTAGAGAGCAATGGCAGATTAACAAACACACATATGTCCACATGCACCATTACTGGGGTTGAGAGGCCCCACACACTATACGTCTTGTACAACTAGGCATGTTCCCACAGCCAAACACATCCACCCCGCAATACACTACCAAGTGTTGCAGATCCCATAACCAGGACCTGACACTACATGGGCACAGGAAGTTAACAGTACAACATCCCACCTGTATGATGTCAGGCTGGTATTGTTGACATATTATGCAGTACAGTCTGCCTCCCATAGTTAATGTAAAATGTGGTAGTCATCAACATCCCCAGGATACAGATACACAGACAGATATGCAGATAAATATATACATATGTACACACACACACACACACACACACACATATATATATATATATATATATATATATATATATATAGATATATATATATAGATATATATATATAGATATATAGATATGTATATACATGTGACTACACATACACATGCAGATATATGTATAGTAAGATACATATGTAGAAGATGCACACAATATGGAACAGCCACTATGCCAACTGGACATTGTATGGGCCACCCATACAAATGACAATCGTTGCCTGCAACATATACCCACAGAGAGGTCATAGGGAAATCACCACACAGGTTTGCAGACATGGAATACCTTTCATTGTGTACTATTACAGTTCTACATGCCATGTCATATAGCTGTTCAGACACTGACATCCATATAAACAGAGGAATGCAACTGTGAAACAGGTATACTAATACAGTAGTCTGGAAAGTTTCACAACTATTGCTGTCCAGGCCAAGCCCTTAAAATTGCACAATAGTGAGGACAGACTGGCCCACAGGATACCAAACAATCAACTGTATGTAATGCAGGTGTATAGTTCAGCAGCCTCTATCTACACTCTGTACAACAGCAGTGGGTGGTAAAGACGTCATGTGACCAAATGGGTTGTAACTGTGACATAACAAGGCATAACTGACACCATCCTATGCACACTGGCAAATAGAACAGTCTGTCTGGCAGGAGGCAGTAGGCTTGCAGTAACCAAATATATGTAAATGATGTAAATATAAGTGAAGTATATGGCACTTTACATCCAGATACTTTAAGGTAGCTCACCCCTGATCCCCCACATATTTAACAGCCTAGGTCATTTATGGTGCCCCCCAGACTCAATAATACAGGACCATATACCACTGTTACATACACTGGCCTCTGGAGTTCATAAGAGCACACATGTATTGTGTAGGGGATGCCCACACATATATGGCCCCAGCCCCACCATATGTGTGGGGGATACAACAGAAGTGGACTGTTGGCAGCAATGGCAGTGTGAAAGACTCACAGCCCACTATGCAACATCCCCTCACAGCATGTCATAT
The DNA here is from genome assembly GCF_019279795.1 of Protopterus annectens. Taxonomy (NCBI): domain Eukaryota; kingdom Metazoa; phylum Chordata; order Ceratodontiformes; family Protopteridae; genus Protopterus; species Protopterus annectens. The sequence goes on from NC_056737.1 coordinate 1,866,586,861, forward strand.
GTGAAAAGCTTGATAAGTAGGTCATGTACTGATAGCATGCAACACTCACACACTGCAAGTGGAATATCTGACATAGGACCTGTGTGGTGGACAGACAACACATGATAGGCACACCTCTGGCCACCCAGAGGATAGGCCCACAGTTGAGATCTATGCAGACACACTGCATTCCAAGGTAATGTAGTATGTACACACACATCCTGTAACACCAGTACTATACAAAGCATAACACAACTCTACACATACTCTGTCTGTAGTTCCTGAACCTCCTACAAATATGTAGCTACACTGGGTGTGCCGGTTCTCTTGTAAGAGTTATTGCTACCTGCTGTCTGTAACACAGATGCCCACACACACGTAGGACTGTACAAACATCCACAGAATGTCCAGGTTATGTCATCAAATATAACCCCTACTGTACATAATATGTGAAGTGGTCTGATATCTCACTGGATTGTTAGCGGATATGATGACACTAATTATGGTGTACAGCACATATGCACCACATCATGCATGACATATGTACACAGGTTGGCAGAGTTGTGGCTGCCAGCACATACACAGGGCCAATATTGACATGTTGCTGTGATAACCCATACATTTACTGTTGTAACAGGGTTTGTGGCAACATATGTCCTATGAGGGATAAGACACCAGTGACTGTCACAGATTTCACCATATACAGACTGCAATCCTCACACTACCATCTGCAGTCCACAGATAGATGCTCCATTGGTAACACATGAAACCAAAGGCACAACACACTGCTCTGTCTGCAGAGGACCCTGCAGATGGGGATGCCACATAAACATGGAACTGACATGGCAGGTATGGAGACATGTAGGAAAGACATATCCACACACACATGGCTAAACCAACAGTACGCCACATGCAGTAGAGCAGCACTTACAGTCTGTAGGCAGATCAAGCACATACCTCTCCTGTGTGTTGCCCTGTTTTCACAGGGTATGTTGTTAGAGGTAAATTCCCAATCCATCTCAGATGCTGGTTGCCAGTCAAATAGATCTAGTTCCCGCTCACAGTGAATGACAAGTGCCAACACCAACATGATGTTCCTAGATATTGGAGTGTGTTTCCATGCATTTGGCTATGGGAATATTACCACAGCTGTTCCACATGCAGTAAGCTAGGGCAGGGCTGCGATTCATGCAGAGGCCATCAGCTGATTATGAGCATCACTTAAAATACACATGCTGCTGCCTAAGCAAAGCAGGTGTAGGTCTCCACATCCACCAGAGAGGGAGTGGGAGAGGCAGACAGAGGGAAAGACATGTCAGGGAGGGGTGGGAGAGTAAAACTGCAGCTTGTTTGTGTCACACACCTACCAGCACAGGGTATCAAACCCCTGACAACTATGTACTGCTATCACAGTTCAATGCAGTTATTGGATGCGCCACATGGGTTACCTGTTGTGGACCCCTCAGAACATATCTGTGATGGAGAGTAACATCTGCAACAGGGATACGGTAGTTATATAGTAGGTGACGTACACGTGCCTGTCCACATGAACAGGGCCAGCATCAACACAGCCACACTCTCACAGGGACATGCACACATCAACACACTTGGCAGGGCCAGGAGTACAACTCAACAGTAGCGAGATTGCCACAACACATCACTGTGCAGGTAGCACATGCACCACACGTGTCATACGGAGGTTGTATGGGCAAAGGGTATGAGGAGGTGTCTGACATCAGACAGCATGCTTCAGTATGTCCATGGGGGTTGTAGTGAGTGTGGATGTGAACATATGTACCATAAAACACACAGACATACACACAGGGACCCAATACTGACAGGGATGGGTGCATGACTGCATGGTTGACTGTGGCAGCAGGCTATACAAGGGTAGGCAATGGGTATATCTTGGCATCAGACCACATAACAATGGTCTGCGTTGTGTTTCAGGGCTGGAGTTTCTGCACTTGCCCACAGAGGTGGGTATTGTATCCCCCATCCAGTCACCTGGGTGACTATTGTGTGTGGCCAATGCTGTGCATTGCTTGCCATGTATGTGTTCCTTAGTCCATGACATGGATGGTGTCTGCGATGTGCACACCTCCCACATGCATGTACAGTGACATGTGGAACTGTACTTGGGGTGTCTGGCCCATGTTTTGAACACAGATTACCATCATATGTGCCAGTCTTGCCCACCTGTGGTGGGGACCGGTAATGGGCACCAGGTACTCTGCACCTACATTGATAGCATGCTAATATCATTCCCTGGTGTCAGTGGCATCTGTTCACACAGGGCATGTTGTCAGGCATGGTATGTCTGTTGTGGGACACATGTGATGGCACCACAGGTGGTGCAGGTGTCCATTGGGGAACATGGGGAGGTGCACTGTCAGCATGTACGTGCATATTGGACAGATGGACAGGGTGACAAGCCCTCTGTAGCCCACTGCCATCACTCCATAGTTACTATCAGTGGCCAACATGTGGTGTACTACCTACATATTGGCTGTTGCCTAGGCATGTGTGTATGAGACATGGGTTGAGATTGTGCTCTGGGTAATACTGGAGTTGCTAAATGCGATTGCCTGGCCTTGATGTCACATGTATGGCTATGACTTTGCACCCCAGCCTCTCAACTATTTCACATCTGTTATCCTTGTACGGTGGACATTGTGCTATATAGTAGGGCCACCATATAAGAAATATGTAAAAATAGCTCCACATTGGCCACAGGTGTTAGATACTCACAACCACCTCTACACAGGATATGAGTTACGAGCACACACACACACACACACACCCACACACACACACACACACACACACACACACACACACACACACACACACACACACACACACACCTGTCATGTCTGGGAGTAGAACCCCTACCTAACTAATTTATTACACCACACCACTACACAGTTATAGTACATGCCACACACATGACTGAAGTACTCTTTCCCCAAAGGTGTATTTCACAATTAATGACATCAGCAGGATTGCCAAAGTAGGCCATTTGAAATGTACTGCGGGTAACTACCCTAAAATGCATTGCTCCCTATACAGACAGTGAGACACACACAAAACATCCACAACCGACATGTGTGGGTATAGAACCCCTGACAGAGGTCTATACCACACTACAGCATGGAGCTGTTATAGGACGCACCCGAGGGATTACTAGAGAACTCCTTCCTCAAAGCTGTATTTCACAATGAATGACATCAGCAGGATTGCCAAAGTGGGCCATTTGAAATGTATTGAGTGTGACTACCCTATAATGCATTGCTCCGTATACAGACATTGACACACACAAAACATCCAGAACTGCCATGGGTGGGGATGGAACCCTACCACAGTTCAAACTCACAATCTAGCAGTACCCAGTAACAGGATGTGCTATGGAGATTACTGGGCTACAACCTTCCCAGAGGTGTATTTCTAGGTGGGTGACATCAGCAGCTTTGCCAAAGTCGAGTATAGGAATTGTAAGGAGTGTGACTACCCTAAAAAGCATTGCTCTCTACACAGACAGACACGCACACTAACACACACACACACACACACACACACACACACACACACACACACACACACACACACACACACACACAGTTGCCATATCTGTGGTTAGAACACCTAGCTAGCTACTTTATCACACTACAGCAGTACGCTGTTACAGGACGTGCTATGTTGGTTACTGCATTACACTTTTCCCAAGGGTGTATTCCAAAGTGGATGACCTCAGCAGGATTGTCATAGTAGGGCTTTGGGGGGGTCAGTGTGCGTGCATGGGCCATAACCCATTCATCTAGAGGTTGACACACCACATGCAGGCACACGCAGAGTTATATTCCACAGGTACGTGTATACTGCTGCTAGATGACTACTTCCTTGTACAGTTATGTTGCACAACTAGCACTTGGATCATATAGTCCATAATGCTGACAGATACCAGGGGCTAATGTCTAGAGTGAGTGACATCTGAGCCCCATGTGGTTGTAGCCATTTGGCCATTTGGCTGTATACTGGGTGGGACAAGCATCATAATGGTTGGCACCTTGTCACAGTCACTCTCTTCCACACTTCTATGTACATCTACATTTGGCTTATTATAGTGTATTGTCCTTGGATACATGCCTGTATTCCTATCCACTGTGTGTGCAAAGCATGAGTGGTGCATACTGAGGAGTGTCTGCACTAACATCTGCGACTGCCAGATATCTCTGTTCCACTGTTGTTTGCAGACATGGGCTTCATTTGTTTAAGTGTGTGAGCATGCCCAGTATGCCCTTCTGTATAGAATGTCTGGATCAATTCCACATAGTTTGTACTCCAGTGCAGACCTTTGTGTTGTACACCTACAGGTAGTAAAGTGTTTCTGCAGGGTATCCATCAATCATTTGGCAATATGGGGACAAACTGTGCAGGGGATAGTGTGTACTGTATGTGATTGTGTCTCTGCTGCTTCAGCTGCATGGTACTGCTGTTAGCAGAGATATTCAGACGTGTACTGTTATATACAGTGACGTTTTCTGTCTTCTTGTACTACCAGGTGGACACTCTTGCTCACAGTGATGTCTTGGGGGACAAGGGTGACTGCAGCTGTGTCCAGTATTGTGGGCAGATACCTACGTATTAATGGTAAGTTATGCCATTCTGGAGGGGGAGCTGCAGACACTTGCTGCTGGGTCTGTGTATCTGGTTCAGCACCTTGGTACAGTGCTGGCAGAGGATCCCATACATGTACACCCATTGACATGACAGTATGGGCTTATCCTGCTGTGGCAATGCCTCACAGCTGTACAGATTAGCACAGGTTACCCAAAGGCAGGGGCCATGGGTCAGGACATTAACTCTATTGTGGTGTACAGGCAGGTGTGTAGACACCCATTTATGCATTTGCATCCAGGGATAGTGTGTGCACACACCTGGGTGTTGGACCCTGCACATTCCATGCTGCCTATGCGCCCACCCCCCTCTGTTATTCTAACCTCTTCCATACATTATGCATACATTCTCTGATACTTTCCCTAAGGGTATCACCCCATCACAGGTGTGTGTTAGTTTTGGTCCACATTTCATGCAGTGGGACATGGTGGATGTTTTACTGTGGTTTGTCCACATGGCCTTGTGTATGGCTTATGTGGAGTGTGTTATGTTGTCATTTGGGTGTCCATGACATAACATTCATTGGCAGTACATGTGAGACACAGGCCTTTGGCAGAGGCCTGTGGGGCATTAAGTGTTGCTGCAGGTCACATGTGGCTGGCTGTTGCATTCTGTCAAGCCTACAGTCTCAGACCACCATACAGTATATTCCCCTGGAGTGACAGGGTAGTTGTGATAGGTGTACATGCAAATACCTTCTATTAGTCTTGATAAGGTGGTGTGGATGCTGGCAGGGTGCTATGTACAGCTAGGGACACACCTGCATGTGACACCTGCACTGCATGCTGCATTCTTCCACTATTACCCTATGCAGGTGGGGTCATACTGTACCCATTCCCCACAGCAGTGATATGACCAGAAAGGTACCTGTGGGTGGTGTTTGCGTAAGCTGGGTGCATGTGTGCTATGGACACTAATTGCATCTAACACACGGGGCATTCCAGTTATGCTGGCATAAACAGGTACATCCGCTGTTTCCCAATACGTCAGTCCTACCTCCTTTGTGATCTGCAAGTGTTCAGGCAGACATCACTGGTATCCACTACTACAGAACCAGTTACTGTGATCTATACCTGTATGTACAAATACAAGGGTGTCCCCATTTCACAGTGACACAATATATACTGTATGTCTGGGGTACTTTCCCCTGTGTGATGCTTGTATATCTAGCCTAACAGCCATGCCATGTCAGTCTTTCAGATGGTGACACGTATTACCACCATATATTTACAATGGCTTACTGCTAGCAAGTGTTATACTGGTGGGGATTGTCTTTGGCACTGCAGTTGTGTGGGCTTGTCCCTGTGATCAACAGCAGTGGGCAATGGCCACCAGGTCTTACCTCAACATGCATACATACTGACCACTCTCACACAATATGATACACACACTATCCTAACACACACAGACCTGCATATTGTGCAAATGCTACAACCTATCCTGCTACCTTGGCCACCTCTGGGTATCTCTGCTCCACTCATATTGTACCTACTCGTACATGTTACTACATTTCTACACAGGATTGGCGGCACACCTAACTGTTACTACATTTCTACACTGAATTGTGGGAAAGGGCACACTTGACTGTTTTTACATGTCTACATATGAGTGGGGAGGCACACCTGACTGCTACTACATTTCTAAATAGGATCGTGGGGGAACACACCTGACTGTTTCTACATTTCTACTCAGGACTTGAGGGGGCACACGTGACTGTTACTACATTTCTATGCTGGATTGGGGGTGGGTGCACACCTGACTGTTTCTACATGTCTACATGGGAGTGGGGGGGGCACACCTGACTGTTATTACATTGCTATGTATGATGGGGGGGCACAAGTGACACTTGTACACATTTGCTATGACTGTACTGGTATGTCATGTACTGCATTTCATTCTGTATTGCTAATTGTCATGCTGATTAGTGGCACACCAGTGTACTACAGATTGTTACTTTGGTTGCCCCACATATTATTGTCTGACATCCTACCCTTCAGACCTAACATCTCACTGCCTGCCCTGCTGTGGGCTGCCTGTGTAGGCCTGGGTGTGGGGTTAACCATAACCATCATTCTGGGGCCATGGCACAGGCCCTGTTTGGGTTTGTCTCTACCTGTCCTGCTGGCTGCCACTGTTTTTGGGTACGTGAACCATCCTGACTGGCATGTGTGGGTCATATGGACACACATTTCACTCAACACATTTCCTGCAGTGTTTTTTGTCACCCTGTGTAGTACTGGCTACTATGGTGACTCCAGTATGTGTTACACATGTCAGTGTGCCACTATGGGTGTCTACTGTCTGTTGCCATAACATTCATCCACCCAATTCCCTTGCATGCTCACATTCATACCATAGCTACAGGTGACAGCACATTCTACTCCATTTGGCAACTGGTAGGTTGATTGACTTACTTTGTGGGTGTGCCAGACTTGCGGATGGTGCTGGAGGGCTGCCTACATCGGATGCACATAGTACACTCCCTATACATGGTTGAGCACAGGTGGTGTCATGTTTGGCATCCCTTTTTCTGTATGTGCGAGTTGGAGAGATGTGTCATTCCCTGGGTCCCTGCTGTGTCAGTGCATGTGCTATGCATTGCCTCTTTGCCAAGGCCAGGGCATACTGGGTACGCCTCATTCTGCCTACTGGGGAAGGCTCAGGTTCTTCCTCCTCTGGGTCACTCTGTGCCTGTGCAGGCCCTGGCATTGGTGGGGGGGCTGTGTGGCCCTTCCCCATGCTGTACCTGCTGCAGCTGTTTCTGCTGGATCATATTGTGTAGCATAGAGCATACCATAACAATTTGGGTACATGTAGCTGGTGAATACTGTAAGGCTCCACTGGATGTGTCCAGACACCAGAACCATGACCTGAGCATCCCAAACACATGCTCTATTAAATGTCTGGCCTGTGAGTGTGCCTCATTATGGCATTGTTGTTCAGGTTTGTGTGCATTTCTGATGGGTGTCATCAGCCACGGCTCCAGTCTGTACCCAGTATCCCCCACTAGGTGACCATACGGGATGTCCTTATTGGCAAATCTCTGGTACAGCTGTGTCAGATGCTATATGCGGGAATCGTCATAGCTTCCAGGGCAGCCAGCACACACATTCATTATAATGCCCTGGGCATCACATACAGCCTGGCCATTGATGGAGGGATTGCCCCTGCGGTTGATGTAGACGTAGACTCTACCATGCTCATTGGGTGGTGCTTTGATGTGTATGTGAGTATAGTCTATAGCACCCACTACCCCAGGGCATTCTGCTATTTGGTGGAAGAGATGCATATTGCTGGTCAACACCTCATGGGTGCTGAGGAAACATACATGCTCACTGGCATGTGCTGACATGGCATCCAGTAACTGGTGGAATACTCTGGATGCTGATGCTGGTGAGATCCCCATGATATCCATAGTTGTGCTTTGGGAAGGTACCTGTGGCTAGTATACCTAGGCCTGCACATACACTGGTATCCACTGGGATGGGTTCCCCTCAGTCAGTTTGGTGTTTCAGGTGTGGCCGGCACAGCTCAACTACTTGCTGTAGGAGGTCTCTGTCCACCCTATAGCACTCCACTATCTCCAGCTCATGTAGTCCCTGGTAGGTTACCCTGGGTCTGTACACTCTTCTCCGTCTCCTCACTGTGGGTTGTTCGGCAGCATGCACATTGTCACTCCCCTCAGCCTCTTGCACATGTTGTTCTATGTTGCCTGCTGCAGCCCTTCTCACTTTGTAGGTTTGTTTGTTAAAATTTCCCTGCTTGTATACACTGGTGGCGTAGAGTGTGGAAAAAACAGTGGGGAAGATGTTTGCTTAGTTTATAGTAGTGTTCCGGGCGGGGCTGGGCTGCTGCCTGTGTAATTGGCTGCTTCCAATACATTTCACCTGTCAGATAAGCTAGTTCTCCTTCATTACATTCCTACTGCTGTGTTCCCTTCCCATTGCCCTTCTGTTTGGGCCCGGGACCACACTGCACAAACAGAGTACTCAGATGTGCACATTGCTGCTGTTTCCTGGTTTAACTTATTTTTTCTTCCTGTAAAAACTGGTGCGCGGTGCGCGCACCTGCTTACACTTTGTAAAGAGTGCTAGGCAGGTTTAGACACACCCCCTAGCTTAGCTGAGCTAAGCTAGGAGAATACCTGAGCCACAGGGCTCCAATCCATTTACAGTATGCCTGACACACCCACCCATGATGTCACCTACCTCCTAGTCTTGCAGTCAGCTATTCATACTCTAACATTGTTGGGACCTGCCTCACATGCTGGGAAAAATTGGGATTCACTATCCTTCCCCTCATTTGCATAGGATTGCCTGCTAATGCATAGTTACATGTGTAACACTGTGCCTCCTCCCTTAGCAACCACTATTCACGGGCCAGGTTGTCTTTTGCCTGCCATTATCTTGCATGGCAGAATACTGATTTTAGTTAGACTGCTTGTTTTAGGTTTCTTTTCTTATTTTCCCACCGATCCCATTTGCGTGCCACTACCCTATGCTTAAACAGCCATGATCAGCAGAACTAAATAAAAGTTGTATTTTTTACTTTTTGTATTGTTTGCAATGCCAATGGCTTTATACTTGGCCATTGGCATGCTTCCTCCATGATATGCAGCCTTTATCTGGAGCTGTCATGTCTCTGTTTTGGATTTTGCAGACCCGTACTCGGTTACATTTCTGCAGGTTATGCTAGTCCTGCACAGCCTGATTCCAGCTTTCTGGATAGCAGATTTAATTCATTTGCATGAAAATGGGGTAATTTGCATACAGGGCTGGGAATGTGCAAGACTAGTACAAGGGCGCTCGTACATGTCAAACGAGCACATGCGTGGATCGCTCGGCCGCCATATTGCCAACATTACCTCTTACACTAATCATGCATGCCGTGCAAGCTTTTGTGAATCTGGGGGAACATTTCTTTTATACCTATCAACATATTTCTTCAGAAATGAATACAAAGGATCTTTAATGGAGAATGAAGAGACAAAATTATGGACATTTTTAAACACTGCTCTTAAAAAATAAAAATAAAAAAATCGCAAGAATAATGACTTTTGTATAAACATGTATTTTCTACAAGATATGGAGTCTAAAACTAAAATGTCTGTCATTATTTAGTAAATGAAATATTCAGTGATTTAACAGAAAACACAGCATTTTTCCCATTGAAATAAACCAAGTGTCTGATACAAATCTGGCCTTCAGTGAAATTCCAAACAGTTTAGAGATTTACATTCATTCCTGTTATTGAAATGCCCCCATTTTTCCCTTTTTATATAAGGAGCCTCCTAGTTCCCATTAAAAATTGTGCTAACAGGGTGGAGGAGCTCCACAGACTTGCCTTTGGATAACACTCCAAACACAATCAACAAAATCAATTAATAAAATAAATGAAACACCCTTCCTATTTTTGGCTGACATAACACTGTTGTACTATAAATATTATTCTTCAATTTATCCTCTCCTCTTTTTTCTTTTTAGTTTATTATTATTTCTAATATAATTAAAGTTGTCTGTCAAAAATTGTCAATGACCATGTTCCACTCACACTGCCAGGTAAGGCAAAAAACATAAAGAAATAAATGGTGTTAGCTGACAATATTACCTCAGAATCTCCACAGATAAAAACTATGGACATATGAAGTGACAGACATGTGACATTCTTTGTGTAAGAATTCTGGACCAAGACAAATGGATCTGCTTCATAAGAATGAAAACCCACTTACCTGAATCAGAAATCTTGAGATGACTTCGCCAAAACCACAAAACAATGAACACTCTGATTACTGAGTAAAAACTCCAGGTAAGTAACCAGATGTCTGGCACCACAAAAAAAATAAAAACCGAAGCAAATTAAACCCATATATGTGGGGGGTTCACCCCCACATACCCCACACCCCCTAACTAAATATACCAACTGTGAGATTGCACTACAATGGGGAAAAGTGCAAAATTCACCATGATGGCCAAGTGGTTCCTTTCCCAAGGTAACATTCTGGTCATCCGAGTGTTCATTGTTTTGTTGTTTTAGTGAAGTCATCTTGAGATTTACTTATTCGGGTAAGAGGGTTTTCATTCATTAGAAGTAGACCCGCCAAATATAATCAAGGGACAGATCCACTTAAAAAGTTAATCGAAATAACAGGTTTTGCATTACTATGAATTTTGATGTGTAAAGGTCAAGTGAATGTCATTATATAGTGCAGTTATTCCTCAATGATTTACCAGAAACTCACGCATTTTATGAGGAATTGATGAATATATGAAACAAAATCTGTACATTCTCCAAAATTATCAACAGCTAAGAGATATGGATACAAGAGATTAGGAGCAGCACTGCACTCCACACATATAGATAGATAGATAGATAGATAGATAGATAGATAGATAGATAGATAGATAGATGGATGGATGGATGGATGGATGGATGGATGGATAGATAGATAGATAGATAGATAGATAGATAGATAGATAGATAGATAGATAGATAGATAGATAGATAGATAGATAGATAGGTAAATTACCCATAACCACAACTCAGAGAAAACAAAAGTGAAACCACTGAAAGAGAAGTTATATATGCATTGACAGACCCTAAATAATGATCTCACACGTGAGACACTGCCAGATTTATAGTCCCCATGACAAAGGCACTGAGACAGAGAAGGTCAGAAACCAAGTTAATTTGTTACTTATATTAAAATCAATAAAACAAAATACTTTCTTAGAAACCAAACATCCTACATTGCATAGTAAGTGTAACAACCATAGAATAGTCATGGAACCCAAACCCACTAAGAATGGGAAAAGGTGCATAACCAAAATGTTAGACTTGATATTGACATAAATGGAAATTAGAAAAAAAGGTGCACCCTGAAAAAGTGTTCAAATCTAACATAGGAACAAAACTGCAAATATAATAATGGTGCAGAAGTAACAATGGCTCAAATTAATATAAAGGGAGTGAAACAGGATTTGAAACTGTGAATCCAGGAATGAAAGGCAAAATCGCTACCACTACACTAATAAAACCCAGAAAACAAAGGAACCAATTACTAGAGGCATAGTCTAGGAGCAATACTCATAAGAAACAAAACACAACAGGAATGATCAAGCAAATGTAACCATTATACGAAGGAAAAGTGACCCCTTCTCATTTTAAAGCAATGGTAACATCCCAACCCAGATACCCATATACAAGTTATCATCATAAAACTGGTAAAATTATAATAAAAATGGCAGAAACACATTGTAACTGCTAATTAAGCAAGCAGAAAAAAATAAAAACAAAAAAAACACCAGCCACTTTTGTAGGTGTGCAGTACACACCCCCCAGTCCTGGAATAAATACCAGTCAGTGCAGTGGATTTGCCATCATGTAAACTCCTGACACAGTGGCCTCAGGGGCAAATATATCTTTCAGGTGAATACAACTTTTTGTTTGCTACCTGCTTCCTGACTGTTTTACCATAAACCTATTTTCTTGATCTCCTGAGATATACATATTTTGTATATTTATGTTTGGGACTTGCTGCCTAGCTTAGTATCTGCTATCCATTTTCTGCAAAGAGGGCTTGAGCAGACATTTCTTTACTGTAACATATCAGTGATGGTAAAATGAAAAGTTGAGAGACATGATGTGCACACATTTTGGTGGTAATTTTTTTTTTATTAAACTCCATTTACCATATCGTTACAATGTACAGACATATGTTGCATCCCTCTACCTTAAAAAGAAAAGATGTAATAAGTAATTATATAGCTTTTAGAATATATTGATAGTATATAACCTAGATGTTATTTGAAATATAAAATAAAGAACTCTGAACATTTACAAATATCAGTCCTGAATTGGAAAAAAAGATACATCAGACATTCAGTTGCTATATATCATATTCAGGTATCATAGCAAATTAGTTTTAAACCAGTCTCCCTGTTCAGTTATTGTGAATATTTCATAGAAGCCATCGACTTATTTTACAGATAATTCTCTAAAATATTTTTTATGAACAACACTAAGAATAGTATCACTGAATATTATCCTGGACTAGGCATTCACCATGTTGAATATACAAAGCAGTAAAATGATCTTTCTTTTTTTCTCTGACAGAGTGGTATATGGTTGTAATGCAACATTATTTTGAAGAAGAATTTGAGAAGTGAATGCTTGTAGTTGAAAGACATCATTACTTTCAGTCTGCCAGCTGAAGAATTTTTTTGTTTCCTTTAAATCTATCCATCCACAACCCTGTTTCCCATTTTTGCAGACAAGATTGCAATATCACTTCAACATTGACAGTATCTAGAACAAAGGTTTACACCACAGGGTGACTAGCCCTGCTGTGGTACTTCTTCCACACCACATATGCACATGCAGACTCATACTGATGGCCAACTTAGGTGTCCAGTGCACCTACTGCATGTCTTTATGTCTTTGGGATGTTGGAGGAAACAAGACCATGCAGAGGAAACCCACGTAGGGAGGACATGCATACTCCACCCAGCTTCATACCAGATAAGATTTAGGTTCAGCTGTTGTATAACTGTTACTGGCATAAGGCATGTCTGAATATTAAATGGAAAATCTCTCTCTGCATCTTTATTATTTCCCACTCCTTTAGTTTTTTTTAGATTGTTTGCTAATCTAATAGAGTAAAACTTTTACATATGGTGTTTCATTCTTATAGAACAGTGATTTATTTAACATCTGTTAATTTGGCTAATCCACAATATATTCCAAAATAGGAACAACAACAGGCTATCGTCAGGCCTATTTCTAGACCTGTCAAAGGCCTTTGATATGGTCAACCACAACTTACTCATCCATTATCTAAAATCCATCTCCCTAGATAACCATACTATTCAGTGGGTCCTATCCTATCTGAATGGCAGACAACAGGCTGTATTATGGCAGGTCAAACTGTCCACCCTGCTACTTCTCACCCTTGGTGTCCCTCAGGGCACTATTTTAGGTCTGCTACTCTTTACTATCTTCATCAACAATCTTCATACTGCCATCCCCGAAGCAACCTGCATTCAATATGCAGACAATTCTACCATGATCAGTAGGGCCTCCACCCCTTTAGACCTGCAAACCTTAATACAAAACACATTTAACACAGTTGCAAATTGTCTCTCTAATCACTGTCTAAGTCCCACCAAAACCAAACTGTTTGACTCATATCTGTTATGTTCTGCCTGTGTTATCTGGAGCATTTCTCCAAGGGCCTCCACTGAAAAATGGACATATATCCAGTCATACTACAAGGTCTACAAGAGGGTAGAGAGACCAGCTATGTTATATGGATTGGAGACGGTGGCATTGACAAAAAGGCAGGAGTCAGAGCTGGATGTGGCAGAGTAAAAGATGTTAAGATTTGCACTGGGTGTGACTAAGATGGACAGGATTAGGAATCAGTATATTACAGGGTCAGCTCAGGTTCGATAGTTTGGAGACAAAGCAAGAGAGGCGAGATTGCGTTGGTTTGGACATGTGCTGAGGAGGGATGCTTGATATATTGGGAAAAGGATGCTAAGGATGGAGCTGCCAGGTAAGAGGAAAAGAGGAAGGTCTAAGATAAGGTTTATGGATGTGGTGAGAGAGGACATGCAGGCGGTTTGTGTGAAAGAGCATGATGCAGAGGACAGGAAGAAATGGAAACAGAAGATCCGCTGTGGTGACCCCTAACGGGAACAGCTGAAAAAAGATGATGATGATCCAGTTGGACTATCCCAGTCAACAAATGGAAAATAAAATAAAATAAATAAATACAATATGCTGGGGATATCACAGGCATTAGCATCCAGGATCCCACATCAATTCCTGAATGCTATGCTACAACATGCCAGTGACTACATATATTTTTCCCTTTAGAGGTGAGGACAGCGGCACAAATATGCAGGAGTTCTACCCTGTAACACACTACCCTGAAGTCCTGGATGCCAAAGACTGTACACATGTAGAAACCAAAGCACCACTTGGGGAACAGGGAAGGGTGTACATAAATAGAAAATGCTTTCACTGCATTAACTGGCAGGTTGTGTGTAATGCTAAGGGAATATTCCTAAATCTGTGTGCTGGCAACAGGCAGTTGCCATGACTCACATATTTGGCACAACTCTCAACTGTATGAGATGTTTTCTAGGGGAGATATCCTACAGATTTGTTTACTGGGGGATGCAGGTTATGCACTGGAACTGTAGCTGATGAAGTCCATTAGAAATGCACATACACCAACTGAAGAACACTATAATGTGGCAAACACTCAAACAAGAAATATCAAAGAGCATGTCTTTGGGCTGCTGAAGTCACAGCTCCACCACCTAGATGCATCTGGTGAGCCCTGCAGTACAATACCTGCACATGTAATGAAATCTTCACTATCTGTGCCATACTTCACAAAATTATCCTGAGAAAACAGCTTCAGCAGAAATGCCAAGGGGAAGGGCTACACATCCCATCACCACCAGTAAGATCACCAAAGCCACATGCAGGTAAGGAGTCAGAGGGGGATGCAGTATCTTCTGTGGGTGTAGGGAGATGTAGACATGCACAATATGTCCTTGCACTGGCTTAGAGGCAATAGACAGCACACATGCTGACCACATAAGGGGCTAAAACCTACATTCTATACACACACACACACACACACACACACACACACACACACACACACACACACACACACACACACACACACACACACACACACACACACACACACACACACACACACACACACACACACACACACTTAGTAACATTGATACCAGGCAATGCTCACAACCTTTACTTACCCATGTAATGGCTGTGTACTGCTAACATCAGACAGAGTCAGCCCCAAACTTAAACTCTTGCGACTGCCAGATTTCCAAGGTAAGTGTTGAACCTGGAATGGTATATCCTTGGATACTGTTAGTTGCTAATGCAAATAAGTATAAGGTGGGTGATTTTTACAGCAATGACATCACGATGTGACAGCAGTGACTTATGTGAATACAAATGTCCTCTATCAATAACTAGGCCGCATGCATCAAAGATTCACACATTCATCCCTCTCAAAATATAGATTTTCAGAAAATGTCCACGGTTTGGCCTCCTATGTTTTTACTGACAAATCCTTAAAGAGTGAAGTTAGAAAATAATGACACACATTTCAGTTTCAGACTTCATATCCCTCCAAAATATCATAAATATAGCAATAGGAACACACCAAATCCACTGGATACACCACACAGAGGAATCCACAATGTAGAAAACTTCTTTAATGAAGAACTGGAACACACAAAGCGCCGCATAGTAACACTATGCTTCTTCAGGTGTAATAAAACATGAAATTGAGCATCCTTTTATACAAAAGCTCTTGGTGCTCAAAACTGGCTAATCAGAACACTAATTGAATAATTATAGCATTCAAGCTAAGCTAGTTTAAAGGGGTATCATTAACAAATTCAAAGATGTTAAACATAGACAAAAGAGAATAAAAACATATGAAAGAGCATGAATAAAAACAGTTAACATAAAATGCGCCAAAGCGCTTTAAAACAATTATGCTGTCACACCAAAAAACAGCAACTTCTGTCCTAAGCTGACAGTGCAAGCCTGCTGAAAACTCAGAGTTGCTTATAAAACAAAGCAGCAAGTGTCAGTGATCAAATACATAATATGGTCCATATTTCAAAAGTTCACAAAATATGAGCAAAAGAACCACGAATACATTAATAAAATGCTTTAATAAAAATAAAATAGATAATATCCTAGAGGTAGAATCGCTCAACAGAGTTCATCGTGAGCCCCTTATCATAGAGCAAATAATCAGAGCTAATGCATCAAAACACCAGATGATCATATTGTTGTATCAGTAAGGGCAAATGGTATTATCAAACTCTGCCTAGCAGAAATATCCATGTAATAAATATTGTCAAGAAACGGCAGTGTAGTGTCATTAATGAATAGTGCAGAACATGCGGTTAATAAAATCAGCTTAATATCGCCTTCTCAATGAAAAACATCTATAGAACCTACTAATGCACAAAATCCTAGACCTATATAACATAGTTGACTTACACAAAAGGTAATAAAACTCACCAGTAACGCAACAATGAAAATAGAAATAAAACCGTTGTAGCATCCTGTATGCACGGAAGCCATATGGCGACAGTCAAAACAAGAAAACTGGTCCGACAGTAAAAACATCCTATAACCAACAGCAACTGTCGGACTAAACAAGGACACACCTTCATCATAACCATCTGATCAGCGGCTTGTAAAACCAGGAAAACCAACAACCAGAACCAACTGAAAAATCAAATACTGAGTATTGATACAAGTATATGAAATATATAATAAAGCATCAGAGGATCAGGGGGAATGCAAAACACAATTTGCCAGTATAAAGATGGAGCACATAAAAGTGGCAGCGTAAGCCCCAATAAGATGTAGACACCCAACGGGGATCTCACCATAGCATATAAATATAGCGACTGAAATATGGTGTGAATATAATGCAAATCTACCATAATAAAAAAAGGCAACAAAGAGAGACACAATGATTACAAGAAAAATATATATAAAGGAATATACAAAATGGATATGTATACAAGACGTAAAACCAACTGCAAGTTAACTGCACACATAATATTGTCCAATTATACAGAATACCAGAAGACTGTTCCAATTTTATTAATTAGCATATTCTATGTCATAGTGGCTTTAGGTAAGTTTAGGAGTGCCACATTACACTACACCTGTTTATTAACCAGTTGCGTGCACTTCTAAGTCCTCCATATTGTGTCCATAACATTTATGATTTTTCATTTCCCAGTTCATGTCATTACATACTGCTGCTTGGCTTATATAAGTCTTCTGGTATTCTGTATAATTGGACAATATTATGTGTGCAGTTAACTTGCAGTTGGTTTTACGTCTTGTATACATATCCATTTTGTATATTCCTTTATATATATTTTTCTTGCAATCATTGTGTCTCTCTTTGTTGCCTTTTTTTATTATGGTAGATTTGCATTATATTCACACCATATTTCAGTCGCTATATTTATATGCTATGGTGAGATCCCCGTTGGGTGTCTACATCTTATTGGGGCGGCTTACGCTGCCACTTTTGTGCACCATCTTTATAGTGGCAAATAGTGTTTTGCATTCCGCCAGATCCTCTGATGCTTTATTATATATTTTCATATACTTGTATCAATACTCAGTATTTGATTTTTCAGTTGGTTCTGGTTGTTGGTTTTCCTGGTTTTACGTAAAGCCGTTGATCAGATGGTTATGATGAAGGTGTCCTTCTTTGTTTAGTCCGACAGTTGCTGTTGGTTATAGGATGTTTTTACTGTCGGACCAGTTTCGTTGTTTTGACTGTCATATGGCTTTCCGTGCATACAGGATGCTACAACGGTTTTATTTCTATTTTCATTGTTGCGTTACTGGTGAGTTTTATTACTTACCTTTGTGTAAGTCAACTATGTTATATAGGTCTAGGATTTTGTGCATTAGTAGGTTCTATAGATGTTTTTTCATTGAGAAGGCGATATTAAGCTGATTTTATTAACCGCATGTTCTGCACTATTCATTAATGACACTACACTGCCGTTTCTTGACAATATTTATTACATGGATATTTCTGCTAGGCAGAGTTTGATAATACCATTTGCCCTTACTGATACAACAATATGATCATCTGGTGTTTTGATGCATTAGCTCTGATTATTTGCTCTATGATAAGGGCTCACTATGAACTCTGTTGAGCGATTCTACCTCTAGGGATATTATCTATTTTATTTTTATTAAAGCATTTTATTAATGTATTCGGTTCTTTTGCTCATATTTTGTGAACTTTTGAAATATGGACCATATTATGTATTTGATCACTGACACTTGCTGCTTTGTTTTATAAGCAACTCTGAGTTTTCAGCAGGCTTGCACTGTCAGCTTAGGACAGAAGTTGCTGTTTTTTGGTGTGACAGCATAATTGTTTTAAAGCCGCTTTGGCATTTTATGTTAACTGTTTTATTCATGCTCTTTCATATGTTTTTATTCTCTTTTGTCTATGTTTAACATCTTTGAATTTGTTAATGATACCCCTTTAAACTAGCTTAGCTTGAATGCTATAATTATTCAATTAGTGTTCTGATTAGCCAGTTTTGAGCACCAAGAGCTTTTGTATAAAAGGATGCTCAATTTCATGTTTTATTACACCTGAAGAAGCATAGTGTTACTATGCGAAAGCGCTTGTGTGTTCCAGTTCTTCATTAAAGAAGTTTTCTACATTGTGGATTCCTCTGTGTGGTGTATCCAGTGGATTTGGTGTGTTCCTGTTTCTTGTGTTTTCCACTTGGAGCTTCTGTTCTCTTGCTACAGTTGTTGGACCTTTTTTTATAAATATAGCAATGTAAAATATCTTATTCTATCAACTAAGTCTGTAAGAACAAAATATTTAAAAAGGTCTCACTACTGTTGGGCCTTTATCCCACTGTTATTTATGGCTTGGTCCAGCTTTGTTGGTCTCAGAGGTTAGGAGGAATGTATATATTATAAAATCCTGTAAGACAGCAGTACCATGTGAAATACTGTATCACAAACACAAATATACTAAGCACTAAGTTAGCTATGCACCCTGCACATCATACTAAAGATTTATGTATTCCTGAATCCAAAAGATAGAAAACAAGGGTATAGCATAGTTATCCTGCAGAGTACCTACAAGAAGCTGCCAACACAACAGCATTCCCCATCTCTATCCCAATCAATAAAACACTAACTGATGAAACTATCCCCTCAGTCTGGAAAATATCCCATGTTATCCCACTCCATAAAGGTGGAAGTTCACCAGAACTGTCCAACTACAGACCCATTGCCATTCTCTCACTACTAGCCAAATTAATGGAGAAGTGTGTTCATAAGCAGCTTATGGATTATCTCATACAGAACAGTCTGCTTGCCAACTCTCAGCATGGCTTTAGGCCACATCACAGCACCACCTCCACTCTCCTTTCATTCACAAATACCATATTCCAAAATAGGAACAACAACAGGCTATCATCAGGCCTATTTCTAGACCTGTCAAAGGCCTTTGATATGGTCAACCACAAATTACTCATTCATTACCTAAAATCCATCTCTCTAGATAACCATGCTAATCAGCGGTTCCTGTCCTATCTGAATGGCAGATAACAGGGTGTATTATGACAGGTCAAACTGTCCACCCTGCTACCGCTCACCTTGGTGTCCCTCGGGGCTCTATTTTAGGTCCTCGACTCTTTTTTATCTTCATCAACAATCTTCATACTACCATACCTGATGCGACCTGCATTCAATATGCAGAAACTTCTACCCTGATCTTTATGGCCTCCTCCCCTTTAGACCTGCAAACGTTACCACAAAACACATTTAACACAGTTGCAAATTATCTCTCTAATCACCATCTAAGTCCCAGCAAAACCAAACTGCTCCTCTTTACCCCCACCAGTAGATCCACCCATTTTCCTTCTCCATAACATCCATAACTTCTCTGAAGTACAGGTCAACACTAAGGGACTCTGGCTAACAAAGTTTGCAGATGACTGCAAACTGGGAGCCATTATTGAATCCCCAAATGATGTGGATACTCTACAAAAGGGCCTTACAGAAACAGATGCTTGGTGCCAGAGCCATGGGCTCAAGCTCAATGCCAAGAAATGTATTGTTATCCCCTTTGGGAAAAAACATGTATCCATGAATTACCATATAGGTGGCAGTACACTAAACACAGAAAGTGTGATAAGAGACTTAGGGACACAGGTGGATAGTGGTCTCACCTTTGATAACCACATCGCCACAACAGTCAGGAAATCCTTCTATGTGGCACACCTCATCACAAAGGGCTTTTCATCCAGAAAAAGGAGGTCATTGTCCCACTGTACTCATCCCTCATTAGACCCATTATAGAATACAATGTCCCATTTGTTATGTACCTCTCAAGACATCTGCAACAACTGGAAAGGCCTCAGAAATACCTCACTAAAAGAATCACAGGCCTAAAGCAGATGCCCTACGCTGACCGCCTTTAAAAAACTCCAGCTATACTCTGTCGCATATCGCCTACTCAGGCGATCTCTGCTTAACATACAAGGCCATGTCACACCCAGAGCTGTTGGACATGCTACACTTAAAGAAATCCCAATCCCTCAGAGCTACTCACTCCAGGGATCTAAACCTTGTCATCACAATAAACAAAACATGTTGGAGGGATAGGTTCTGACCCAGAGACTCCCCAGACTCTGGAATAGATTGCCCATACATGTCAAGCAGAGTGCCTCTTTGGACCTCTTCAAGAGGAACCTTGACGATTGGATGGGAGAAAGGAAATTCACCCCAGGGATCACGTCAGTCGCCCTGCTAGACAGGGGTCAAGGAAAGTAAATAATGTGGGAAGAAATAGCCAGGGAATTGTTATGGCTAGGCTTGTATAGGCCCTAGGGCTGATAGCCTAGTACCAACCTATGAACCTATGAACCTATGAACTCTACTTCTATCTCTCCAGATGACCATGCTAAGCTTTTAGGAGTAATAGTGGACAATAATCTCAAATCTGATCTGCATATTAATAAAACTATAAAAACAATTAATAAGAAGCTTGGCTCATTATATAGAAGCAAACCCTTTCTAACTCCATTAGCTAGGACTGCAATCGCCCGCTCACACCTACTCTCTACCCTTCTATATGCCTCCTCTATACTCTCCAATTTGAGCAGAACTGAACTTAGTAAGCTCTCTCACTATTACAACCATATTGCCATATTTACCATCGGTCAACATATAGGACACATCATTGTCAAAACCTCAGTCTTCTCCGGTGGCTAGAACTACTTAGCCTACTTCTGTTCAATGAGCTTATAGTAGCACACAAAATTCTGTACCACCCTGAAAATATTCTAGCACTCAAAAATATTGTAAAGCCATACAGTAATTCAAGACAACTTTGATCATCCAGTAAACTGTTGGTCCATACCCACAAAGCCATTAACTCAGCTGGTGACTCCTTGTTTTGGCAACGTTGTTGTTAAAACTTGGAATTCACTTCCATCTAACCTTACCCTCGAACCTTCTTTAAGTCTCTTCAAAAAAGGCCTCAAACAGTATTTTAAAGAGCACTGGCTTTGTCCCTGTACTAACCTTGATTAATCACTACTTATTCAATGCCTTATTTAAATTAATATTGTACACATCTCTTGCTCATAATAGCTTGCTGCAACCTGTTGTTTTTATATACTGATACACACTCTGTATACTGTGAGCACCTGGCTGTGTACTGCTAACATCAGACAGAGTCAGCTCCAAACTTAAACTCTTGCAACTGCCAGATTTCCAAGGTAAGTGTTGAAGCTGGAATAGCATATCCTTGGATACTGTTAGTTACTAATGAAAATAAGTATAAGGTGGGTGATTTTTACAGCAATGACATCACGATGTGACAACAGTGACTTATGTGAATACAAATGTCCTCTATCAACTAATAGGCCTCATGCATCAAAGATTCACACATTCATCCCTCTCAAAATGCAGATTTTCAGTGAATGTCCACAGTTTGGCCTCCTATGTTTTTCCTGGCAAATCATTAAAGAGTGACGTTAGAAAATGTCAGAAAAATATGTATTAATGTGTGTATTAGTAGTATGCTTAGTGCATTTAGAGCTTGAAAAGGGTTAACACATTTATTCTATTTCATACTGCATAAATCTGTACAAACTGCAGATGCTTTTCTGACCCTGTATTATTAGCTAAAATCTTGCTTGTGCCTTGGAAATTTACTGAGAAGCAGATGATTTCTGCTTATGTTAGGAAAATAATGAATAGAACAATACTACTTGTATGAAACTTAGACAAGAAGTTCCGTTTATGCTCACAGCTGTAGAAGCTATAGATAATTAGGACAAAGCCTGTTTGAAAATATGAACTGCAATCAGCATTTGCTTGTATCTGAATTAGAAGAGTACCTTGAAATGTAACACTGTACAATGGAAGCTTGTAAACGAATTAGTGCCCACCAAGGTCAGGTTGTTTTTCTCAAAAGTTTCTCACAAATCTAGCCATGTCAGCAGAAAATCTGAGTAACATCTGCTGTAGAACAATACTGAAAGTTGTGTCTGATTACGTCAGCCATAGAAAGCCATGTCTTGTAAAACAGTGTAAGAATAAACATACTTCCTGTTAGTAGTTAGACAAATCCTTGTATTTGCATGTTTTTGTCTCCTTGCGGCAAGTAAATAAATATACCTTAACTGAGCCTTACGTGTATTGGTCTTTGAAGTTTTTCCTTTGACAGAAAATAATGACGCACATTTCAGTTTCAGACTTCATATCCCTCAAAAAATCATAAATATAGTATTGCAAGCAGCTTATTCTATCAACTGTCTAAGTCTGTAAGAACAAAATATTTAAAAATGTCTCACTACTGTTGGGCCTTTATCCCACTGTTATTTATGGCTTGGTCCAGCTTTGTTGGTCTCAGAGCTTAGGAGGAATGTATATATTATAAAATCCTGTAAGAAAGCAGTACCATTTGCAATACTGTATCACAAACACAAATATACTAACCACTATTTAGCTATGTACCCTGCGCATCATACTAAAGATTTGTGTATTCCTGAATCTAAAAGATAGATAACAAGGATATAGCATAGTTATCATCATTTGCACAGGGCATTGTGTGTGTGTGTGAGGGGGGGCAGGACATCTAGGGTGACACTAAACGTAGTGAGTGCATGTGAGTAAAAAAGAGAAATAGACAGATATTTGGATAAAGTATCAAATGGCCACTGAGACAGAGTGAGCTGTAAGCTTCATGACTGACTGATGCAACTGCTATGCATATGTATGCCTGCATGGGCACTCCAGGTGAGATTGGTGTGTGAGTGTCTGCAAGAGCACAGCCAAGCTCTGTGCTAGCTCTAATTCTGGTATATTGGGCAGTTGTGAGCCGTACATGGTAGAGGTGACAGTTCATCGTTATCGTCCCGGACCTTGAGAACTGACTGTGCAGGAGTTATACTGAAATATCCATGCCCACAGTCAGATGCACTACTACTACCTGAATGTGACTGATGTCTGCTAGATGAGCTCTCCTCACAGTATGCCCAGGACCATGACCCCATGGCCTACCACATCTGGGTGTGGACACTTCAACCATTGAAAGAGCGGTAGAAGTAGTGACACTATAGAAGCCTGATTGGGTACTGTCATGTCGGCTAACATCAGATGAGGTGACTGACCTATGTCCATGTGTATGCTGACCCCCTCCCAGCAGATGTTCCATCACAGACTCCACCCATTTGAACATGTCATTCATCTGACCCATTGAATCGGCAAATATGAAGAATGCATTCATGCACATCAGCTGTGCCAAATCTACAACCCTAAGCATTTCCTCAGAGGCCCTATTGAAATGTGCTTGCACCTCCATGATGGCTCTAAACATACATCAAGCACATGGAAAGATACAGCAGGATAAGGTGGAGGATGGGCATCAGGCCTGCTCTGAGCACCCCTAACTACCCTCTAGTGTGGCACCTCACCCACACTTTGACAACCAAAGTCAACAGGCAATGAAGTCACAGTAACCACACAGCACTGATCAAGTGTGTCACCCTCCACCTCTCCAATATCAGAGAGATCACTGGAATAGGCTTGCTTAGGACTACTGGTTGTGACCACTGGAAACAAAGGGGATGACTGAATGTCAACCTCACTGTCAGATTCAACTTCTGCATCTCAACTGTGCCTCTGTTTGGCTACCATCATCATCAGAGTCTGATGATACTCTAACATTAGGTGGTAAAAGTCCTACACTTCCACTTCCAGGATTACCTATGACAATAAGCAACAAAGAAAGGAAAGAAATGAATACATACACCACTACAATTTAATATATGCTAACAAATTACACTGGTGCCACTATCACATACAATACAGCAATACACACACACACACACACACACACACACACACACACACACACACACACACACACACGCACACACGCACACACGCACACATGCCTTTACCACCTGCACACACACACACACACACACACACACACACACACACACACACACACACACACACACACACACACACACACACACACACACACACAGAGTTCTGATGCCCACCTCACACATAAAGTCCCTAGTGCTTTTCATGAACTCTAGGTAATTGTACTTGTTTGGAATATTTGCCCCCCTCTCCTCCTCACCACTCTAGCTTCTGATTTTGCTCCCAATATCTAAAAAGCATAAACTGAGCAGTTCCTAGCGCTTTTTATTCAACTCCTCTATCATCTGTTGACTGCAATATTACTGTATCCTTGTCTCTCTCTCTCGGAAATAACTGATAGCGTTAGATCCTACCAATGCTTTAAAGAGAATATTACTACTCGTAATGTGTGCCTGAAACCAATCACATTTATTTTACTTTATTTGTAGCAAACTATGTTATGGTAGTAATGTTAATATGCTGTTAGGTCCAAGTATTTTTAGCTTAAATCATAATTAACAAACTATGCTGTTAGTTTTAAGCTGTTAGCCTACAACGCTCAAAATGAGCTCATTTAGCTTGGGCCATTCATAGCAGAGAAAAAGCCTGCTATCAATGTAGACTTGCCAATTGATTAAGTTAGAAGGATATTTACTTTGATGGTTTGTGTATGAATATGTATTCTATATGACTCTTTGATGACAGTAGTTTGTTCTGTACACTATAGCAACACTCTTAGTGTTCTCCTATAATAGTTGGGCTATTTTTGAATTTGAAGAGTGTTCCCTTTACTATTGCTGCAGATAGGATATTTTGTCAGATAGCCTTCCTCACTAGAGCTAGTTGCAATTGCGTAAGTCGATTATTTTCTGACTGAGAGTTTTTTTTTTCTGCTGTAACTTATGCTGAATTATGTTGCCCTATTTGAATAATCCATATCTCTGTTAATACTATTACCTAATGTTACTATTGAAGGATTATTTTTATGTGAATTCATTTGCTCTAAGTACCTTGTTTAAACTATTTTTATTACATTCTATGTCCTTATACCTTTTCTTTCTTTCCCAGTAGTACCTAGCTATCCATATTGCTTATGCTTCAGTACTCTAAAACCTTCCTGCTTGAAGACTAAGGACCCCTTCCAGGTCTCTAGTTGCAATCATCTCACTGCCTCCCAACCAGATACCTTCTCAAAGAGGAAGCAAGAAAGTATGTGCTATCCTACACCTGATAATTAGTCTGTCTGTATCTATTCTTTCAGGTGGTTTTAAAGTACGCTTCCAAGCCAGGATAGTCAGTAGCCTTACCCCCTACCCATCACTTAACTTGCATATCTCTCTTATGACTAGTAAATGCTCCCTAACTGTCTTTATTCTACCATATCTTAGGCCAGACTCTAAACTTATTTAAACATCTGTTTTTTATGCCCACCAGGTGGCACCCATCCCCAATCTTACTTCCCATAGGTCTATCCCTTTGGCTCACAGTCTATTTCACCTACACTGCTGAGGTGGAAATCTTGCTAATACTCTTGCCTGTTTAGATTTTCTCCTCCTAGTTGTACCCCTTTGTTCCATGTAATTTCTCTAGCTCTACCTCTACCATCTCTACTCTTCCTCTTAATGATACTTACCGTCAACAGTCAGTGCTCTGCTGATTGTTTCTGTCTCAACCTGTCCTCCTCCTCTTGTTTCTGCCCGCTTCATTCGCCCTGCAGGCTCACTTCGCTCCCCTACCCTACCCCCAAATCACCCACCCCCCCAGGCATCCTAGACTTATAATACTAGACCACACCCTCCTCTACTTTCCAGCAAATAAGACACTCCCTCTACCTGAGATAATTAACCACATCCACTCAGCACACAACCTATCACTTGCCCTCTCCTATAGCTCTTTTACTTCCACATAAACCTCTTTTACTTCTACACACCTTTCATACCTTGCTTATATTTTTTCCGTAATTATAGTACTCATGCCTACCACTACTACCCGTACACTAACTAAACTACTACTCAGCACCATACTTTTATCCATCTTAACCTCAGCCTATGTCCTAACCTCCTTTGAACACCTAACTTATTTTCATTTTCAATACCCCAACAAACAAACAACCACACATATTCACACCCCACCCAAAATAATATAAACATCTTATCCACACCTACATACCTACTAGCAAAGTACCACAGACTAAATTGTGTGCTAATTACTGAGAAGCAGATGATTTCTGCTTATGTTAGGAAAATAATGAATAGAACAATACTACTTGTATGAAGCTTAGACAAGAAGTTCCATTTGTGCTGTGAGAAAATACACAGCTGTAGAAGCTATAGATAATTAGGACAAAGCCTGTTTGAAAATATGAACTGCAATCAGCATTTGCTTGTATCTGAATTAGAAGAGTACCTTGAAATGTAACACTGTACAATGGAAGCTTGTAAACGAATTAGTGCCCACCAAGGTCAGGTTGTTTTTCTCAAAAGTTTCTCACAAATCTAGCCATGTCAGCAGAAAATCTGAGTAACATCTGCTGTAGAACAATACTGAAAGTTGTGTCTGATTACGTCAGCCATAGAAGGCCATATCTTGTAAAACAGTATAAGAATAAACATACTTCCTGTTAGTAGTTAGACAAATCCTTGTATTTGCATGTTTTTGTCTCCTTGCGGCAGGTAAATAAATATACCTTAACTGAGCCTTACGTGTATTGGTCTTTGGAGTTTTTCCTTTGACAAAAAATAATGACGCACATTTCAGTTTCAGACTTCATATCCCTCAAAAAATCATAAATATAGTATTGCAAGCAGCTTATTCTATCAACTGTCTAAGTCTGTAAGAACAAAATATTTAAAAATGTCTCACTACTGTTGGGCCTTTATCCCACTGTTATTTATGGCTTGGTCCAGCTTTGTTGGTCTCAGAGGTTAGGAGGAATGTATATATTATAAAATCCTGTAAGAAAGCAGTACCATTTGCAATACTGTATCACAAACACAAATATACTAACCACTATTTAGCTATGTACCCTGCGCATTATACTAAAGATTTGTGTATTCCTGAATCTAAAAGATAGAAAACAAGGATATAGCATAGTTATCATCATTTGCACAGGGCGTTGTGTGTGTGTGTGAGGGGGGGCAGGACATCTAGGGTGACACTAAACATAGTGAGTGCACGTGAGTAAGAAAGAGAAATTGGCAGATATTTGGATAAAGTATCAAATGGCCACTGAGACAGAGTGAGCTGTAAGCTTCATGACTGACTGATGTAACTGCTATGCATATGTGTGCCTGCATGGGCACTCCAGGTGAGATTGGTGTGTGAGTGTCTGCAAGAGCACAGCCAAGCTCTGTGCTAGCTCTAATTCTGGTATATTGGGCAGTTGTGAGCCGTGCATGGTAGAGGTGACAGCTCATCGTCATCATCCCGGACCTTGAGAACTGACTGTGCCAGGAGTTGTACTGAAATATCCATGCCTACAGTCAGATGCACTACTACTACCTGAATCTGACTGATGTCTGCTAGATGAGCTCTCCTCACAAGTATGCCCAGGACAATGACCCCATAGCCTACCACATCTGGGTGTGGACACTTCAACCATTGAAAGAGCCATAGAAGTAGTGACACTATAGAAGCCTGATTGGGTACTGTCATGTCGGCTAACATCAGATGAGGTGGCTGACCTATGTCCATGTGTATGCTGACCCCCTCCCAGCAGATGTTCCATCACAGACTCCACCCATTTGAACATGTCATTCATCTGATCCATTGAATCGGCAAATATGAAGAATGCACTCATGCACATCAGCTGTGCCAAATCTACAACCCTAAGCATTTCCTCAGAGGCCCTATTGAAATGTGCTTGCACCTCCATGATGGCTCTAAACATATATCAAGCACATGGAAAGATACAGCAGGATAAGGTGGAGGATGGGCAGCAGGCCTGCTCTGAGCACCCCTAACTACCCTCTAGTGTGGCACCTCACCTACACTTTGACAACCAAAGTCAACAGGCAATGAAGTCACAGTAACCACACAGCACTGATCAAGTGTGTCACCCTCCACCTCTCCAATATCAGAGAGATCACTGGAATAGGCTTGCTTAGGCCTACTGGTTGTGACCACTGGAAACAAAGGGGATCACTGAATGTCAACCTCACTGTCAGATTCAACTTCT
This sequence comes from Protopterus annectens, assembly GCF_019279795.1. Classification (NCBI taxonomy): domain Eukaryota; kingdom Metazoa; phylum Chordata; order Ceratodontiformes; family Protopteridae; genus Protopterus; species Protopterus annectens. The sequence continues at coordinate 1,866,615,725 of NC_056737.1, forward strand.
GCATCCCAACTGTGCCTCTGTTTGGCTACCATCATCATCAGAGTCTGATGATACTCTAACATCAGGTGGTAAAAGTCCTAAACTTCCACTTCCAGGATTACCTATGACAATAAGCAACAAAGAAAGGAAAGAAATGAATACATACACCACTACAATTTAATATATGCTAACAAATTACACTGGTGCCACTATCACATACAATACAGCAACACACACACACACACACACACACACACACACACACACACACACACACACACACACACACAGTTCTGATGCCCACCTCACACATAAAGTCCCTAGCGCTTTTCATGAACTCTAGGTAACTGTACTTGTTTGGAATATTTGCCCCCCTCTCCTCCTCACCACGCTAGCCTCTGATTTTGCTCCCGATATCTAAAAAGCATAAATTGAGCAGTTCCTAGCACTTTTTATTCAACTCCTCTATCATCTGTTGACTGCAATATTACTGTATCCTTGTCTTTCTCTCTCTCGGAAATAACTGATAGCGTTAGATCCTACCAATGCTTTAAAGAGAATATTACTACTCGTAATGTGTGCCTGAAACCAATCACATTTATTTTACTTTATTTGTAGCAAACTATGTTATGGTAGTAATGTTAATATGCTGTTAGGTCTAAGTATTTTTAGCTTAAATCATAATTAACCAACTATGCTGTTAGTTTTAAGCTGTTAGCCTACAACGCTCAAAATGAGCTCATTTAGCTTGGGCCATTCATAGCGGAGAAAAAGCCTGTTATCAATGTAGACTTGCCACTTGATTAAGTTAGAAGGATATTTACTTTGATGGTTTGTGTGCGAATATGTATTCTATATGACTCTTTGATGACAGTAGTTTGTTCTGTACACTATAGCAACACTCTTAGTGTTCTCCTATAATAGTTGGGCTATTTTTGAATTTTAAGAGTGTTCTCTTTACTATTGCTGCACATAGGATATTTTGTCAGATAGCCTTCCTCACTAGAGCTAGTTGCAATTGCGTAAGTCGATTATTTTCTGACTGAGAGTTTTTTTTTCTGCTGTAACTTATGCTGAATTATGTTGCCCTATTTGAATAATCCATATTTCTGTTAATACTATTACCTAATGTTACTATTGAAGGATTATTTTTATGTGAATTCATTTGCTCTAAGTACCTTGTTTAAACTATTTTTATTACATTCTATGTCCTTATCCCTTTTCTTTCTTTCCCAGTAGTACCTAGCTATCCATATTGCTTATGCTTCAGTACTCTAAAACCTTCCTGCTTGAAGACTAAGGACCCCTTCCAGGTCTCCAGCTGCAATCATCTCACTGCCTCCCAACCAGATACCTTCTCAAAGAGGAAGCAAGAAAGTATGTGCTATCCTACACCTGATAATTAGTCTGTCTGTATCTATTCTTTCAGGTGGTTTTAAAGTACGCTTCCAAGCCAGGATAGACAGTAGCCTTACCCCCTACCCATCACTTAACCTGTATATCTCTCTTATCACTAGTAAATGCTCCCTAACTGTCTTTATTCTACCATATCTTAGGCCAGACTCTAAACTTATTTAAACATCTGTTTTTTATGCCCACCAGGTGCCACTCATCCCCAATCTTACTTCCCATAGGTCTATCCCTTTGGCTCACAGTCTATTTCACCTACACTGCTGAGGTGGAAATCTTGCTAATACTCTTGCCTGTTTAGATTTTCTCCTCCTAGTTGTACCACTTTGTTCCACGTAATTTCTCTAGCTGTACCTCTACCATCTCTACTCTTCCTCTTAACGATACTTACCTTCAACAGTCAGTGCTCTGCTGATTGTTTCTATCTCAACCTGTCCTCCTCCTCTTGTTTCTGCCCGCTTCATTCGCCCTGCAGGCTCACTTCGCTTCCCTACCCTACCCCCAAATCTCACCCACCCCCTGGCATCCTAGACTTATAATACTAGACCACACCCTCCTCCACTTTCCAGTAAATAAGACACTCCCTCTACCTGAGATAATTAACCACACCCACTCAGCACACAACCTATCACTTGCCCCCTCCTATAGCTCTTTTACTTCCAAATAAACCTCTTTTACTTCTACACACCTTTCATACCTTGCTTATATTTTTTACGTAATTATAGTACTCATGCCTACCACTAATATCCCTACACTAACTAAACTACTACTCAGCACCATACTTTTATCCATATTAACCTCAGCCTATGTCCTAACCTCCTTTGAACACCTAACTTATTTTCATTTTCAATACCCCAACAAACAAACAACCACACATATTCACACCCCCACCTAAAATAATATAAACATCTTATCCACACCTACATACCTACTAGCAAAGTACCACAGACTGGCACACATTAAATACAATAGCCTAATACCTAAAAAAGCTCAGTATCAACTTGGTAACTTACATTATATTTTGCTTAGACTAAAAAAGCATTCCTTACAAGATGGAGACATCCATCCTAATCCAGGCCCAGCTAATATCCTTTCTACTGAATCTCTCAACACTAAACCCTCTATCCTACATACCCCAAACAAACACCATAATGCACTCCTGATAGCACACCTCAATATTCAGAGTGTTAATAACAAAGTTCCACATCTACACGCTGTCTTGGATGTACACTCTTTTGACATTCTATGTTTGACAGAGACATGGCTAAAACCAGCAACCCAGGATAATGACATCCTCCCATTAGGCTACAATATACTGCAACTAGACCATTTAAAGAGAAAGGGAGGAGGAGTAGCAATTATTTTCAAGGATGGATTACAAGTCACCTCATTACCTTATAACACACCTAAAGACAGTAATGCAGAAGTTCTTATTTCTAAAGTACAACTTAATTCTAGTAAATCCATGTACATCTTTTGCATCTACCTACCTCCTAGGAACAATATATCTACACTTGAAGACATACTTAATTGGGCAGCATCAACCTTCCCAAAAGAAACTATAATCCTTGGTGACTTCAATATTGACTGGAAATGCTTTGCTACTGACCACCCTACTTCTCATATCAACCTTCATGGTTTCTCACAGACCATCACCTCCCCAACTAGAATTAACAAACCAACCAAAAAAGAGAGCACCTTGGATTGGATCCTTATTAATAACCACCATCAAACTTACAAAGTAGGTGTCCTCCCTGACGATGTAAGTGACCACTCCTTGACCTATATAATCAGGCAAAAGATTGATATCCCACACCAAACATCATATAGGACTATACGGTCAAATAAACAGTTTAACCAAAGGTTATTCCAAACTGAACTTAGCTCTTGTGATTGGTCTCCCTAAAATCCTCCCACTTGAAGAGGCTGTTATACACTTTAACTCTACCTTCTTAAATATCCTTGACCAACATACACCAAAACGTACTATCAGAACTAGGTCTAAACCAGCCCCATGGCTTTCTAAAGACACCAGGAAAAAAATGTTACTCAGAAATAAAGCCTGGACTAGGTGGAGAACTACAAAAAACTTAACAGATCAACAAACATTTAGACAAATGAGAAATATGACAAAAAAAGCTATACTTTCAGACAAAAAAAACTTTTACTGTAAAATGCAGCAAACTAACCTAAACAACCCCCAGAAATTTTGGGCAAGTATCAATAGTCTGTTATACCCCAGTCACTGCAGTACACCAACCCCAACTGATGCTAATCAGGAAACTCCCAACCAAACTGCTAAGGCGTTTAATACCTTCTTTACCGAAGCCATCCAATCTCTAGCCAGCCACCTAACCCCTGACAGCTCCAGCCTTCCTAACCTCATCTCCAGCTCTCTTCCTACTTTCCTATTCCAACCCATCTCCACTAATTTCATCCACAAACTCATTCTAAAACTTAAGCCTTGTACTCCTTCTGCTGACCAGATTCCAGCACAATATCTGCAAAAAGCTGCCAAAGCAGTAGCTTATCCAATATCAATCCTAATAAACAGAACCATTAATGAGGGAACCATCCCAGTCATCTGGAAAATCTCACACATTATCCCCCTACATAAAGGAGGCAACTCAAATGAATACTCTAACTACCGACCTATAGCCCTACTATCCCCTTAGCAAAAATAATGGAAAAATGTATTCATCATCAACTTCTAGACCACTTACTAAAACATAACCTACTTGCACAAAGCCAACATGGCTTTAGACCATACCATAGTACCACTACAGCCCTCTTATCTTTCACTGACACTATTAACAGAAATCGCAATAATAATACTCTCTCTTCAGCCCTATTTATTGCTCTATCAAAAACTTTTGATATGGTTAACCACACATTGCTTATTAACATTCTTAAATCACTTTCTCTCGATACTCTAGCTGTACAATGGTTTAGCTCCTACCTAAGTGACAGATAGCAAGCTGTTATGTGGGAAAATAATCTATCATCCCACCTACCAGTTACACTAGGTGTTCCCCAGGGCTCTATTCTTGGTCCTTTATTATTCTCTATTTTTATTAATGATCTCTACAAAGCTACTCCTCATGCAACCTGTATACAATATGCAGATGATTCAACAATAATCTACACAGCCAAATCTTCATCAGAACTACATTCCTTAACTCAGGAAATGTTTCACACAATAGAGTCTTGGTTCTTAAAATGCTGCCTCCTCCTTAATCCTAAAAAAACTAAGCTCCTGCTGTTTACCCCTACCCGGAAGCACATACCTATTGATTTCTCTGTTACTTCTAACAATGGTACCCTCATATCCCCTGACACTACCACTAAGCTTCTAGGAATTACTATAGACAACAACCTTAACTTTGACTCCCATATTAATAACACAATAAAAACAGTTAACAGAAAAATGGGCTCTCTATATAGAGTCAAATCCTTCCTCACTCCAATAGCTAGATCTGCTATTGCCCATTCTCATCTAATCTCAACACTCCTTTATGCCTCACCAATCTATACCAATCTGTCAAAACATAATTGTCTCAAACTAGCTACCTCCTATAATAACATTGCAAGATTTGCCACTGGTAATCCCTATAGAACCCATCACTGTAAGACTCTGAAACAACTAGGATGGCTTGAACTACCTCATCAGCTTCAATATAGTCAACTTATCATTGCTCATAAGATCCTCTACCACCCAAATAATACCCCAATACTCTCAAATATCATCACCCCCTATAAAAATCTCACTAACTTACGATCAGCAAATAAATTGTTAATTAACATTAGTAAGTCAAACAACTTGGCAGGTGATTCTCTGTTCTCAAACTCTACTGGGAGAAACTGGAACCTTCTACCTACTGAATTAACTTCTCTTCCTTCTCTACCCCTCTTCAAACAACAACTGAAAATACTCCTTAGAACAAAATGGCTATGCCTTGTAACAACCCTGACTAACTGATTAATATTACTTTTTTACTTTCCCTCTTTTGTCAATTTTGTACTTATTGTATATGTAATCAGAACAGTTTATCTGTAACTTCTATGATTTGACTCATTATAAATGTCATTTTCTATATATTTGTAAATAGTATTTAACTATTGTCTTATCTATTTTTGTATTTATTATTAACCAGGATGTCTATATCTTGTAGATGATTACTAACCAGTTTGTTGCAAAATGTATCCCAGTATTCTGTGTTTTTTCTATGTAAACTCTTGTTTTCCAGAGGGTGTTTTTTTAATAGGGTGTTAATATCTTGTAGATGATTCAAACCAGTGTCTTGAAAATGTATCCCAGTATTTTGTATGTTTTTTCTATGTAAACTCTATTTTTATTCTACACAATTTTTACTTTTTCATCAGTTTTGTCCTGGAGCTTTTCTCCCCGGGCCTCTACTGAAAATGGACATATATCCAGTTAGACTAGCCCGGTCAACAAATGTAAAATAAAAATAAATAAAATAATAAATAAATAAATAAATAAATAAATGTATATTTCAGTCAAATGCTCAACAGTACTGAAATAAAAATGTTTGGGTTACCATGTGCAGATAACTCCACACTTGCTAGGGAGGATGGTCCTGGAAGAAGTTAAACAAAAGGTAAGGACATCATTATCACAATAATAATAACACAGCAAGAACAATTTAGTGTTTTTATTTGTCCTGTAACAATACTTTTAACTGAAACTTGGCTGACGCATCCATCCTAAGCCCAAGTGTAATGCCTTTGTTCAAAACTGTATATTATTGCTATTTAATATTCTCATATATTTTTAGGTGAATGATACAAAATGCCTTACAGACTGCATGACTCAGATTGCTGTTCAGTTAAGAGAAGAATGAAGATCATTCAAAGAGAAGACAGAGCTGCATTGCTGCAGACAATAGTCATGGTTGTGTGATCAGTTATTTCAGATCAATTATTTCACTACATTTTTAATTAACACATGTACAAACAGCTGAGAGTGTACAATAATTTTGTGTCTTATTAACACTGTGGATGAAATGGGACTTGCTTGAACCCACAATGTTTGTATTCCTGCTGCAAAGCTGTTTCTATGGCAAAGAGGGATAAGACACCCTTACTGTGTTTTGTAGATTAATTGGTATGACAGTTCAAATCCTGACTTGTGTAAAATTTTTAATGTGTACTAAAAAACTTCTGTAAAACTTCTGTTGTATTTTTTTTTACTATTTGGGTGGCATGCAGCTTAGCCCAAATACAGTGAAATGGATAAATCAAAAACATTTCATGCAGTTTACTTCTATGATATAGACTACATAAACTACACATGTGAATTGTGTGTGTGTGTGTGTGTGTGTGTGTGTGTGTGTGTGTGTGTGTGTGTGTGTGTGTGTGTGTGTGTGTGTGTGAGACTGTACAGTGTATACTATCTGTAGGTCACAGGTCAAGTCCCACATTTGCCTTTTAAGGATGAAACCTAATAAACACTGCTCACAAGAGTAAAACAAGGTGAGCTTCACCTGTCATGTTTGTATGTCACTTACCATCATGCAAATCTGGCCTACTGGCCCATACATGAAGCAGAGAGAATACCTGCAGAAAGTACTCAATTCCAAAATGGATATATTGTTACATATTTTTCTAGCCATCATGCAACCCCACTAAACAGTCTTATGCAGTTGTCAGCAACATTCTCGCACACTTGCAGTCCCAGAACACATGCTGACAGGAAGCAGACAGTAGACAATTTCAAAGTGGGTACATTGTATACTGTATTGTTTGCCACTGTGCAAACACACTACGTGCTATTACATATCGGTCAGCATACATACTTAGTAATGCATATGAAAAAATACAACTGTTCCTTATCTTTTCATGTGGCAGCAGGTGTTAATATAGGGATACAAATACAGGTTAGCATGGGTTCTAATCTAGAACACTCCCAATCTGATTAATGCTTGCCCACTCAATTATATAAAAACAAATACAAATATTTAAACATAATCATAAATAACAATAAGTATGTACAGCAGTGGAGATCCTATGAATTATATCTGTGACAGAAGGTACACTGATTATTATGTTTCTGTAATTATAATTGCATTTGCTGGCCTTGGGTGGCCTTACGACCTCAATGATACTCATACACATATGAATGCATAAACCAAGACCTTGTCAAGTAACATGCATACATGGTTAACCCATCACTCTGTCATGTGTATTCATATATAATTAATGAGCATGTTCAACAAGCAATTATTCTGTGGCAAGGATGAAAACTCACCTATGTGGAAAAATAAGTTTTGTCTCTAATGCATACATTTGAATCCCATATTTTACAAATTAATGTTATCAGTTTCCAAGGCCATACCAAAAATGTGTCAGGTAATAAAATTTAGACCACCAATACATGTCTGCAAAGTTAAATTAACAAACAGGTACAACAGCATCCAAACCAAAAACTAATGCTAATTGTCACATCACCCTTCTTAGTTAATAAACTGCCTTTCTCTGTGTTTGGCACTGTTGCTCTCCACTTTATGTCATGCAAACTCGGTTGGCATGGTTGTTTAGGTTTGCACACTAATAGTAAATGTGATAACATGAATTTGAAAGAAAACACTTAACTATTGCTGTTTTCCCTGGTTAGACTTGTCTGGAGGTTGAAGAGAAGGTGCCCAATTTAGGGCTCAAAGGTGAGGTGTTGAGGAGACCAGAATCTTTTTTGGAATTCTTGCAAAGTGTCATAGCTGAAGGGTCTTGCAAGGGGATTATACCATCTTCCAATACAAGTCAGAGGCATGGGATAGTCTTACCAAGGTTGTCTCAAGTGCAACTGGCATTTCACACACTGCAGCATAGTTTAGGCATCATTTAAATGGCCTCAAAAGGTGCAAGCAGGATGCACTCAACTAGTGCCTGGCTGAATTTAGGACTGCTGACATCCAGCAGCTGTAAAAGCATATAGATAAAGAGAATTTAAATAGACAGACAGCTGCATATAGACAAGACAGGTATGCATAATGTTATTTTCTTGTTTTCTTATTTTTATTCCATGGTCAATGAGGAGATACTGGTAAATAGGCAGGCCCATGCTGTGCATTTAGAAAGGCTGATGGAAGCAAGGTGTATGTATGAAGCACAATACAACTATTATTTTATGTAAAGTGTTGCTCTTCTATACAGTAGTAGCAAATTAAGCATGCATATCCTAAGCATAAAATCAAGTATGCATGCTTCAGATAGTAGCTCAAGCCAGCTGTAGAAGTCAATTCAACTATTGTAGTCAGATGTTATGGATTCATATACCCCGAGTAACAAATATATAGTCAAATCATTTAAAAATATTACATAATAATTTCAACAGAAGTGGCATAAATGCCCTGCTGTTAACTTAATCTGTATACAGTGACAAAACATATGTGCAATATATGCACATTGTAAGGATTACTTTGAGCAATCATCAGTTATAGTTTGTAGTTGTTAAGAAGTATACTTAAATGTAAAAATAGAAATACATTCTTTATATTGTAATAATTCATGCTATGTCACATATAATGGTACTAATTATTTTGTTTTAACCCCAACTCTTATCTCTCTCTCACACACACACACACATATATATATATATATATATATATATATATATATATATATATATATATATATATATATATATATATATATGTGTGTGTGTGTGTGTGTGTGTGTGTCTGTGTCTGTGTGTGGTCACATATTTTCATGACAACTGTTTCTGACAACTCACAAAATGCTTTACAGCACAAAGGAGGTACTGTGGCTCAGCCTGCCCCTCACCAGCTACTGCACTGATGTCTTGCACATCTGAGATCCAACCTGGCAATACTGTTTCTGCTGATCCTGCACTACCTGGGGCCTCCACATCAGGTAGCATTACCCTGGCAGCTGGTGCTGTAGTACCCTCTGGGAGTAGTAGTAGCAGAGATGGGGATTTTGCCACCCAACATGAGTTGCCAGGCTTTGTGGGTAGGGATATGCATATTAGCATTGGTGCATGCCTAGCCCAGATGGAGTGGATGATCCCTTTATGGTCAAGTACTCCAACACCCAGTGGAGTTAGGGGAAAGTCATGACATTTCTGCTGGTGAGGACTAGATTCTCTCTGTCCCCATGTTTGATGAGCATGGGCATCCAATGACCCCTGCCTATCCTCAGTCATGGTATCTCCCAACCTGTTATGTCCCTAATGGTTCCCTTTATCTTGTCGTGTTTGTCCTGTTTGCATTTGCTTCCTCACCTACCCTACTTACCTGACCCAGAAATGCCTATGTCCCATACCCAACATTCCTCTCTGACTGAAGTTAAGAATAAAAATGTGAACCTGTCCCACAAAAATATCATCCCATACATAGCTCTCCACTTCACACGCATGCATTCTTGACACATTTGACTTGGTCCAATTGGTTATACAACATGACTGTATTGTTGTCACCCCTCCTCTTTGTTGAGATGACAGTCAAAATTCAGCTAATATTCTGTACATATTTTCATTTTATGCTGTTGAAAAAGTGGATATCTGTGATTCTTTTCTACCTCCCTCCTGCAAATTCCTATACTGCTTTCCCATTGTCCCCCCCCCCCACCATCGCTTGTCCCTCATTTCACCACTTGTCTATCTATGCCATTTTAACACCTTTAATATGGTCAAAAACTAAAATTACAGACAACATACATAAGTGATAACAACCCAATGAAGCCCTTCCCTTGCTGTCCTCTGTGTTTACGGGGAATTTGGCATCATGCACCAATGGCAAGTGACAGTGAACAGTTCTTTAATGGTGCAGTTACCTCTGTGCAATGCTGCTTAAACATGCTGCACTAAGGTAACACACAATGAAAGTAGCATAAATAATTATTTTGTTGCATTTAAAATACATATTTAAAAGTATTAGATACACTTGGCTTCGAACCCTGTATCATCTGGGTCAAAAGAAGTATCCTAATGCACTTATACCTGCTGTCATAGAGTCAGATAAGCATTAGGTGTGTTTCTTACACTCAGTTCTATCCAAAGTGCTAACTGCAGTCCCTCTCTGCTTAATGTGCTTGCACAGAGGTAATAGAACTGATAGAATTCACATAATTGAATCAATGAAGCAGAGGCTCGTGTTTGTCTCAACTGCAGGCAAACTGGGAAAGCAGTAAAAATGCATAGCTTGCATGTGTAAACACTTCTCCATTGATCTCTCTAAACCAGCTGCTTAGCAGTGCACAATTGAAAGTACTGATTTGCATGTATTACTTACGTTTATTGCATACTTAAGTCTTCATTCTATTTAAGTCCATCTAAAAACTCAATCAAAGGGAAGGCACTGTTTAATGACTACACACATATTTACACTTAGTCATGTATTACCTGCACCAATGTACTTGAAAGTTTGGCCATCAGTACTTGCTGCCAAATATATCAACTACACTACAGAAATAAAACAAAAAATGCTTTGTTATATACCATGTACATCTTTATATTGACAATATACATTCAGATTGTCTAATACTTGTAGTAATGTGGACAGCTGTTTGCATATAGTTTGTAAAGCTGTTTCTTAAAGTATACCTACACATTGGAAACACAACAGCAAGTATCACACTTTACAGACTCATCAATATGGTAACATGCAGAACTTTAATATCTTGACAGTCGGACATGGCTAGCCATCCATTTCATACAGGCCTTCCAACATCTTCTCTCAAACATTCAATGATGATGTCATCCACTATAAATTGTTATGCAGCATTACAAAAGTCAGATTTCTGCCATGATGTTTGCATTAAGCACTGAGTTCTGCAACTGGTGTACCTAGTTAGGTATACCTTCTATTCTCATTGTTGTCAACTTGTGCAGCTGTTTGAGTCTGTTCAGAGCAGTGTAACTGTGTATCATGTAGTCATCAGTACAGTTCCCTAGAATACAAATATTTTGACAGTTGTACATGACTAAGAATCCACTTAATGCAGATCTCCTAACATCTTGCCTCAAACAATCAATGATGATGTCATTCACTATAAATTGTCATGCAGCATTATAAAAGTGAGACTTGTGCCATAAATATTGAGTTTTCTAGATGATGTAGTTAGTTAGACAGGGCTTCTAATCTCACTGCAATCAAGTGGTATATGTGTCTGTTCAGTTGGTTAATAATGAAGAGGCCATTTTACACCTGCATGTGGGACACTGCTATTACCATCCTCTTCTCACCAGATACTGCTTATGTCATCACTTATAAAGAGTTGTCCAACACTCTCCAAGTGATTTTTGCTGTGGTGCTTGCATTAAATACTGAGTCCCTTAGTCAGTATACTTAGGTAGTAGTTCTAATCTTTCTACAATCAACTGGTGTGTGTGTGTGTGTGTGTGTGTGTGTGTGTGTGTGTGTGTGTGTGTGTGTGTGTGTGTGTGTGTGTGTGTGTGTGTGTCTGTTCAGCTGGTTAGCATTGAAGAAAAGGGATTATTTTACAACTGCATGTGGAATACTGCTATGACCATTCCATTCTCACCAGAAACTTCTGATGTCATCACTTATAAGGTGTTTTCAACACTGTCCAAGTCAGACTTGTGCTGTGGTGCTTGTGTTAAATGCAGAGTTCACTAATCTGTGTACTTAGGTAGGACTTCTGTTCTCACTGAAGTCAACCAGTGTGTATGTGTGTGTCTCTCTTCAGTTGGTTGACATTCAAGAGAATATTTTACACCTGCATGTGGGACCCTGCTATTACTATTTTCTTCTCACCAGATACTGCTTATATTATCACTTATAAAGTGTTGTCTGACACTCTAAAAGTCAGACTTGTGCTGTGCCATTTTACATTAAGTACTGTACTTTGTAAATACCTTTGGTAGGGGTTCTAGTTTCACTGCAGTCAACTGTGTGTGCGGTCAGCAATTACTATGCTGACAATTTTAGAACAATATGCAAGTCCACCAATATGTGAAACCCTACTCTGAACATCTCATTGTATTATACAATGATGATGTCATCCTGTATAACATGCACTCTGGCAGTATTCAAGACAAGCCTGTGATGTGGCAGTAACATTAACTACTGCATTTGCAAGCTACTTTACCAAGACATAGAGGGGGATCTAATCTGAGAGCAGGCAATGTGTGTGTCTATGCATACACCCATCACTTTTGAGTCAATTTTAAAATGGGATGAAAATCCACATCTATGTTCTACACTCCTCCCAATTTTCTCCTCAGCATACAATGATGCTATCATACTCCATAAAGTGCGGTGTGACAGTTTTACATTTAGACAGATGTGATGCTGTTACTGTGGCATTACATGGCATTCAGCTTCTATGCATACACAGGTGTAAGGTTCAAGTCAAGCCTAGTCTACTGGTGTGTGTGTGTGTGTGTGTGTGTTTGTTATGGTCATTGTATGACCTTTGGAATCACTCTTCATTTCACTACCAAACAGGAAACCTTTCATGTAGCACCATGCATCCACCATCCTCCTTTTCCCTCTGGTCACACGACATCCTTCCTGCAGAGGAGTACAGGCTATCCTCATGTCAAATATGCATACACACATCATGAAGCAGAGTCTTTACATGAGCCCCTGCAAGCCATCTCCAGACCACTGGATGTGTGACTGTATTCTACCATGGTGTGGTGCAATTGTCCCATATGGGCAGTGGCAGGATGTAATGCAATCCAACAAATACACATACTCACAAGAGTCCTACTATCTTCATCATATAGATATAGGGGCTTTTTTATATGGTATTATAATGGCTAGGATATCATGTGATGTTAGCCATTAAGCTAACAGTGTCCTATGACCCTATGATCTGTTGACATGGCAATGTTGTTGTCATTGACATGTGCTATATTGAGGTATGGATGTACAGTGTGCCTACAAGATGGTCTTCCAGTCTTTGATGTGAGTTAACGTACTGATGGTCATTGCTGCCATTGCAGTACATGCTCCTTCTATGACAGCTCTAGTACTATGCCTCCTGAGAACTGTTGACATGGTACAAAGCACTTTTATGTATATTGTTGGTGTATTAGGACATGTGTTGTTGTAGTCAAGCAATCAACCTTCTACACAATTCACATTTCACCATCACATTGATACTTGCAGTATGGCAGAGGTGTGCATGTGTCTACATACTATCATTAAATGTTCTGTGACAGACATCAATATTAATTCATATTGATCACATGATCACATAAGTCTAGTGCCATACTTTTGTTCTTAAGATGAGATATACACAACCAATGTATTAGACATGTTGATACAATTACAACCTTGTGAAATTCACTGTATGTGCAGTTCTGTTGCTATAGCCAAGGATTATTGAGGTGGTCAGTAGCATCATTTTCTGACTATAAGCATTTGTGTCAGGAAATGTTATACATGAGCTAGAAATAACTGATCTGTAATGTGTCCTGATATGACATCAGGCTGCTCAAAAACAGCTTGCCTATGAAACACATATAGGCATATGTTGTGCAAGTGATGTAAGTACGTGACATTGGTACAGTTGTATGACTGTGTGCATAGCAACAGTGTGTGGAATGTGTTGAATGACCATGGTTGTATTTGGATGTCTTTTCACAAAGCATCTATTCCAATACATATGAAATTTTAAGTTGAATAAACAACTAAACACAGACGTGTATGTGGATACCACTAAACGTGCCCAACTTGAGGTAATAGAAAATATGCTTCCTGACAGTTTATCTCACATCACTCCACCCTGTTGCCACTGGCTATCAGCCAAAGTATACATGCAAATATTACTCAGTTGTTATTCTCAGGAAGGCATCTCATCTGTGTGTTGTCTATGGCTAATAACACAGAATTAATGGGCCCTGACAACATCATGGGTTCCCTATAGCATGACTTAAAATATGACCTACCAGACACAGTTTGATCCATACCTCAACACAGTCTTCAGACAGCCTTTGTTCCCATAGAAAGGTGTACAGCAACATGCATACTTCTGAATGAGGGACCATCACCTGGTGCATGGAGTTATAGACCCATCCTAACTCTCCACATTGTGAGGTAGGCCAAGGAGTCATCATGGACCTTCTTTAAAAGGACACAGGTAATACCCTGACTGTGTACCAAACCCATGTTTGATTTGTTAAGGCTACATTATGCCTGTTGCATCTGTTCTCTGTCATGAAGAAGGTTACTGAGGGCATGTGTGATGACAACACTATCATCCTATGTAACCAGGTGGATAGAGAACAAGATCACATATGTGACAGACAAATATGTTGCAATGTGCAAAGTCACCTCTATCTAGAGTCCAGTGATCAGCTCCGTACCTCAGTGCTCTGTGCTAGGCCCTATTATTTAAGTCTCAAACATCAACACTGACTTACACATCCTTTCTCCAGCCATTTTTTGGACAACTATTGAATCCAAGTGTGGTATTGGTATAATGCATACAGTATCAACACCTACAAAGGATTGCTGCCACAGCAATAGGAACACAGCTAATGAAGAAAACCATGGGGATTAGTTTAATTATGAAAGCAAATACACCAGATAATAACAATGTAGACAGCACACCCCTATGCATACATCAAGTGGTATGTGACCTGTGTACTCATGTACATGGTATGGAGAACATCAACCAGCATGTGCTGACAGTGATGACCACTCCCTTGTATGTAGCACAACTCCTGAGTATGTGCAGGACATCCACATCAAAGGCCATTATAGTTCCATTGTTCTCAGCCCTCATCACACCAATAATTGAGTACAATGCATCCTTTTACATCTATTGTCCATCACATCCTCAAGGGATGAGTTACTCAAGTGTACCACTTTTGCCACAGTGAGCTCACAAACATTGTATTGGCCATACTTAAGTATCTTTTTTGGTGCATAAACATTAGGGCATGATGGTGCATAAGCCCCATTAAGGTGTTATACAAGATACATGTGTTTTACGTGTTCCTGTGATGCACACAGTAAATATTTAGATGATTGACAACATTGATGGCATGGGTTACAATCATGAAAATGTGGATTCTGGCATATATATGGCATGCACACCTATCAACTAGCCAGGATTTCTCATAATTTCAAATACAGGTTTAATAGTGTCCCTCAACACCTCTGGCAGATGTTAAATTTGGAGGAAGGTATGCTTGATTCCCCTCAGAGATTGCTGATAAATCATAATAGTTGTACAAGTGTGTTCTTACAGAACCATCTATGATCACTCACAATCACATATATTATGTCAAAGACTTGGGATTACTGGTGGCATTATTCTGATGTCCATGATTGTGTGTGCTTCTTTCTGTTGTTGCCCATGAGCCTGTTACTATGTGTCCCACTTGGTTTTGCCCTACACTGACATTACATTCATATTCAGGGAACACATTTTGCACAGCTTCACAATATGCACCTAACTCGTATTGTATATACCATCACTGATATATGTCCTGTCCATTGTTCATGTTAGGATGCTGATATCACGAATAATCTTCTCCATTGATATGTTACTTTGTGTGACTGTCACATAATATACAATAACTGTGCAGTCCATACTGCATCATAGGGACGGCTTGCACCTGTCACCCCTGGGCTTTCGGATATTGGCAAAGGCTCTTGCTACCCCCATAGGGCCTTTTTTAGGCAAGGCTCAAAAGACAAACCTACCTCCATAGGTATCACAAGGGATAAGAAACTAAGTAATGCTACTCAACGCCTGAAGTCTAAACCTCAAGATGCACGCACTTGAAACTCTCCTTAGCATGGAGAACATCGATATCTGTGCAGTAACAGAAACCTGGTTCAGGGCTCCTGAGAGCACCCCAGCACTACCAGGTTATACCTCATACCATGCTTTTCGGCCCCAAAACTTGGACCGAACCACAAAAGGAGGGGGAGTATCGATATTCATCAAAGATACCCACACCTCCAGGTTGGTGGCAAAGCACGAAGTATCAGAGACTATCCATGTGCAACTAACAGTGGGTAAAACTGCCTTCCAGTTTATAGCCTGCTACAGACCACCCTCCCAAACCCAGGAACCCCACTCGGCCTTCCTGAGAACACTGGAAAATATGAAGGTCTCTCCAAACAACATTATATTGGGCAACTTCAACTACCCAAACATAGACTGGGAGCATTACTCTAGCTCCAACATCCTAGCCCAAAGGTTCCTAGAATTTATAAACTCAAATGCTATGGAACAACTTGTTACCACTCCCACAAGAGGGGAAAACATACTGGACCTGATCATCACCAACATGGGGACTCTATGCTCCAGACCAGAAGTGTATCCCTCACTGGTAAGATCAGACCATAAACTAATCTCACTGGATATTCACATCTCGACCCCACCCCCTGCCCAGAAAACCACAGTGAAAAACTTCTCTGAAGCAAATTTCACACATCTCAAAACCGAGGTGGAATCCTTCAAAGCCCCCGGGCTTGTGGAAAATACGGCCCAGACTGCAGAATCCTTTATAAACGCATTCTATTAACACCTTCAGGAATGCATGGATCGTGCGATCCCAAATAAAACCAAGACCCAATCCTCCAAAGGCAGACGTCCTGTCTGGTAGACCCCAGCCATAAACAAATTATACAATAGAAGGAGGAAGCTACTAAGTGATAGAGCAAAATCCCAAAAAGGGAAGGCATCACTGATCAGGATTAGCAAAAAACTACGGGCACTCATAAAATTGTCTAAGGCCAGCTTCGAGAGAAAAATTGCACAGGACATTAAGGATAATCACAAGGCTTTCTTTAGTTATGTTAGGAACCTGGGTGGTAATTCCCAGATATGCTCAGAATTAGTCCAAAATGACAAAAAATACACTGAACCCACAGACATTGCCAACATCCTAGCTGACAGGTTCAGCGCAAACTTCTCCCCCCCCCTACCAAAAGGGCAAATATCTATCCCAGCAGAGTGCTGCCCCCCTGACATCTCAGATGCTCAGGTAAGAGCCGCCCTCTCCAAAGCAAAAAACACAGCATCAATGGGACCAGACGGTGTCCAGGGCTGCGTCCTATATGAACTCCAAGAAGAGTTAAACCCAAACATAAAACTACTGTTCAATCTCAGCCTTACTACAGGATATGTGCCCAAAGAGTGGCGTACAGCAACAGTGGTCCCTCTCCATAAAGGTGGTGCCTCAACAGATCCTGGAAACTATCGCCCCATAAGCCTGACTAGCTTGGTCTGCAAAGCTATGGAAAGGATCATCATGGACCTCATAAATAAAGATATTGGGGACCTACAGACACTGGATCCTACCCAGTTCGACTTTGTTAAGGGCAGATCCTGCCTCTTAAACCTAGTTGATTTCTTTGAAACAGTCACCAAGGCGATTGACGAGGGGAAGGTGGTCCACACAGCCTACCTGGACCTCGCAAAAGCCTTTGATACAATACCCCACTCGGGCATTATAGATAAGCTCACCAGCTTAAATATAAGCCCCTATGTCACTAGATGGATTGCAAACTGGCTGAAGGACAGAACCCACATGGTTAGAATTGCTGGAGCCATGTCAGACTCCAAACCAGTTACAAGTGGTGTCCCACAAGGCTCAGTCCTGTGACCTCTCTTGTTCGGTATATATTTCTCGGAGGTACAGGCCAACATGGAAGGACTGTGGCTGACCAAGTTCGCAGATGACTGCAAACTGGGCGCCATAATCGACTCTGCAGCCGACACAAGCATCCTCCAAAAGGGCCTCATAGAAACAGACAACTGGTGCCAGAGCCATGGCCTCAAGCTAAATATCAAAAAGTGTATAGTCATCCCCTTTGGCAAAAACAAAGTGCCCACAAATTACCACATAGGTGGTAATCCATTAAGTACAGAAGAAGTAATTAGGGACCTGGGGACCCAAGTCGATAGCAATCTCTCATTTGGCAACCACGTGGCCAAAGTGGTTAGAAAAACATTTTATATAGCCCACCTAATCATGAAGGGATTCACATCTAGATCAGGGGAGGTCATCGTGCCTCTTTACTCATCCCTCATCAGGCCCATAATTGAGTACAGTGCCCCTTTTGGGATGTACCTTACCAGACACCTGCAGCAACTGGAAAGACCCCAAAAGTACCTCACCAAGAGGATCAAAGGGCTCAAACAGATGCCATATGCTGCCCGGTTAAAGAAACTCCAGCTCTACTCAGTGGCATACTGCCTGTTTAGAGGCGATCTGTGTCTGACGTATAAAGCCATGTCCAACCCAGAATTAATGGACATGCTGCACCTCAGAAAATCCAAATCCTATTGAGCTACACGCTCGAGAGACTTGAACCTCAGCACTGAAATAAATAGGACATGCTGGAGGGACAGATTCATAACCCAGAGGCTCCCTTCACTCTGGAATAAAATCCCAATCCAGGTTAGGCAGAGTCCCTCATTGACTCTCTTCAAGAGGAATCTTGATGAGTGGATGGGAGATCGTAGGTTTACCCCGGGTATCACTTCTGTGTCACTGTTAGACAGAGGCACAGTATACTAACCTCGAAAAAGGGCATAGCAAAATAAATTTAAAATGGGTGGCGAAAGCCAAACACATTCTGGCTAGGCTTATAAATGCCCTAAGGCAGATAGCCTAGTATGAACCTATGAACCTATGAACCTATGTTGATACATGAACAGTGTTCATGCTATACATCCTTACTGTCTTTACTGACGTGCCCTCATCTGCTGTACGTTACCACGTTTCACCCATCTTCTTCTCCTGTGTTCATTTCTACATTTCATCTGTGTGACCTTTTTCAATACACACACTTCCCCTATGTATTTATACTGCAATTTATGTACCCTTACTGGTCATTTACATAAAACTTTGATTCAGTATGCCTGAAACAGGTTTCCAGAATACTCTGCACTGTATACACTTCCATGTAATATGTTGAAACTATATATATGTATTGCTGTATTAATAACCCTGGTAGTCATTGTGGCGTTTTGCACAATCCCACAGAACTAGTTTGACCATAGGTAAACAGGTGCACATGTTTGCAGGTGTTCTTGTTGCTTTCCATGGTTTCCTGACCAGCAGCACTGTTGCTGGCCATGAAACCACACTTGTTTATGTTTAAACGAGATGTGCAGCATCCATATGCAATTGGCACTGCTGCTTACCGGTCAAGCATGTAAACTCTATGTAGGCTGGTTGCGAAGCCTATACAGAGTTTATTGAAACCCCAGGAGTGAGAAAACCATTGTGTCAGGTTCCTGAGGTTTTGACTGGTTTATGGTTTTCTTATCAATGAAAACATGATGCACTTTCACCAGCTCTTCATCAGTTCTTCCAGGGCCTTTTTATGTGTACATTCCCAGCACACATAATGCAAAGGAATGCATGGAGTTATAGACCCATCCTAACTCTCCTCATCTGTGAGGTAGGACAAGGAAAAGATCTTATTAATTAATTAATTGATTAACTAAATAATTAACCAATTAGTCTTACTGAGCAATTAATTAAGATCTTATTATTATTAAGTATTGTATGGGTGTATACATTCTAGTGGTGGAGTTATAGAGGATTAAGGTGCCTAATGCCTGGTGAAGAGACAATACCGTGTCATAGTGGAGTGGAATTCAGTTCTGCTGTTGCACTGAACTGATTTGCCAAGACTACATAAATGCCTATATATATATATATATATATATATATATATATATATATATATATATGTAAAATAAACAAACAAACTCGAAATTCAAAGTTCCAGTAGTGGTCTCTGGTAAGCTAGCTGTAATGTATCAAATTCTTTAGTTCATCTGTGTTGTGTCTTAAGATACATCAGTTTTGGGTTGTTGTTCTCAATTGTGTGCCTAGCTAAGTGTTCCCTGTTAACCATTAACTCCTGTTAGTTAGATTGGCTGAGTGGCTATGTTCCTGATGGTGCAGATTATGAGTGGCTTTGGAGTGTGTTTGGTATTGTAGCTGTATAGGAAAAGCTTATTATTGTTCTGTTGCAAATTCTTGCCATGGCACTCTTCCCTAACCAAAGTCCAACCAACAAGGAGGTAGTTACTTAGGCAATCAGCAGAGTCTTCTGTGGCAATGCTGGCCACATGGTCTGGCAGGCAAAAATGTTTGTGTTCACTGTGAATGAAGCCAATAGTGTGTGAAAATATTTTCTCATCCTATAACCCCGATCTGAAACTGGAAATGTAGTAACTTAAGTCAAACTAACACTGAAAATAAAGACGCCAAAGAGGGTTTGGTGTTGGGGGTTGGGAATAGAAAATGCTAAAAATACAGAACAGATGGAAGAGGCACAAATCCGTAATCCACACGAATCCCTTTATTAAAACGACTCTTCAGTTCAATAAAACGCAGAAACAATAAGTTTGACTATACAGTCCACTAACGCGATTTCACCAGCACTGCATTTTCATTTAAACCACTTCATCAGATGGAGACAAATGCATACCTACACAAAAACCACTCCTTATATATTCATCAAAATAATTAAACAATTAGTTAATTAAAGGGAACAAGATACTTAAACATTTAAAGGGGTAAGACATAATGCATACAACACATACATTAAAATATATTATAATGGATTCCCCCCACACTGACCTTATACATTAATGGATTAATAAATTAATATTATTATCAAAATTGAATAAAAACTTTATAATAACTTAATCTAATAAAACAAACTAAATTCTTTAATACAACCAGCAAAAGCATTACAGCTTGTGGTATCCTATACTACCAACACTTTAATGTAAACTGATTTTAATACACATTTAAAATAATATAAATATAGAAAAAAATAAATAAAAAAACATAAAATGAAAACACTTAAAGCTTAGCTGATCTCAGCTTGAGTACAGGTGCTAAAGAGATGGCATCATTTTTGAACTGAAGAGTCGTTTTAATAAAGGGATTCGTGTGGATTACGGATTTGTGCCTCTTCCATCTGTTCTGTATTTTTGGTGTTTTGGTGAACATTGGAACAGTGATTCTTTTTGGTTTGAATAGAAAATGCTAACTGAAGCAGTGCAGGCCATAGGATTTGTGGAGGGATAGCAAGAGCTGGCAGTAAGGAGTGGTGACTGGTTGATGAGCCTATGAACAATGAAGGAAAGAAGAGTCATTCCTATGGATTACATTTGATCCCATTGAATCAGTGGCAGTCTGGTATGCTTCACGTTTTCATCTATAAGAAAACCATAAACCAGTCATAACCTCAGGAACCTGACACAATTCTTTTTCCACTGTCTTTCCCCATGTGTGTATATAACTTTACATATTGTATATTTACGTTTATTGTTATGTATGAAACTATAATAAAACAGAAAATATTGTAAAGTCTTTTTCTTTTTTTTTTTTTGGTGAAATCATGAATGTTTTTATTTTTACTCACCACCAGCATCTGTTTAAAAAATTTAGAAATAAAATTGTCTTAACACATTTTAATTTAACAAATCAAGGGGGCACAGCTTGTTCTCCCCTCCCCCATCACCCAGAATACTCTCCCATATACAGGACATGCCCAAGGGATAGCTGGAGCTGAGACACACCCCCACTAAGAGCATATGAAAAGAGTTACTTTCCCAGACTTAAATTAGACATGAACTGGGTTTATCTGGTCTGAAGACTAATAAAGACTATCAAAGATAAATGATAGCATCCTGAGATTTGCCTTTTTTATTTCATTGACTGCTGGTAGCATTTTATACTCACCAAATAGGATTCAGAGTATTAGGCTGGTACTAACCTAACCGACAATCAACAACAGTGATCATAATTCATTTTGAAATCAGCCTAGGTGGATTACCTGAGCACACCTGTGGGTGTACAACTCGACCTACATAAGTAAGAATTCACTGTGTAATTCATTTTTTTTTTATTTTTTAAATACTAGGAATATAAAGCTTACTTGATTACTGCAAACGTAAACATATTTGGGCAAAACCTTAGCTATCTTATTACTTCTTTTATTTGCTTTATGTTGTGCAATCCTGGTGATATCCTGGTGGCATATACTTGGCTACCACATTAAAATAATACCATTTTCTGTTTCATAGAGAGCAAAATCATCAGTAGCATTAACGGTCAGTAGATACGGAGTAGTTAATGATGGTTTACTATCAGAGGTGTGTCATTACCACTGTATTGAAGCATGCAACACCAAAAACAGTATGCTTAACATTTGGACTTGGTCCACCTTTGGACATATGTTAACACTTGTTCCAAAGTACAGTTTGGTAGAAACTTTTAGGATTCAGTGTTATATGACATTTCAGATTTCTGACATTGCATGTTTCAATGTTGTTAAGTCAGAATTACAAGATTCAGTGCAAGTAACATCTCACTTTTGATAGTAAACCAGGTTAGACATTTCACTATACCTTTACTGCTGCCATTTTCAAATATATTCTTCACCTTGACAGAATTTCACTTTAATATCCTTTGCATTCTGACAATGTTTATAAATAAAACTTTATTTGTTTAGTTATTTATATACGTTGGCAAACAGCTTGAGAAATGTGTTGACTGGATAGAATAACATCCCATTCAGATCTGATAATCCTTTCTATAATCAAACTGATAGATATATACTTAGAGACAAAACATGTGAGATCATCACACTTTCGTGTCTTTAAATAACCATTTCTCATCATTCTAGCAATTATCATTTGTAATATAAAAATCTGTGTAACTTTTACTATCTCCAATTTAACATAAAAATATAAGTAAAAAAAATACAGAATGCTTTTTATTCAGTTGCTGTAAAAAGTAAAACATAAGGAAGAAGAGTGAAACTTTTGTAAAAGAAACACAGACAAGCTGATTTCAGAAAAGCATTTGAGGTTGGTCTTGGTGACTCATACTGCATCTTGTAGCTCATTACCACAGTCAGCAAAACCAACCTCAAATGCTTTTCGGAAATAAGCTTGTCTGTCCTTCTTTTACAAAATGTTCACTCCTCTTCCTTATTTTTCACTTTTTAGTGCAACTGAATAAAAAGCATTCTTTATTTAAAAAAATCAGTTTTTTACTTATACCTTTATTTTTTTACTTTTTAGTTTTGAAGTAAAATACAACAGTAATTCTGTATTTTTCTAGCTGTATCAGGATTTATTAGTAGTAAGAACAGAGCTGGCGGGAGATAAAATTGTTAACCATTTGGTGTTAAGAAAAATCTTTTATTTTAGAAAATGTATATTAATTCACACTCACTAATTCTGTCATTTTCTCAAGTGAATGATATTTTAAAAGTGTCCCTGATTAGTTCTAGTTTTTCCCTGATTCTTTTGAAATTTATCCTTGATTGTTTGAGAGCTATGATGCAGAGAGCTGTATAAATTAAAGAATTTGTCAAAACAGATGGCTTCCTCTCAAGGTCCATGAAGCAGTGGCATTTCCTTTTTGTTAGTGAGCTGAATCTGAAAGATTTACTCAGTAACAGCATAATATGTATCAGCAAAAGTGATACAAATTAGTCATGTGGCACATAGCCATATGTACAGATTTGGTGGTACACTGTATTATTCATCACAGCTGTATGGACTTGGTGGTACAGAACATCAGTTGTGACAGTTGCATCGCTTTTGTAGTTTTTCAGTCAGTGTGTGTGTCTGTGTGTGTTCATGTGTGTGTGTGTGTGTGTGTGTGTGTGTGTGTGTGTGTATGTGTGTGTGTGTGTGTGTGTGTGTATGTGTGCGCGTGTGTGCCTGTGTGTATGTGGTAGAAATGATGTAGAGAGAAGCGATCATGTTTTCACTTAAGACCGATCGTAGTACAGTGCACCCCTTTCTGTCCCTCTGTGGTTTTGTCCCTCACCAACGAGAAGCTTGGCATTTTTTCCGGTGTCTCATGAGACCATGACTGAACCACAGAGGGACAGACCCACAAAGCCAGTTTCAATAAAAAGAATTCTAACAATTATTTAATTGTTGAGTAAAAACACTTTTATAATATTTTCTAGGTAGTCTAATTATTTCTGTGACCATGGCTGTGTTTCTGCAGTTAATGTTGATAGCATTTTTATAACAGTCCCACATAAAAAGGGCTTTTGTAATATTATTACTTTAAGCAACTGTTGTTATACACTTGATTAATTTTCATTTCCATTCTACATAATTTGCTTTGAAATCTTCCTTGCCTTTACCAAAAAAATAAATTAATAAACAAATAAATCTTCCATTTTGCTTTAAATGTTCTACATATCTGAGCAACTGACATTTTGCTGCCAACAGTAAAGGCTGCACTGTTAATTTTTGAACTGCATAGTAGATCTACAATAAATTCCTCAGGCACAATATCATAACCACTCAAATAAAAGTACAAGACATGTCATTTAAAATATGTAAAACAAAAAATGCATTGAACTCACATGGAGCAACACTCAGCCAGATATTTTCAAACGTAAACAAAAAATTTGCAAACTCTTGTGATATTTATCAAATTATAAGACAAATGAGTAAACACATACAAGTTTCATTCTTTGCATATAGCCAGTAAAACAATTAATCAAGTGATTTGTCTATTAGTGTTTGTGCTAAAGAGTCCTACACTCTGAAGATATGAATTTCTGTATTTTAATGTAAACATATAGCAATCCATGGTCTCAAAACATCACCTTTCCTATTAGATTTTTTTAATATTTTGGACCACCATTGTTATTTGTCCATTGTTTTATGCCTATCTAGATGTAGAACAGTGGTCACAAACTCACCTGAGGGCCACCGTTTCCAAAATACAAAGAAAGATAGTCAGAGCTGCCAGTAACTTACTGTGATAGTTTCACTTCTGCAGAATTTTACTGATTTGAGGGCTGTTTGAGGCTATGGGTTTGAGATGCCTAATGTACATGTGATATGTTAAAATTCCCACTGTTTTGGAAAATTGCACAATTCTTTACTTACAAATTGTAAACCAGTATTATTTAAACTTTAATCAGATATAGTATGCCTAGAAAAATATATATTTCAGGATAGTAATAACATGATTACTAGAACATAAATGTAGTGGTATGAGTTTACGATGTTTTAAATAACAGCCAATAAAACAAATAATAGTACTGTAGCAAAAAAAGAAATCCATTTCCACTTTTGCTTATGGAATATTTGATCATTCATGTAGCAGCAATTCCTCATTCTGATTCCAGTGACTAAAAATAGTTCAATGTAAGAGTAATAATTTCATCAGTCTTGAACAACAAGCTTTGTATGCACAAAAAGTCATTGCCCTATGGAAATATACTTTGGTGTGTGCATTATTGACTTTTGTTTGATCTGGTTAACTACATTAAGTATCTCATAAGAATTCCTTTCCTGTATTCTTTCTTGTACACTTTCTCAGCTTCCAGCACTTCTTAGCCAATGTGTAATAGTAACTGTGAAACAAACCACACAACTTCCAACCTTTCTCTATGAAATATATTTTACGTGACTATAATAAATGCATAAATTATGTGAATCAATTTGCAAGTTTTATACTGAATGTGTAAGTTATAATTTACTTTTCTCCTATCTTACTGGAGCTTTGCAAAATTATTTCTTGAGAAGTGCTTTACAATGCCTTGTATCAAGACTTTGAGTGACTTGCCATAAATATAGTCAGGGGGATTCTGGCAATGAAAAATAAATACTAGTCTTTCTTTTACTGCCTACGCATATCATGTTTGCACCTTTTTAAGTCATTGATATATATATTACTGGTCTGTTTTCCTACAATAATACTGCACCAACCCCTTGTTGAGTAGCATCCACTTGAAGTATTAGAGGCTGTAAAAATCTTTGCAAGAATCTTGTTTTTAGTATTTTAAAGCTTCCATTCTGTTCATGAGTCCAAAACTAAACATAATGCTCTAATAGTTTTCTAATGATACTGGTATATCTAAAACGCTTAGTATGTACTTGGAGATATGCTAGACCATACAATCTGATTGTACACGATATGATCTGTGACAAGACTTTTGTATGTTAGGTACGGTATTAACTATCAGTATCTACTTTTAGGTATTCTGATGTCAAAACATGACTCATACAATGAAGAGTTGTTATACAGTTTTGGCATTTCCTTCTGTTCTCGTCTGTCTCAGCCAGCCAATAACTAATCACCATGTTCCTGCTTATTAGCACCATTCACCAAGAGATCATTTGTTGAGTTATGTACACTTCCAAAAATTGTATTTATTTCAGCTACTGTTCTCAGAAAACTTCTGACTGTCAGTATTCCAATGTATAGTCTCAAAACCTTCTACCCAAATAGGTGCTAATAGTTTAAATTTGACAGATGCCACCCCCCCCCCAGAATTTAGCACCAATATAAATCTATAATTAGGTACTGCAAAAACAGTTTTTTTGATAGTTTGATGTCCTGAGTGATACATATACCGATCCATTCCTTTAAGTCTTGGGAATCACTACATATTTTAAGCTTATCGTTACTTAACATGTTACCATGTTATTGTTGCCACGCTATTGATCTATTTTTTCAGTTTAGTTTGGCTAAATTATACCAAGGCTACTCTGTGCATTTTATTTTCTGTTTATTTCTGCTTTTAATAGCTATAGGTACCCCACTTAGTTTGTTTAATCTAATACGACTCAGCACAGCTCCTCGTGGTGTCCTGCAGAGTTCTACAAGCAGCAGAGAGTGTAAGAGTGACTTTCCTTGATTTATAAGTATTTTTTTCTGGCTTTCTTTTTGACTACTGTATCTTGACTGCATTTCGCCTAAAAACCCTTGAAATCAGCTCTGCATATTGTTTTTACTGTATTTGTGTTGCTTCTAAACTGTTTGCACTTCAAAAGTTAGTTTTTGTTTAATTTAACTGTTAGGCTAACACACTCAAGTGCGCTAGCCGTTTTAAAGCATTTACTGTTTGTTACTGTTTCTTTTTCTTCTGTCTCTGAAAAAAAGAAAAAAAAATACATCCTTGTTTTCCCGCCTTACTGAACTAGAATAGTCCAGTCTTCAGATTTTGCTGATCTCTGGGCTTTGTCATAGTTCCTGTGCTATCCATATCCTTATTTGGAAAAGAGGAAGCTTCTTTGTTCACCAGTGGGAGTGGGGAGCACTGAGCAACCTATTTGTCCCTAGAGGAGTGGTTCCAGCCCAGCAACTTGTAGTTTATTGGCCATTTTGGCTCAATTCCTAGCTCTTTCAACCCCCTGTAATAAAGCCCACTTTTGCGCGCTTTTGTGCTGATATACGACTCAGCACAGCTCCTCGTGGTGTCCTGCAGAGTTCTACCAGCAGCAGAGAGTGAAAGCGTGACTTTCCTTGATTTATAAGTCTTTTTTTCTGGCTTTCATTATGACTACTGTATCTCGACTGCATTTCGCCTAAAAACCCTTGAAATCAGCAATGCATATTGTTTATACTGTATTTGTGTTGTTTCTAAACTGTTTGCACTTTAAAAGTAAGTTTTTCTTTAATTTAACTGTTAGGCTAAAACACTCAAATCCGCTAGCCGTTTTAAAGCATTTACTGTTTGTTACTGTATCTTTTTCTTCTGTCTCTGAAAAAAAGAAAAAAAAACAAAAAAATATCCTTGTTTTCCCACCTTACTGAACTAGAATAGTCCAGTCTTCAGATTTTGCTGATCTCTGGGCTTTGTCATAGTTCCTGTGCTATCCATATCCTTATTTGGAAAAGAGGAAGCTTCTTTGTTCACCAGTGGGAGTGGGGAGCACTGAGCAACCTATTTGTCCCTAGAGGAGTGGTTCCAGCCCAGCAACTTGTAGTTTATTGGCCATTTTGGGTCAATCCCTAGCTCTTTTCAACCCCCTGCTATAAAGCCCGCTTTTGCGCGCTTTTGCACAAATTTGCACGAAGTTGCTCATACAGCAGCATCGGGCAGTGTCGGTTAATCAAGTTTAAACTATTTCTGGCTCCGCAAAGTCTGCTCTTCAATTTTTCCCTTAGAACTGCTCTACTTGCAATCTAAATAGTCTATTCTCTATCTGAAAAGCCCAGCACTTGCTCCTAAAGCATTTTTATACAGGTAAAGCACTCTTAAACTAAAAGAAAGTACTTCATTCACCCAAATCCCCTTGAGTACCCATTTCCTTATAGGTCCTTTCTGACTCAGTTACACAGCAATCCTTTACACTATTCTAGCATGTCGAAGGGTCAGTTGCTGGCGTCCTCTCCTGTTCAGCTGGTGAATCTGGGAATCTTGAGGCAATGTTACAATTGCCTCATGTACACAGACAACCCTCTCCTCCTCCCAAAAAATGCAAATATATGTGAGAGATGCAACTATATAGCCAAACTGGAGGCTGAGCTCTCTCAACTCAGTGCTGGCAAAACCAGGAGGAGAAAGTAACCACACACACCACAAACCCAGTCTCACATAGACCTATCACAACTGCAAACCAAACACATAAACACACAAAAACATACTCGGAGGCTCTGATTAAAAATCTACCAAAACAACAGAGGCCTCCAAAGCAGGCACCCACACGACCACTACCTCAAGACATAGCACATGCAACACATAGTTCACAAAGTCAGTGTGCTAAACAGTCACAGCCCTTAAGGCCAAACAACATGCCAGATACACTTGTAATAGGTGACTCCATAGTCAGACACACTGACGTCCTGCTCACCAGACTGAACAAGGAAATGGTTACAGTAAGCTGCCTGCTGGGCGCTAGAATCCGCCACATAACACAAGCACTCAGGTCACTCCAAAGCAAGTACAAATATGACTCAGTCATTGACCATGCCGGTGTGAATGACCTGAGACGTACCTCCCTGGACTACATGAAAAGAGACACAGAAGAGCTCTCTGATTATGTAGCCCAGGCCGGTATGACCCTGACCCTGAGCAGCATCTTACCCTCACCAAGAATGATGCCACAGTACAAAGACAAAATGATCAGCTTTAACAATTGGCTTAATTACTGGTGTCATTCTAAGAGGATCCAATGTCTGTCTGCTTGGGATGACATGCTTGACAAGCCATGC
Source organism: Protopterus annectens (assembly GCF_019279795.1). Lineage (NCBI taxonomy): Eukaryota > Metazoa > Chordata > Ceratodontiformes > Protopteridae > Protopterus > Protopterus annectens. The sequence continues at coordinate 1,866,645,051 of NC_056737.1, forward strand.
TGCTTTGCAAGGGATGGCTTGCACCTGTCACCCCTGGGCTTCCAGATATTGGCCAAGGCTCTTGCCACCCCCATAGTGCCTATTTTAGGCAAGGCTCAAAAGACAAACCCACCTCCCTAAAAAACACAAGTGAAAAAAAACTAAGGGTAATGCTGCTCAATGCCAGAAGTCTAAACCTCAAGATGCACGCTCTCAAAGCCCTCCTCAGTATGGAGAACATCGATGTCTGTGCAGTGACTGAAAGCTGGTTCAAGGCTCCTGAGAGCACCCCAGCACTACCAGGTTTTACCTCATATCATGCTTTCTGGCCCCAAAACTTGGACCGAACCACAAAAGGAGGGGGAGTATCCATATTCATCAAAGATACCCACACCTCCAGGTTAGTGGCAATGCACAAAGCATCGGAGACCATCCAGGTGCAACTAACCATAGGCAAAACTGCCCTACAGTTTGTAGCATGCTACAGACCACCCTCTCAAACTCAGGAACCCCACTCAGCCTTCCTGTAGACACTGGAGAGTATGAATGTCTCTGCAAATACCATCATATTGGGAGACTTCAACTACCCAAACATAGACTGGGAACATTACTCAAGCCCCAACACCCTAGCCCATAGGTTCATAGAATTCATAAACTCAAATGCGATGGAACAACTAGTCACCACTCCTACAAGAGGAGATAATATACTAGACCTGAGCATCACAAACATGGGGACAAAATGCTCCACACCGGAAGTATACCCCTCATTGGTGAGATCAGATCATAAATTAATATCACTGGAAATCCACATCCCGCCCCCACCCCCTGCACAAAAGACCACAGTGAAGAACTTCTCAAAAGCCGACTTTACACTTCTTAAGTCTGAAGAGGTATCCTTCAAGGTCCCTGGGCCAATGGAAACCACAACCGACACCACTGAATCCTTTATAAATGCCTTCTACGGGCACCTTCAAGAATGCATGGATCATGCAATCCCTAATAAAACCAAGACCCATTCCCCCAAAGGCAGACGCCCTGTCTGGTGGACCCCAGCCATTAACAAACTTTACAACAGGAGGAGGAAGCTACTACATGACAGAGCAAAATCCCTAAAAGGGAAGGCATCTCTGATCAGTACTAGCAAAAATCTACGATCACTCATAAAATCATCCAAGGCCAACTTTGAGAGAAAAATCACAAAAGACAATCACAAGGCCTTCTTTAGCTATGTTAGAAACCTGGGTGGAAACTCCCAGATATGTTCAGAGTTAGTCCAAAATGACACAAAATACACTGAACCCACAGACATTGCCAACATTCTGGCAGACAGGTTCAGTGCAAATTTCTCTGCCCCCCTCCCCCCCAAAAGGAGAAATATCTATCCCAGCAGAGTGTAGCCTCCCTAACATCTCAGATGCCCAGATGAGAGCCGCCCTCGCCAAAGCTAAAAACACAGCATCAATGGGACCGGATGGTGTCCCGGGCTGCGTGTTACATGAACTCCAAGAGGAACTAAACCTGCACATAAGGCTGCTGTTTAATCTTAGTCTTACTACAGGATACGTACCCAAAGAGTGGCGTACAGCAACAGTGGTCCCACTCCACAAAGGCGGTGCTTCTATGGACCCTGGAAATTACCACCCCATAAGCTTGATGAGCCTGGTCTGCAAAGCTATGGAAAGGATTATTATGGAACTCATAATCAAAGACATTGGGGACCTACAGACATTGGATCTTACCCAGTTTGGCTTTGTCAAGGCAGATCCTGCCTTTTGAACTTGGTCGACTTTTTTGAAACAGTCACTAAGGTCATTGATGAGGGTAAGGCAGTTCACACAGCCTACCTTGACCTTGCAAAAGCCTTCGACACAATACCCCACTCAGGCATCATAGACAAACTCACCAGCTTAAATGTAAACCCATATGTCACAAGATGGGTTGCAAACTGGCTCAAGGACAGAACCCACAAGGTCAGAATTGCTGGAGCCATGTCAGACTCTAAGCCAGTCACAAGCGGTGTCCCACAGGGCACAGTCCTGGGACCCCTCTTGTTCGGCATTTATTTTTCTGAGGTGCAAGCAAACATAGGAGGATTGTGGCTGACAAAGTTCGCAGATGACTGCAAACTGGGCGCCATAATTGATACTCCAGCGGACACAAGCATCCTTCAGAGAGGCCTCATAGAAATGGATAATTGGTGCCAGAGCCATGGCCTTAAACTGAACGCCAAAAAATGTATAGTCATACCCTTTGGGAAAAACAAGGTACCCACAAATTACCACATAGGTGGTAATCCATTAAGTATGGAAGAGGTAATCAGGGACCTAGGGACCCAAGTTGACAGTAACCTCTTATTTGACACTCACATTGCCAAGGTGGTTAGAAAGACCTTCTATATTGCCCACCTTATCATGAAGGGATTCACATCTAGATCAAGAGAGGTCATTGTGCCCCTGTACTCTTCTCTTATCAGGCCCATGATTGAGTACAATGCCCCATTTGGGATGTATCTTACCCGACACCTGCAGCAGTTGGAAAGACCCCAAAAGTTCCTCACCAAGAGGATAAAGGATCTCAAACATATGTCATATGTTGCCCGGCTGAAGAAACTCCAGCTCTGTTCAGTCACTTACTGCCTACTCAGAGGTGATCTATGCCTGACGTACAAGGCCATGTCCAATCCGGAATTAATGGACATGCTCCACCTCAGAAAATCCAAATCCATCAGAGCCACGAGAGCAAGAGATTTAAACCTCAACACAGAAATAAATAGGACATGCTGGAGGGACAGATTCATAACCCAGAGGCTCCCTACACTCTGGAACAGAATCCCAGTCCATGTTAGGCAGAGCCCCTCACTAACTCTCTTCAAGAGAAATCTTGACGAGTGGATGGGAGATCATAGGTTTACCCCGGAAATCATCTCTGTGTCACTTCTAGACAGAGGCACAGTAAACTAAACCCTAAATGGGCATAGTATTCTCATCCCAAGGGGTGGCGAAAGCCACACACACTCTGGCTAGGCTTATAAATCCCTAGGGCAGATAGCCTAGTATGAACCTATGAACATATGAACGTATTAAAAAATTAAACAGCTCTGAAAAATATTAGCGGTGTTTTTAGCGCCCAAATTCATGATGCTAAATGATGCACTTTTTTTCTCAAAAAATTTTTTTATTAATTATATGAATAGCAAGACAATTAAAAGATTATACATAACAAGAAGGCATAAATGAACATATAACAATTCATCTAGTGATAACAACCTTCATGAGATTTTGATAAGTTATTTAGAAATAAAACATACACCATATGTACACTATATACAAGTTAGGCAACCTGAGAGAAAGAAAAAAAAAAAAAAAAAAAAAAAAAAATATTTAACATTAACTATTTAATATGTTTAGAACCTTTTCTAACACAACCTTTCTAATAGCTTTTTTTTTGGACTTCCACCTAAGTATCTTTGAGCATCAATAAATTTAAAAGCCATTTTCTGGAAAGTAACCCATTTTAATTTAGAACGATCAATCCAATTTTGTATTATATAAAGTTTTAGTAATGAGCAAATAAAAATGATAACATGAATATCAACTTTTGAAAGATGAATCAATGGAATATGCAGAATAGCAAATTCCCATGTCAACGTGGATTTTTGATATCCCATTTTCTGCAGTCTGACTTTCAAAGATGTCCACAATCTGTGAGAAAAATGACAATACCATAGAATTTGAAGGAGGTCTGCTTGGGGATGAGAACAGCATGAACACGAAGGGGACTTATTTGGGTTAAATTTGTTTAATTTGATTGGGGTAAAGTAGGCATCATTATTAATCATTAATTGAGTGTATGCTAATTTTTAAAAGGGATAAATTCCTTAGTGTGTCTAATAGCCAGGACTTTCTGAGATTCTGACAATTGGGAATTATAATTCAACCAAACATTAGATAAAATACAGTTGTGGTCCATCATTAAAGAATTAATTAATTTATATAAGTTTGAGAGCATTTTATCAGATGATGAAAGTATTTTAATAATCGTGTTAAGGTTTTTCAATTGTGAGTCTATGGGGACCAGAGATACAAATTTGTTTTTAATTATTGCTCTTAGTTGTGTAAGAATTGGTGAGTAATTCCAGTTTACTTTCAATAACTTACGCCAGTCAGATAAAGGCAAGTCAAGATATTTCAAAACATCTCCTACTTTTAGATTTTTAATTAAAGGATAGTTTGTTAAGTTCAAAAGTTTATTGTCCAATAATATATTTGGGTTTAGATGAATTGGCTGAACATGGTGCGAGATCTTTTTTAGTTTACACATTTTGAGCAAGGTTTGGAAATCTCTAATCTTTTGTTTAAATACTGTAGATATATTTTTAATAAATAAACTATCCAGAGATAAAGGAATAGCTTCAGGATTTAAATTATTAGAAATGACATAATTATACCATAATTTTATCCATAAAGAGTGATTTGGATAAGAAGTGTTATTGAATTTAGAGATAGTAAGAAGTTTATTGGATGAGGCAATCAAATAATAGAGATAAAGATTAGGTAAACCCAAACCTCCCTTGTCCTTCAAAAATGCCAATCTAGAATAGGAAATTCTAACAGATTTAGGGAACCATATGAATTTTGCCAAAGCTTTATTTACAGACTCAAAAAAATCTTTTTGAAATTATCTGATCAGATGATGAGAATTGGTAAAGAAATTTAGGCAGAATATTCATTTTAATAATGGCCACCCTTGAAAGAAATGAAAGGTTTAGATGCTTCCATCTGTCCATATCAGACAATATAGAGTTCCATAATTTATTAATATTATTTTGAAAGGAAGATTTGTTATTGTGTTCTAAATTAATTCCTAAATATTTTATATTATAAGTAAACTGAAAATGATCGTCTGGAAACAAAACATATTTGTGTGCTAAATGATTTAAGGGAAAAATATGAGTTTTTGTAGAATTTAAAAGATAGTTGGAAACCAAAGAAAAATAATCAATAGAATTCATTATCTTTCTGTAATCAGATAATGGAGTTTGAAAGTAGATTACTAAATCATCCATAAAAAGCAGAGAAATGAATATTAGTATTAAGAATTCTAGGGATGTTATGAAAAGTATTTTGAGTAATAAACAATAGCAAAGGTTCTAAGTAAATGTTGAAAAGAAAAGGGGACAATGGACAACCCTGTCTTGTTCCTTTAGTGATCTTTATCGGAGCAGAAAAGCTAAATGATGCACTTATAAATGTTACACTGCTTTTACAATTACAAACACTAGTGCAACCGTTAGGATTTGTATAATGTTCTGGAACTTTGCTATAGGAAACCTGTAGATTGATATTTATTCAGATTCTCAGCAGCATTAAAAACATTTAATTTATAGTGAGAAACATTCAAGCTGAACTGAACAAATGTATAAATGATTCTGAATCTGTATTATATGAATGGTTTTAATTATGCCAATGTCCTCATACACTATACAAACCAAATAAGCTGGCTCCTTTATATGATATTTTAGTGGCATTACCTGGAAAATCTGCATGCATTCTCCTCACCTGTGCTCAGAATTAAGCAAAACTGGACTCGATGGTTTCAGATTGTGCCCAGAGGATATCAAAAGGCAACATGGAAATTCCATGATTTAAAAGGAGAGCACTATAAGTTATAAGTCCAAAGCAGTCATACACTACTATACAAGAAAAGGAAAGCAACTGCCACAGATTACCCAACCACATTATTGAATTTGAGTGAGATAAGTGTGGCAGCCATGACTAGGGAATGGGGGGGGGGTTGAGAGTGTGGACTAGGGCACCAGCCAGGAAGGGACTTTCAGGTTTAGGGAGTAGCAGAAGAATTTTAGTTAGAGGGAGGGAGAAAGGGGGGTTTATGGTTAGGGAGTGAGAAGGCAAACTTAGAGTTAAGGATCAGGAAGGGGATTTTAGAGTTAGGAGTAGGAAAATAGTCTTAGAGTTAAGATTTGGGAGGGAGAGTTTACGTTTACGGAGCAGAAAGGGATTTAAAGGGTTAGCGAGTGAGAAGGAAGTTTTAGTGTTGTGGTAGGGCAATATAGTGTTATACAATAAGGTGTTCTGATGGTTACATAGTTACAGATAACCACATTAGTGGAAGTTTGAGCAATTGCCTTTTTGAGCAAGTGCAATGAGCAAATGTCAAGGATTAACTGCGTGTAAGCATCTGTAGTACATACATGTAAAAGTATCTCTTAATAGACAATCACATTCACCTCCATTGTCTAGCTTAAAAGAAAAACTTGTGCCTTGAATAATACATTTTTAGACCAAAATCATTTATAGCAGAGGCTCTGATGCTTGTAAAGTTTTAAATGTATTCACATTACACATTTCAAGTGCACCCTCAGATATTTGATTTATCTCTCTCTTCTGACTCAATATACACATCTTGTGTCTCAATGATGCTTCAATGTTTCTGTAGTCTTGCAAAATTATTCTGACTTCCACATATAGCCTGTATGTTCCATTACATTCTTTACAGTATGCTTTCCCGTGACTGTGACCATATCTAGGACATGCATCTTAATATTATTTCCAGGCATCATTCTGGAAACCATGCTGTGACCTGAAGTTCTGGTTCTGTTTTCATTTTATATACTCATTTATTTTGGCTTTAGGTTATCATTTTTGCACAGTCTTTATCTGCACACTTCCTGTTCCTCAGACAAACATTTAAGCTGTATGTGTTAAAATTATTTATTCTGCACACACATCTAGGGATTATCAAGTGTTGTGTTTCACTGTCTTAATAAATAGCCATTTACTTGATCACATTTGAATACAGAGTGCCTCTGTTGCCTTTAAATGAGTCACATAAGCCTCCAAATTCAGTTATTTTCTCTTTGTTAAGGTTAGTTGCATAAGTATGCACTTGGCTCCTGGACCCCCTTAGCTCCTAGTGAAAAAATAAATGCATTGCATTAGGAAGAATTTTCTTTGACTAGCTATATCCAGTAGTTATTCTTTCAGCACTACAATTTATTTATTTTATTTTCATTTTTGAGGTTAAAAGTGTTACAATACCTTTAACGCTTCTTTCCCATGAACCGAAGGAACATCATATATTATACTTTCTCTGGCTTCTCTGCAGTCTCACTTACAGCAACATAAAAATCGGGTCTACATCAAAGGATCAAAATTTCAGAACATTGAACCTCTGATCACTGAAGACCAGAGGACTAAAGTTCTGAAATATCAAACCTACGAAAAAAAATCTAAAATGTGAAAAGTTTTTATTTATTTATTTATTTATTTATTTATTTGTTTGTTAACTGGGAAAGTCCATTGGGCCAAGGTAGCCCTTTTTCAATGGAGGCCCGAGGAGAAAAGCTCCAGACAGAAAGACAATATACAATATACAATGTATTAGTACAGCATATGAGAACAACAGTTTAACATTCAATATACAGCAAGGCAAGATTTTACATATCTTGTAATATATGAGCTGAGTCAATCACTTATAAGATATTAGCAAAAACAATAAATTTATGTTCATTTAATACACTACATGTATTTAGGCAAAGGAATTTTAGATAGATGAATTGAAGCAGTGGCAGAGATTAGAGTAGGATAGAATAGTGATAGGTATCAGGAATCAGGTAGGATGGGTACAGGAGCACTCCCAGAGGGAGTAGAGTTGAGAGTGGAGTAGTGTTTTAAAGGATGGTAGGTTAGGGGTAGTTCTAATGTAAGGGGGAAGAGAGTTCCATAATCTGGCAAGTGAGAATGATAGTAGAAGTTGCCCTGGTGCGTTTAAATGCTTGTAAAGTTCTAAGAGGTTCTGATTTGTGGATCTAAGTGTTCTATGTGACTGGTGAAGTTTTAGGGAAGAGGAGAGTGATGGACAGTTAGAAGGTTTGAAAATTAGCTTGTGTGCTGCAGTTAGTTGAATGAAATTTAGGTAGCTTGGGAGTTTCAACCAATTTAGAGCATTTAGGGAGTTGCAATGATGAGTAGAGGATATGGATCCTGTGGCAAACTTTGAAATGCTGTTATAACATGAGGAAAGTTTAGATTTTAGGGATGATTGGAGGTTGGAGAGTAGTGGAGCTCCATACAAAAGGTGGTAGATAGGAGTTGTCTAGAAGACAGAGAAAGGTAACGCCTGTGTCGATAAAGCATATCAAGTTTTTGATGAGTCTTTTTAATATTGGTCTGTAGGTGGATAACAAATTTTAGCTAGTCATCCATAAGAACACCCAGAAGTTTTGTATGGGGAACTATTTCAATAGTTGTTTTGTTTAGGCTAAGTATAGAGAAGGATGCTTTGTCAGCAGCAGTATGTCTAGAAGGGGTAAATATCATTATTTTAGATTTGGAGGCATTTAGGGCTAGGTGATTGTCAAGTATCCAGAACTCAGTGGAGGACAAGGCTTCTTGCATAAGGTTTATTAGTAAAGGAAGAGTTTTGGCTGAGCAGATGATAGTGGAGTCGTCTGCGTATTGCACCAGTTTAGCATTGGGGATCTTTTGGTGGAAGTCATTGATGAAAATGTTAAATAGTAAAGGACCCAAAATAGAGCCTTGGGGTACACCTGTTGGGGTATGAAGGAAAGAGGAAGTGCAGTAGTTCCATTTTACAGCTTGTTCCCTGGCTGAGAGATAGCTGGAGAACCATTTAATAGATGATGAGGGGAGATTAAGATGGGAGAGTTTAGAAAGTAGAAGCACATGAGAGACAGTGTCGAAAGCTTTAGATAAGTCGAGGAGGAGTGTGTTTCACGTTTTTGCAGGGGGCAAGCCCTCCTGCACCCCCCACATACCCTGCTACTTAAACTCTGAGATTGCATTACAGTGAAAAGAAGAGTAAAGTTCCTGTTCTGCACTGTACAGTGATATCCATTCCCATTCACGAGGTTCGATATTTCAAAACTTCGATCCCCTGGTCTTCAGTGATCAGAGATTTGATATTCTGAAATTTCTATCATTTGAAGGGAATCCTACAAATCACACAAATGAATCCAGAGATTGTAGTTTTCAGGCAAGTTACCTAGCAGCTTCAGAAATATTAGTGGTTAAAAAATGAAATAGTTAACCAAATAACAGTTGTTGCAATGGAAAATGGTGGAACCCTGGATTTCTTTGCAGAATTCCATATGTGAGAGCAGTATGCAAAATATAATCATTTGATTTTATTTATAAAAATTCTTCAATATTGGAAACTCAAGAATGCAACACACACACACACACACACACACATATATATATATATATATATATATATATATATATATATATAGATATAGATATATATTAAGCTTTATACTGAAAAAGTGAAAAGTGAAACTAATTTTTGCTACACTTAATCTGACACAGTATTAAAAAAAACTACTGAGAGGGTTTGTGCAGTAGGCTTCTGAAAACAGCTTTAGAAGATCAATAGACACAGAGTAGCAAAAAAGGAATTACTTATGGGCCCAATTTAGCTTCATATTTGGCATCATATAAAATAAATATAATTAAGTACACTTATCAGCAATGGCAAATTTAAGAGCTGAGAGACAAGATGTGCATCTGTCAGAAACTTTAATGTGCATCTGAACGCTGGGTAGTCACAAATTTTACTGGTAACTTTCTTTAGAGATATGCCTACTGTGGCATTATTATATGACATGCAAACAACATACTGCGGGTGAAAGCAGAAGTTGTCTGAATAACTGCAGTATCGACATTATATGTAATCTGTTATACACAAATCTGGAGACTTCATCACAGAATTACAGGAGATTTCTACATATAACCTTTGAATTCCATGATATTTGCTTCTGATAGCTTGGAGATTTTGACGGAGAAGGTTACTAGTCTGTGGTCTGACTTGACCAGTGAGGAGGATACCTTGGGGGTGGTACAAGCAGATGCTAAGTTTGTTATAAACAGGGCAAGTTTATTCTGTTCTCATGTGGGTTCATTACCCATTTGATTCAGAAAGTTCTTATTTATAAAATCTAAGAACTTTTGGACATATCCTGCATTAGTAGTATAAATTCTCCGGTTAATCATTTGATAGTTAAAATCACTTAGGTTAACAGTGTTTGTACTAATAGGGAGGTTATTAAGAATGTTTATAGATTTACAGATAAGTACTCAATTAGCTGTCCTTGCAGGCCATTTTTAAGCCTAGTCAGTTTCCCTTTTGGTGCTTGAATTAACCTATCCTGCTCAGTGTTAAATATGCCATACCCATCCCATGGTTGATAATTATATATTACCCCTAACGAGAATAACTGGAATCATGCCATAGATAATTTGAGGAGGACCTATGCATGGGATAAAATATTTAAGGGCTGCCTCTGTCCATTAGCAGTACAGGGGGGCAGTCCTAAAGTAAATACTATATTATCCATCCATAGATCCAATCTGTTTTTGAATATGGACAGGGATGATGTTTGTTTCACATGGAGAGGGAGCATGTTCCAGAACAGTGATATCCTCTGTGAGATATACCTGTCCTTGAAAACTGTTCTGTTGATGTTGCAGATGAGGTTTAGATAACTAGATTGAGTATTTCTGATGCCATTTGACTTGTTGATGTGCAGTAAATCCAAGAGTATTGGGTCAGAATATGCCTTGTATACCAGAAACAGGTCACCTCTTAGCAGTCTGTAAGACACTGAGCATAGACAGAGGGCTTTGAGTCAGTCCATGCAGGATATATTGCTTAGGCCTTGTATCCTTTTAGTTAGGCACCTCTCAAGGTGTTCCAGCTGTTACATTGTCTGGACAGATACATGACAAAGTGGGCATTATATTCAATGACTGGCTTAATAAGTGCTAAGTAAAGGGGGATAATGAAAAATCTAGACCTAGACACAATCTATTTGTTTATAAGCTTGGCAGTATAGCAGGACTTTCTTACAACAGCTGGCACATGTTGGTTAGAAGTTAGGTCACTGTCCATATAGGTTTCTAAATTCTGAACAACTGGGCAAACTCATATAGTTTCATAGGTATACAGTAGGCGTAGGACCACCAGGGACTTTATAAGCCTACCCATCCCAATTGTGTCCCTACATATCATATGCATTTATTAGGATGGATAGGTTAGTTGAAACATTTCTAGAGATTAGGGAATTACTGTATGCCTGTGTCTGTCAGATACATGGGTGCCAGACCCAGAATGAATTTTCAGTTTCCCAGCCATTGGTTAAGGTTACATGTAAATAGGGTTACAGATGGACTCTACATCGCAATGATAGGGAGCCTGTTCCTGACCTGTCTTATTTATGTAAAAAGCAAAATTTAAATCCTTAGAATCTAGTGGCTCTGAAGCTCTTTGTTTTGTAGATGTGCAAAAGGTCCATCAGAGCTGCACCAGAGGATGGCTTGTATACCAGGCATAGATTACCTGTCAGTAACCAGTAGGAAACACAGCACAGAGATAGGGTTTTAAGGTGATCCATATAGGATAATGTGCTTATAATCTGGATTCTTCTGTTAAGGAACCTTTGGGGGCATCGCAGCTGTTGGATATGTCTTGTCAGGTACACACTGCAGGGGGTGCTATACTCAAAGATGGGTCTGATAAGGGCTGAATAAAGGGGGAGTATGACTTCCTTGGACCTGGCTGCCATACATTACTTGTTGGGTGACTTAGAATAATTTTTACTACTTTAGCTACATGTCGTTTAAAGACTAGATTACTGTCTACATATATTCCCAGACCCCTGACTACTAGGTTAACTCTTAGGGGTATCTTAGCTAGGGAGTAATTAATTAGGGTGACATTTTACCCAAAAGGCACTGTGATGCATTTCTTGGTATTGAATTTTAGTTCTTGACTTTGGCACCAGCTGTTTGCATATGCTACACCCTCTTAAAGATGTTTTTGTTACCTCTTAGAGATGTTTGTGTTATGGGGGTAACTACAATAGTTCCCACTTTGCAGTCATCTTGGTATAATTGGTCAGTCAATGGCCCTTGACATTAGCTTTACCTCTGTGAAGTATATGCCAAATAGGAGCAGTCCAGCACAGAGCCTTGAGGTACCCCACTGGTAGTGGATGTGATATCTCCAATCCTGGCTTCTTGAGTCTTGTCTGTGAACCAACTGGCAATCCAGTGAGTTATGTAGGGGGTTATGCCCAGTTTGGTGAGTTTTTCAACTATACCCAAGTGGGGTATTGTACGGAATGCTTTAGCCATGTCGAGTAGAAAGCATGTACCATTTTCCCCTCATCCTTTGCCTTGGTGACCTTATAAAGAAGTTCACCAGGATTAGTAAGTATGACCTTCCTTGAAAAAGCCAAACTGGGGGTCCAATGTCTGAAGGTCACCTATGTCTTTGTAGATCATTTCCATGATAATCCGTTCCATGAATTCATATATTAGACTAGTCAGACTAATAGGTCTGTGGTTTCTGGGTGTTGTTTGATGGTCCATCCTTTAGAAGTGAGATCACTGTCACAGTCCTCTGCTCTTATGGTACAAAGCCTGTTTTTGAGGGTCTAGTTGAAAAATGACTTAAGTGGTCCTAATAGGGCATGTCTCAAGCTATTTAGAAGGTATCCCGAGATATTGTCAGGGCCCATTGAAGCTGTGTTTCTGGCTTTAGCACATCACCAGGACCTACTCATTGTAAATAGTCAGGGGCAGGGGGGGGTCATGCTAACATGTATTTCATAAAGTAGGCAGGAGGGAGTGGGCGTGTGAAGATTGAGCTGAATTTGTCAGCCAGCAAATTTGCTATGTTGCTCTGCTAAATAGAGATGGCATTACTGACCACCGGTTCAGTTCACTGTGTGCTGCCTTTGAGGTTTCGGACATAGCTTTAGAAGGCTTTGTGGTTACCTTTGCCTGTGAGGCTATTTTGACCATGTAACTGGACTTTTTGGAATTAATTAGTCCCCTTAGCTTGCTGTTTAGTTTAATTAGAGAGCTTTTATCATTGTGGAAGTTGGTCTTCCTGATTTTAGACATTACTTTTTTTCCTTTTGTTATACATTCTGTTAAGGTTAGGATTCCACCAGTGTGGTTTGCTTTTAGAGTTTGTTTTGAGCTTACTTCTAGTAGGTACATCAGACTCTATACAGCCATTTATGTGGTTGTACACGATCTCTGTGAACAATACTGCATAGGTCGCTGTGAACTTAGGGTTAGAAGGTGCACTGAATTTTGTCAAATTATCACCTAATAGGATGCCATTTGTTTTGCAATAGTTCCTTACTGTTAAAAAGGTTTACTGGGGATGCCAGCTTGATTTTTATTTCAAAGGAGGCAGTTTTGTCATCTAATCTCATAAGAGAAGGCGCACTCTCCCCTATTGGTGAGTACCAGGTTCAGTATATCTGATCTTCTGGTCACTGTGCACACTATCTGATCAAGGGTATTTGTGTTAATAAAGTCCAGGAATCATTGTGCCTGTGAATATGAGGCAGTGTATGTTTCCCAGTCTATACAGGGGTAGTTAAAGTCTCCCATGAATAGGGTATTTCGTTTAATGGTGAGTGCCTCCAGTAGGTCTTGGTACAAGGTATAGGATTCTACAGACACAGAGAATGACCTATAGTTTGCTAGGATATGGTACAGGACTTTTTCTATGGTGATTTGCACATGGATAAATTTCAGGGCATCATCCTGTTTAACAAACATCAAGTTATGCTTGTTGATAATATAAATTGAGACTCCTCCACTTTCTGTCTCTGTCTGTGCAGCTGCTGGTCTTAATGCATGGAAGACACTGAAGCCTTGAACTGTCAGAGTACTTTTTGCAGATTTAAACCATGTCTCTGTAACAGCACAGATGTCTACATTCTCCCGGGTAAGAAAAGCTTGTAGGGTGTGGAGTCTTAGCATCATATTGTGAATGGTGTAGTACCCCAAGATAGACAGCTTCTGAAAGGATATAATAATGCATTTTAGGAATGTTGTATGATTTCTCTATACACAGAAGGATACCATGCAACAGGCTATGATCTGATCGCTGATCTTATTAGCATTATTTGAATCTGTATATTTTTGGAAAATCAGAGGATGTCTGAGGAGTGGAAAAAAAGTGTTTTGGTACCTATCTTTAAGAATAAGGGTGATGTGCAGAGCTGCAGTAACTACAGAGGGATAAATTTGATCAGTCACAGCTTGAAGTTATGGGAAAGAGTAGTGGAAGCTAGGTTAATAAGGGAGGTGATGATTAGTGATCAGCAGTATGGTTTCATGCCAGGAAAGAGCACTACAGATGCAATATTTGCTCTGAGAGTGTTGTTGGAGAAATACAGAGAAGGTCAGAAGGAATTGCATTGTGTCTTTGTGGATTTAGAGAAAGCGTATGACAGGGTGCCTAGAGAGGAGTTGTGGTATTGTATGAGGAAGTAGGAAGTGGCAGAGAAGTATGTAAGAGTGGTACAGGATATGTACAAGGGTAGTGTGACATTGGTGAGGACTGCAGTGGAAGTGACAGATACGTTTAAGGTGGAGGTGGGATTACATCAAGGATCAGCTCTGAGCCCTTTCTTATTTGCAGTGGTGATGGACAGGTTGACAGATGAGATTAGACAGGAGGCCCCATGGACTATGATGTTTGTAGATGACATTGTGATATGTAGTGAGAGTAGGGACCAGGTTGAGGAGACCCTGGAGAGGTGGAGATATGCTTTAGAGAGGAGAGAAATGAAGGTCAGCAGGGCTAAAACAGAATATATGTGTGTAAATGAGAGGGAGGGTAGAGGAATGGTGAGGATGCAGGGAGTAGAGTTGGTAAAGGTGGATGAGTTTAAGTACTTGGGATCAACAGTTCAGGGTAATGGTGAGTGTGGAAGAGAGGTGAAGAAGAGAGTACAGGCAGGATGGAATGGGTGGAGAAGAGTGTCAGGAGTGATTTGTGACAGACGGGTACCAGTAAGAGTGAAAGGGAAGGTCTACAAGAGGGTAGTGAGACCAGCTATGTTATATGGGTTGGAGACAGTAGCATTGACGAAAAGGCAGGAGTCAGAGCTGGATGTGGCAGAGTTAAAGATGTTAAGATTTGCACTGGGTGTGACTAGGATGGACAGGATTAGGAATCAGTATATTAGAGGGTCAGCTCAGGTTGGACAGTTTGGAGACAAAGCAAGAGAGGCGAGATTGCATTGGTTTGGACATGTGCTGAGGAGGGATGCTGGGTATATTGGGAAAAGGATGCTAAGGATTGAGCTGCCAGGTAAGAGGAAAAGAGGAAGGCCTAAGATAAGGTTTATGGATGTGGAGAGAGAGGACATGCAGGCAGTTGGTGTGAAAGAGCATGATGCAGAGGACAGGAAGAAATGGAAACAGATGATCCATTGTGGCAATCCCTAATGGGAACAGCCAAAAGAAGATGATGATGATGATAAGTTCTGCATGTTGATTTCTATGTATCTGTCTCAAAGTAAAGTGGTCTCCAGCAAATATTGATGTGCCACATAAGTTTCCATCAGGCCAATGATTGGTATTCATAAAACTCAGATATTGAGGGGAATACAGGCTCAGGGCAATTAAACCAGGTGCCTGCAACACCACAGATTTGTTGACATACTCTACAGTATATATTGGTAGCAGGATTGTAAGGGCCATCATTTTCCATGATGGATGCTGTAGGAGATCTTTCTCTGCAAAAAATGCTGTAATGTTTCAAAATTTTCTGCTACTTTGTTTAAAATGTAGTCTATTTTTCAGACATTCAGGCCCCAGAACTTTAGATCTTAAACTTGAGACAGATTGCTATTCACCTATTATACTGTATTATGATATCATGCAATAAATATGACTGCCGTTTTGGACAAAAGTTAGGGCAAAGAAGCTTCCATATACAACGTGCAATGAGTTCTTTTTCAGCCTGATATAAACAGAATAGAGACATTCTCTAGTTAGAAATCTGTTTATTGCTTTCTGGATTTCAACCTTACTATTCTGAGGATTGGGGCTTAGTTAGATATCTTGGCAGAACACACTGCATGAGATATGATTGCAGGTATGGATGAAAGACAACCGAAAAAGTATAATCAGGATGATTCCATAAACTGTTTCCTATAAAGTATGACTATCTGTATACTACCAAATTATTTTTTTTTTTAGAAATCTGTTTTTTTTTACTTCAGAGATTATTCACCAACAAATTTACAACAGTCCAATGTACAAAATGGGTACATACAAACAAAGAGTACAACCATATAGATAATTTACCAGCAAGGTTACAATAAACAAGGAAATATATTCCGTGGTGGTGCAGCGGTAGCGTTGTTGCCTCACAGCAAGAGGTTCTCCCATTCGATTCTCGGCTGGAATGCAGGGAGTGCCTTCATGTGGAGTCTGCATGTCCTCCCCGCGGTTGGGTGGGCATTCGAAAGACATGCGTAATGGGCATGCCTTTGTTGAAGGTTGAATGTCGAGCTGGCACCTCATGAAAAATTTACTGCCAATCATTAGCGGACCGGAGTTCCGCTGTGGTGACCCCTAACTGGGAAAAGGTGAAGGACACAGCAACAACTGTTGATAGCTTTGCATTTAAAAAAAATAGTAGTATGACTTGATATAAAGATTTTTGATGTTTAGTTAATCCACAATTACAACAACTGCTACAATGAGAAATCTCGTAGAGCAGGAAGTTTGACTGTTTCATATGTTCTATACAATTAACATGAAACTGCTGAATTTACCCTGCTTATATTATTATTACGTATTCGGGGACAGAAGATCGTGATTATTATAAGCTAATGTCTGTAATGTCTGCAAAGAGTATTATTCCTCAAGAATGTGGTCAATGAGAAAACCCCAAACTTCTGGTAGTAGGAGTTCTTTTACTATTTCTTGTTATCATTTATGGGAGGTGATGTATTTGAGTGCCATGTTTCTGTATCCCTCCCATGCTAATTTGGACTATCTAACCAGTTTTGAGTGATGTAAAGTTTCATTAACATGAAAAGGTGATAAAAATTTGGAATTTCTGCTTGGGTATTCTGTCTGTGGTAATGTGAAGGATTGCAAACTCCCATGAAAAAGTAGTTTTCCCATATCCCATCTTTTCTAGCCTGACTCTTAATGAACCCCATAGATTTTGAGCAAATTTGCAATGCCAAGGTATGTGAAGTAGGTCTGCCTGCATCTTCGGGCAGAAAGGACATAAAGGGGAAGAGTCTGAGTTAAATTTGTTCAGTCTAATTGGTGTGAAATAAGCATCATTATTGATCATTAATTGTGTAAATAGTAGATTTCTACAAGGAGATAATTTAACATAATTTTCTGTAGCATGTGAAACTTATTCCATGGTAATTTTATTGTTTATTCCATTCCGATATTTAGAGAATAGGGTACAGGCTTGATATTTTATTGTTGTAATTAATTTGTATACAGCAGAAAGCATTTTCTTTTTATACAATTGACATCTCAGAATCATTAATGAAGCATTAACATCTGTTTGCACATCTTTGTGTATGTTTTTTAAAGTTGCAATGAGTTCCATGATTTGTATAATGATAATAATGTATTTTTTGCTTAAGTTGAAGTTTTCCCTGATTTTGTCGGTGGTTTTATTTTTAAGTTTGTAAAAGTCCCAAATGATTAAGTTTTTGAATAATGGATACTGGGCTAGATTTATCATCCTAGTCCCTATTGTTAAGTTAGGGTTTAAATGAATTGGTTGTAATAACTTTAGAATATGTGAACGGTTTAGAAATTCAGAAAGTGCTTGGAACATGAGAATTTTATGATTAAGTAAGTTATGTACTTTAATTATTTTTTTAAGTCTGAAATGTCTATGAAGGGGAGGGCTTTGGGGTTAAGTCTGCATTATTTAATGTGATTGTGCCATAATATAACCCACAGTGGGAACCAATCATTGCTCAGTGGGTTATATTCAGCAATCTGGATAACTCTGTTGGAACATATTATTTTATAGTACAGTTCAAAATCCGGTAACCCCATGCCTCCTTTATTGGTTGGTAGTATTGATTTTGTATAACTAATTCTGTTTGTTTTTGGATACCTAATAAATTTGGATGTGTCCTTATTTACTTTTTTGAAAAACAATTTATACATTGTAATATTAGTGGCATTGAGCTGTTATAGAAGTTTCGGAAGAATATTCATTTTAACTATTGTAACTTTAGATAATAGTGGGAATTTCATGTTTTCCCATCTCTGCAGATCTAGCTTTACAGCCATCTATTTTTAGAAGGTTAATTTGCATATTTGATTTATGATTATGCTCAAAGTTTACCCTAAGTATTTATGTGAGTAGTTTGTTTTAATAGAAGTGTGTGGAAAATAAGCTATATTATATTATAAAGAGGGGGTTAAGTGGGAATATGAAGGAATTCAAGGTGCTGATTTCATAATTTGACATTTAAAATTGTCAGTAGCATTTAGGATTTTCTTTAGGTCTGTATTTGGTAGCTGAAAGTATATGTTAATATCATCTGCGTATGATGTTATGATTAGGTTATTATGCAGAATCTCTGGAATATGGTGGAATGTTCTTTGTTGTATATATAGAAATAAGGGTTCAATATAGAGGATAAAGAGATAGGGGGCAGGCCTGTCTAGTACCATTAATTATTTTTATTGGGTTAGATTGTGTCTTGTTCAAGAAAAGTGTCATGGTGAAGGACTTGTAAAGCGTTTTAATTAGTTCAATGAATATTTCAGGGATATTGTAATATGACAGTGTTAAGTATAGAAAATTTAAGTTTACTCTATCAAATGCTTTAGTTGTGTCCAAGGTGAGAGCATATCAGGGGTGTTTATCTTTCCTCAGTAGTTGAATAGCTGCATCTAGAATGAGAGTATTGTCCCATGCTTGCCTGACCATCATGAAGCAAGATTGTTCAAATGATATAATGCTGGATAGTATTGTTTTGAGTATGTTGGCCAAATTTGTAGTCAGAATTTTTATATTATATTTATAAGAGCAATTGGCCTGTAGTTCATGGGGTTCTTATTATCAGAATTAGGTTTTGGAATAAAGATAGTCTCAGAGTTATTAAAGTAGATGTCAGTGAAGCCACTTTTTAGTAATCAAATTATATAATTTCAGAAGAATGGGTGAGAGTTTGGATATTAAAAATTAGAGGTGAACCCATTAGACCCAGGGGATTTATTTAACTTTAACTTCTTAATTACATTTGTGATTTCTTCAATTGAGAGGGGTGCTTTTAGCAGGTCAGCTTGATGATTTGAAATTGCTGGAAATTTTAAATCGTTAAGAAAACTTTTACAGTGTTCTACTGAAGTTTGTTTCTGGGATCCATATTACCAAATAAGTTTTCATAACGTGCAGGATAAGGAATTTGATGTAAAGAAAATTGTATCACAGGCAGTCTCCCTTTTGTATATGTAATACCTGAAATATGTATCAAGGGGAAAGAAGAAAAATAAAACGTGTGAGTTATGAAAAACAGACATATAGCTATGTAGCTAGCTAGCTAACTAGATATCTGATAGATAGATTAGATGGGCAAACCTATTCTAAGTAGTTTCTAAACAGAGTTTTGTTTGAGATCAATGAGTTACATTTTAATGTGCTAGCCAGGTAAATGAGCCACTCTATGTACCCTTTTCAGCAGTAAACAAGACAGAACACAATGGCAAGCATAAATTCAGAAAAGTGGTGGTGGTGGGGATGTTGTGGTGCTGCTAAAGAAGAAGACCACTTATGAATGAGGCTGGAACCAGAACAAAATGTTTGCAGAGCAGCAGGATGACAGGACAATAAAATAATAGCTCTAACTGAGAGCAGTGGACATATGAATGATATTACTTGAGCATAGGATTGCTTAAGTGGTACAGAGGAAATTTAGGAGAACAAAACCTTAATGTATTCAAACAAAGGCAAAAAGGAGAAAAAAAATGAATGGAGTATGGAAGTGAAGAAAGAGAAACATGGACCTGAGGAGGGTTAAATATCCTGTGGAGAATGGTGCATTAAAGCTTAACCATTACAAAGCAAGCAGATAAGCAACAGAGGCACTAAGGGGTCAACAAAGATTGAGAAATATTGCTATTTAACTTAGTGAGAAAGGAAATAAGAGAAACTAGAAAGAGCAAGTAGATACAGGGCAGTACCAGCTGTGGATCCCAAGAAGTTGTGAAGTATTTATATGGGAAAGGCAGCAAGAAGGCCCTAGGAAAACAAATCATTTATTTAACTTATGTTATAAAGTTGAGTGGACAGGGAGAAGTATGGTCAAAATGGTAAAGTCAAAGGAGAGATGTGATGTAATTTTAAAGAAACTAGATGCCGTTGTGGCTGTTGGGTAAAATGCAGGTTGTGGTGGACTACATTAAAATGGAAATTTGAACAAAAGTACTGGTACAAGAGCCAACCCTTGAAGGAGTCAAGAAACAAGAGGAGGGAGGGATGAATGGGAAATTCTGGAAAGTAAGTTCAGGTTAGATAAAGTGAGTTTAAAACAGATTCTAAAGGGGTAATTTTCACATAATATAATTAGTGGAAGGAGAAGTAGGGAGGATGCAACAAAAGTTTTGCAGGACTGGGTCAGTGAATTTTTCAAGTAAAATTACAGATTACAGTGTGGATTAAAAAGATGACAAGGCACACATGTTAAGAAAACCCAACAGTTGCCCGTATGTAAAACGTAGGCACATATTTTTTAAGATGCACTGTCATCATGGGAGAATGGATCCAGAGAAGATCTGTGTGGAAGAATGGTCTAATGGTGAGACAAGTGAAAGTGAAAGTGGTTAAAGATTTTCTACACTGGTACATTAGCAACAAATACAAATTGTTCAAGTTCACTGGCCCTCAAAGCAAGAGTGGGTTGTAAGCCTTTAGGTGTATTCAGCAATTCTGACAGTTAAGTGGCAGGGCATTCTTTTTATTGCCATAATAGAAAGGAAGACATTAAATTATATGTCGAAACAATGAGGGGTACAGATAAACATCAGGCATTGGAAGTCACTAGTGAAAGTGAAAGAGAAACATCAAAGGAAATATTCTCATGAGGAAGTAAAGGTGGGAGAGCAGCAGCAAAAATGGCATTGCAGAATCATCAGATGGGTCAAGTCATAGCAATCACAGAGAGGAGAAGGTAAAGGAGCTGGCCAATATGTTCATACAGAAGATTAGCTGGGGAAAACAGGGCTGAGAGTAATCAGTTTGTGATTTGACATGGACAAGTAAGGTGACACATAACACACCTGCCACAGAGAAGATGAATGGGAAGAAGAAGGCTTTATAAGAAAAGATCTCCACTGAAAACAAATAAATAAAAAAGAAGAGCATTATGGAAAGCTTGACATCATCTAAGGGAGGAAGCGGTGATAGATTAATGGAGCAGAGCAGAGGAGGATGGAGTTTGAGATGGACTACTTATTTAGGAAGAGGAGGATTGAGGAGAAAATGAGATCCAGACAGATGGCAGAGTTTATATTAATGGTCAGTTGGCTAGAAAAAGGTAAGATGGTCTCAGACCCTACAGGAAAAGCTAGGCATGAGTGTTGAGCCCAGTACGTGAGGACCTTTTGTAGGGTAAGTATTAGGAAATGGTGCTTTACTATGTGCATTTCTTTTTGTTCTGCATGTGTCCACTCATGGAGGGAAATGAAGAAGAACAAGCAAAGATGGTATGTACTGTAAGAAGAGATAAAATGGATAAGGATAATACAATGAAGTGACAGAAGCCCAGACTTCAGTGCATGGTAAGACTTTACTGTATGTGAAGAAGACAGTAGGGAAGCCCACGCTTTAGATATGGGCCAAAATGGTCAACAGAAGGGTGTTTAGCAGTGACTGACAGGTTATATACATGCATAAATGCATGCATAGTCATTGTACAGGAATCTAATACAAGTGCCTGAGTTCCTAGTGCTCAGTGAGTACTGTCTTACACCAACAAACTCAGTTGTTTTGTAGCTCACATGACTGGCTGCTTCAGCTCATATTCTAAACTGTGTTTGAGCAAGATGTGACAACCATACAGAAAGAGTAGAACTGCCATTCAGAGAGAGAATGGAGCTGACACATCTTGCCTGAACACAGAAGCTGAGTTCTATCAGCAAGTCTGGTAGCAGTGCTGAGAGAGTGGGATGGGACTGGGACCATAACTGAATGATACAAGCAACAATCAAGAGTGGGATTTAGGTTTAGAGAGTGGGGGAGGGTTTTAGGGTTAGGTAGTCATCAGGGACTTTAAATTTAAGGAATGGGAAAGGAGTTTTAGGTTTAGGGAACAACCAAGAACTTTAGAGCCAGGGAGGGGGTGGGAAGAAAGTGGCATGGTTAGAGTATGGCACCAGGTGGCAGTTTAAGGGTTAGAGTTAGGGTTCTGGTAGGGCTAAGCAGTGCAGTAGGATTGGATGGTAGGAGGGCTAAGTAATTAACTAGGATTGGGCTAGTGGGAGATATGGCAACAGCCATTTAGAGCAACAGACGTGAGCAAGATTGCAGCAAGCTACTAGCATATGAGAAATTGCAACAGACATGTTGTACACTGTAGAAATTATCAGATAAGTTCACAAAGAATTTAAAAGAGCGTATATAAAGTGAGAGCAATGCAAGTTTTTATTTTTTCTGTTAATTGGTTTTATGAGTGTCTGTAGGTAAAGAGTTAGTTTATAAAATGCACCTTGGAGACAAGCATGTTTTGGGTTAGCTAAATATAGATTAGGCAATGTTGTATATTTACCCTTCAAGTTATACATTCTTGGGGAAGTGGAAAAATATTATCATTAATCAATACTTTCATTAGTTAGCTGTAATGAAAAAATAATTATGAAGGATGAACAGAAACTGTTAGCTAAATAGTGCTAGGTTGACTGGATATTTGTTGTTTTGTTAATTCACAGGTATTCTGAACAATGTGTAATTTTGCATAGAATTGTGCCTATGTACAATCATACTGCATATATAAAACCTTCAAATGATAGCCAGTCTAGTCAGGATATACTGCACTTTGTGACATATTTAATGTTATATGTATGTATGCATGCAAAATCATTAAATAGTATATGATGAGAAAGATTGTGACTGAATTATTTTAAACACATGAGACTGGGAAGGAGGGGTGAGGCTGGTTTTAAGAGATAACATAAGATCTATTTATCTGAACTAGTTTTTTGTTTCATGCCCTATGTTTGCCCTTGATTGAATCATTAGTGCAGCAACTCAAAAATTAAAAGAAGACAGCATGAGTGTCTGCAATGGAAACAGAGACAGCAGGATTACCAAGAAAAGAAATGAGAGGATTTTATGAACTTGTATTTAGCAATTAACCACCTGAAGAAAGGTAAAGCATGTGGTCCATATGGTTTTCCAATTCATTATTATATGCTGGTAGGAGTGACTATAGGAGACCATTTGGCAGGTTTGTTTAAAAAACATTGGTGAAGAAGAAGAAGATGATGAAGAAGATGAGGTGCCAGAGTCAATATGCCAGTCAAAGATGGTAGCAGTATTATATGAGGGGAAAGTAGGGATCCAACAAATTATAAAATAGTGTTTTTATGGAATGGAACTTATGACTAAGATGGATGCAAATTGTTTGAATAAGTGATTACTGAAATAAGTGCAAGAGACACAAGTAGGTTTGTGAAAGGTAGGTCATCTTTTGACCATTGTGGGCTATTATTAAGTTTCTATGAGTGGGTATGAGAGGGAAAAGATAAATGGGGCAGGGATTATACTTATAAATATACAGATAATTTTTGATTTGGTAAGCTGGGAGTTTATAATGATGACATTAAAACAAAGATCAGGAGAAGAAAGGGTATTACAGAATACTATAGCATTATATAAAAATTCAAATGAACAAGTTGGCATAAATGCAGATATGTCAGATAAGGTAAGTTTAAGCAGAGGACCAAGGCAGGAATTTTGGCTGCCCTTGAAGATCTTATTTTGGTCATGGATAACTGGCAGAGTAAATAAACAAAATGTGTGGTAAACTCATAAGAATCAGGATCTGAAGAAGCATACATAGTGTATGTGAAAGCGCTTATCCAGTTCATTTGTTTTTTGTGAATAAAAGCTACGTTTTGAAGAATTTTTGGCTGCTGCTGCTTTAGTTTGGAATCTTTGGTATCGTTGGACTATATTATTTCCGTGTTTGCCTACCAGTTTATTTATTTCTTCAAACTGATAAAAGGTTGAAGAATAAGAGGTGCACGGAGTAGTTTAAATGTGTTTGTAGATTACTACTGAAAGATACAGAGTGGAGGTTGCCTTAGGGAATGGAGCTTTCTGCATTGTGAGGAAAGAAATCAGGCTTATCATCCCAAGAAGTTAGATAGATTTAGGAGTATAATGATAAGACAGGAGGGAAAATAAATTTTACTGAAGTGGAGAAAACAGCAGGTGAAGTAATAACCAACTTTCTAAAAGACAGAGTGAGAGTAAGAGGGTCAAAAGAGATGAATCTGGGAACTATTGAGCAAGATGCAGCAACAAGTGTTTAGGATTGTGTTGTGGTACTGGTTTAAGAAGGAGCTGAGATGTGTAATAGAGATGCAAGAAGAGTGGGAGAAAGGACAATGCATGTCTTTCAAGTAGGTGAGAAAGATATTTGGATTAAGAGCAAGAGATTAGTTGGTGTATAACAGAGTAATCAAGAAGGTAGTTAATGAATAAAATGGAAAAAAAAATGTAGGAAAAGAAAAAAATAGAAGGATTATTTAGGAGCAGTAACGTAAGTAATGCCGGAAAATGGAGGATATGTCAGATAAATATGTGTGTGTGTGTGTGTGTGTGTGTGTGTGTGTGTGTGTGTGTGTGTGTGTGTGTGTGTTTGTGTGGACTTGTGGAAGAAGGAAGTAATAATGTTTTCAAAACACAGAAAGAGGTGAATAAAGGACAGCAGTAAATTGTAGCATGATGAGAAGTGGGTTCAGGCAAGGGGAATGATGCAATTTTTAAAAGTATCAGGGGTAATGAAAGATCAGCATATGAAACCATTACAGCAATAGTATACATCCCCAAAGATATTAGGAGAGGAAGGGTAATTAAAAAACAGCTTGCAGGAGGACAATGAAAAAGGAGGAATCACATTTATATGTCATGAGAGTGAAAGCAACGCATAAAGGATGGCAGCCAATGAAAGCAGCATGATGCAGGCTGTATAAAATACAGTTGAAAGAGGGACTGATTCTATGATTACTTGGATTGGAAAGACAGAAGGAGGCATGGATGGTGGAAGGAATCAGGAAGGGAGATATTACTAATGGTAGGATATTTGGAAAAATAAATTGTAAAGGGGTGGAAAGCTAGAGGTATCAACAGTGTTAAGGAAGAAACAATAAGGCAGTGGATATTGCATATACTACTGAGTGAAAATAACAGAAGTGGGTAAAAAGAATAAAGGAGAAATAAATGGGATATAGTTTGAAGAGATAGGCAGAAAAAAGTAGGTGGGATAGCCTGGAAAGTAAGACGAAGGGGTGAGTGTCATAATTTTAGAGGGAAGGTTCATATTGATTAAGTGGAAAGAGTATGAATTATATTCAGAAGCTATAATATATTAATAAAACAGAAAACCTAGTTTGCTTATTGAAGTTTATTAATGAAAATAATAAAATGTTATAAGATGAGTGGGTTGAGCCAATGTGCTCAGATATGAAGTGTATATCAATAAAAGTAATTTAAAGGAAAAAATAGTAAAGCCGATAAGGAAACATGTTTACAGGAAGGCACTGGAATAACTGAAAAAATGCATGCGATGAGAAAGAGAATGTGTGTCCTCTACAGAAATAGTGACCCAAGGTCTGAAATGAGTCATAGATCATATAGAAGTAAAGCAGATATCTTATCACTGAGGTATTGCACTGTTCTAAACATGCCAAAAATATAAACAACCAGCAAACCAACAAGGTATCACAACTATCAGATATATTTATTTGCTATCATACCTAATTATGTGACAATATCATGGGACTAGAGAGTAACAACTGACATCATCATCATTAACATGACTATCGACTCTGCCCTTCTGGACATCGCATAGTACCTCTGCCTCAATTTTAGTACAGGACTCGAACTAAACAACTCCCACATTTTTTTCACAAAAATAAAAAAGAGACAACAAAAGTATGCGCATTTGATGCTTAACTGCTATAGGAATTAGTACTGCCTTATCCCTGCTAGGTAGTTAGAGTACGCTCCTTACCAGGATCGCCAGCAGCCAAACCCTTCTTAATCTCTTTATCCCCCATACCTGGCCCTACTGTAGTCTAAATTAGTAACTAGGCACTTTCACTTTTGTTCTTCCCAGCCTTGGGATCTCCCTTCGTGGCCCACTACTTGCAGTTAAGTGGATTGCCCACTAGTGGCAGCCACTACCTACTGATAACCATTTCCTTCTAGTTTAATTAAACCTTCTGTCAATCCTATAACTGCCCTACTCTTCAGCCCCAAACCTCTGTGAACCTCTCTGCTTCTCCCTCTACCACTCATTGCAATAACTTTCCCTCACCTCTGTGCATTCTTACCTCTGAACTAGCTATCCACTTCACTGATTGTTCTTCGCTGTCTTGGCTCCTTCCCTTTGTCTCTACCCACTCCGTTCACCCTACAGGCTCACTCCACTCCCCTATGGTGCCCGGAAATTCCACCTTTCCCCAGTACCTCTACTCCTACAGACAGCAAACCACACCCATCACCTCCTACACCCAATCCACATAATCCACCCCACCCATAATTAATCTCCTCCCACACTCTACCCCTCAAAGCAATCCCACCCCTCTCACTCCAAAATTCCTAACACAATAATATAGCCTATCCCAATATCTATTCAGGACTCCAAACTCATATTTTACAATTTACGTGAATATCTATTCAACCCCAAACTCACCCTCTATTAATATCCTGAACAAACATCATGCCTACTAAACCTCTTTTACTTCTAACTGAAACACTACTTTTTATTACCACATCTTACTTAAGCTATCTCACCCAACCTCTCAATGCAAATCACCCCCTCATTTCATACAACTAACCCAACCTCCATAAAACACACACATTCCTCATCCTGCATATCCCCCAGTCTCTACCCCTTCAACAATGGCATGCTATTTATCCACAAACTCTTACCTAACCCCAAAAACACTACTCCCATTTATACCAGCCTCATGTCCTTAAAGCTTATAACCTATAAACTACATACTAAGCTATTCAAATATCTCTTTTGTCACCTTATCTCTATCCTTCTCTCCAGGGACATTCACCAAAACCCTGGCCCCTCTCCCCCACACACCTCAACCTCTCAATCCCATCCTCCTCACACAACTGATAAACCCATCCATTTCTCAGCTCTAAATGCTCAGAGCATATGCAACAAAATTCTCAACCTCCATGCCTGGCTTCTCCATAACCAGACTGGTATTCTCTCCATCTCAAAAACCTGGGTAAAACTCCATATAAAAGAATCTAAACTAATACCATCCAACTCCTCCACATAAGAAATGGGGTGGAGTCACTCTGCTTTACTCATCATCCCTCTTAGTTACCCCCATACCAAATCCATTCCCAAATTTGGTAATGCAGAACTAATTCCAGCCCTACTTCATATAAATAAACATAAACTTATATGCACAGTCTCCCTTTATATCCCTCCTGGAGATAATATCTCAACCCTTGAAGATGTTCTCTTCTGGTTTTCTACTAACATTACTAATAAAACTATAAACCTTGTGATGTTAATATTAACTGGGCAACAATTTAATCTCCCACTAACTTGCTTATTATAAACTTGTATAACTTCACTCAGCTGATTAACTAAACAACTAGGCCTTCCAAGAGCTTCCTTACTGGAAGCACCCTGGACTGGATTCTAGTTTCCCATCCTCATTACATCTCTGATAGTGTCACACTTCCCGACCCACTAGGTGACCGCTTCCCCACTTTTGCCCACCATCTTCCCTCCTCCATACAACTAACTCATACCTATGCTTCCACCCGGTGCTTTAAAAACTTTAATCCTAGCATATTCTCAAATGCGCTACAAAGAATGAACTGGATCCCACTAAAGACTCTTCCCTTAGAAAATGCTGTCACCGACCTTTACTCAACCTTCCTAATCTTGCTTGACTCCTTTGCCCCTCTGAAAACGAGACACACAAGAAGCAATCCCATACCTTGGTTAACCAAAAATATTATAGTTACTATGCAACTCTGGGATAAAGCTTGGAAATGTTACCCCAAAAATAAAACTATCACCACCCTCAACGAATACAAAACACTTCATAACAAAGTAAAAAAAAAAGTATTATCTCAGACCACAAAGCATACTTCTCTACACTCCAACACCATAACGCTAACCCCCAAAAATTTTGGAATGGAATCTCATCTCTCCTTAACCCTGGAAAAAAGAAAACCCCTGCCCTGAACCAAATGCCTCTGACTTGGATTTAATCACCCAATTTAACTCTTTCCTTATCGATTCCATAGGTGAACTAACATCATCCTTCACTAACAATACAGCTTCCCCACCCCCACTAACACCTATCCCTTCCTCCCCTACCATTTCCTGCTCCCAACCTCCTCCCTTCTCGATTAACCCCATCCCTATATCAACCATAAAAAAACTTCTAAAATTGAAACTTAGTTCCAATGCCCCTGATGAAATACCATCATACTTCCTAAAAGTAGCCGCAGAGGCCATTGCTCTTGCCAACTGCATTCAAATAAATCGGTCTATTTCAGAATGCCATGTTCCCCAGCTCTGGAAAAAGGCCTTTATTATTCTATTTCACAAAGCTGGCAACAGCAACGATATTCCAAACTTTTGACCTCTCACTATCTTGTCCCCCATTTCTAAACATCTCAAAAAAATGTATCCCTCTACAACTTTTACCCTATTTCATAAATGACCATCTTCTAACTCCCGCACAACATGGATTCAGACATGGCCATAGCACCACCACAGCTCTTCTCTCCTTCCTAAAAACTGTTAACAAGGCCTGTGACTCTGGCCATATTGTGTCCACTCTCCTCTTAGACCTGTCTAAGGCATTCAACACCATCTCTCACAACATTCTTCTTACTAAACTCTTTAAATTAAATCTATCCCACTGCTCTATCAACTGGTTCACCAGTTACCTCACAAATAGGCAACAGGCAGTCAGATGGAAAAAAGCCACCTCCCCTTTCCTCAATACTTCCACAGGTGTCCTCAAGGGTTCAGTTTTAGGCCTCCTTCTATTCAATATATTCAGAAACTACTTCTACCAAGCCATCCCCAATGCCAACCTCATCCAGTATGCTGACAAATCACCAATAATCTGCTGTGCCTCTTCTGTCTCCACTTTAACTAAATTAACCCAAGATGCCTTCTGTTTCACGGAACAATGGATGCTGGACAACCATCTAGCACTCAATGCAAGTAAAACTAAACTCATGATATTTATCGCTTCCAAAACCACCACCATAGATAAAAATTCATTCTCAGTCACCAGTCAAAATAATACTCCTCTCGAAATAGTCTCCAGTTCTATACTACTAGGGGTCCTTATTGACGATCAGCTAAATTTGACAACCATATACAAGTAAATATCAAAAAAACCCACAAGAAAATTGGCATGCTTTACCGCCACAATCAGTACATCTCTCCCTCCACCAGGCTCATCCTCGCTAACACATACCTTATCCCATCACTCCTGTATGGTGCCTCTATCTTTACTAACCTGCAATCCTCCCTCAAGACAAAACCCTCCTCTGGCTATAATAAAATATCAAAATTTGCAACTGGTCACAGATCCATTTCCCAGCACTGCACTTCCCTACACCAACTGAATTGGCTTGAGCTGCCCAATTAACTCACCCACATTCAACTTGTCCAAGCACACAAACTTATTTTCAGCCCCTATCTCTGTCCCTCCCTTGCCACCACCTTTAAAATGCATCAGCCTGACAGACTCCTCAGATCTAATTCCCAAAATCTAACCGAACTACATAAACCTGCCCGACCTCCAGGCAAACAACTAATGCCCTTCTCTCTAGCATGCTACTGGAATTCTCTCCCTCCTCTCAGCCGTACCACTAGCGGCCTCTCTTCATTCAAAACCTTACTTAACTCACACCTAACTACACAATGGGAATGCTCTTGCTCCCATCCTACATAATCTTCATACATTATAGTTACTCTCTAGAAGCTAAAATATCTCATAATAGCCTTCTCTTAGTTGTATGCCTCAAATGAACTGTAGCATTTAGCATAACTTTTAATAACTGCTGAAAAAAATAGTTTAGTAATTAACTGTAAGAATTAACAGAACTTTTAAGAACTTTGATTTTATGTAAATATTCTGTTATTGCATTGTACTAATATGTGCACTGTACTAATATGCGCTTATCAATTGTCAATTTTACTTAATTTGTGTATTTTATATTCCTTACAACTCACCCTTATGTTATAATTATGTAATCTGCATTTTTCTGGCATTTTTCTCCCCAGGACTCCATTGAAGAATGGGTCCTTGTGGCCCAATGGACTATCCCGGCAAACAAACTGCAAATAAATAAATAAATAAAATAACAATCTGTACTGTGCAACTACCCTATTATTTGCACATGTATTGCAGAGGTGAGCACCATACACCATTATATTATGCAACTCATAATAATAGTTGTCGGATGAGACATACATGTTGTGGAAAAGTATCTAGATGTACTTTGTAGTCTCTATAAGTAAATGATTGATAGAGATTCAATGGGAAACCATTCAGCTTATAATGTTTAGAAAAATAGGAATGGATGACGTGTCTTGTTTCACAAATACTTTGAACAAACGCATTAATGAAAACCACTGCTTTCGTGGCTGCTGCTTGATTAGAGTTTGTTGTAACCACCAATCAACCAATCTCTTCAAGGATTTACCATAGTAAAATGTAATTAGGTAATTACTCAGAAAGAATTAGCTTGTTTGCTGGTCAACAGTGTTTTCCTTGTGGAAAGGAAGCAATTTCAGCCTGTCCAGTTGGTTTGGTCATTTCTGTTAATGCCAGAAAACTATGGACAGCTTTGCAGTCCAGAATTTCCCTTTCCCCCTTTTTTTCATAAAATAGAAAGATGGACAAATCTGTTCAAAGTAATTTTATTTATCACCTCGGGCATAAAAGAGAGAGTTGTTTGTTTGTTTATACATTAAATTACCCTTATTGCTTTTATTAATCACATAAAATTAAGCATGTTTATAATTAGCAACATTTTAGCAATTGTCTTCCAAATACTGCATCTCCTTTCCATCTTTTAACTTTACCATCATTTATTTTATGCACAATAGTGCTTAACATTTCTACAACAGAATTATCAAGTCTTACCAAGGAGTATGTCTGAAAAGCACATTGTCTAGTTTAAACTGTGAACCAGAACTTTAATCATTAACTCCAATGTTGTTTAATATCCACTTCTTTTGACATTATTTTTGGGTGTAAGCTAGACCCATCCAATTAACCCTTTCCACTTAATTATGTTTTCACTATTTAGTGTGCAATTGGGGAAAAACAATGGTGAAGTGACCAGCATTGTCTAATTTTGGCTAGAGGTTGCCTCTTTTGTTTCTCAGCTGTGCTGTCTTATGTGCAGAGTCTGCATACACTCCATGCACTTATGTTTGTTTCTCCTTTGTTTTCCCATTTCTTCCTACCTCCCAAGGACATGTTGTGAGAGAACTGGTGTTTTACAGTTTAGTCATTTTTGTGACACTCTTTCTTCCTCCCCAGAACAGGTTTCAATGCCTTTAACTCACTAGTTGCCACAATAGGTACCAGCACCCCTGAATGATACACTGGATTACAAGAAAATGGATGGATGGATTCTTTATTATGACCACTACTTTTCCATATATTTTTCATATATCTAATTCTTGTTTCTCTTGCCCTCATTGCAACAATACCATTTGTTACATTCCATGAAGCTGCAGTGTTATCTTTAACAGAATTCCAAAAGCCTTCATTCATCAAATAATCATGCCATAATGTTGCCTTAAGACAACATATGTTGTATACCCACCCTATTTCTCATATGCCAGTCCTCACCTTATAGCATAGTCTCAGACATCTTTTAATCTATTCCATACAGCTTATTGCAGTTATTAGACTAGGTCTGATTAATCATTATCAGTTTTGAATGTTGTCCTGCTGCCATCTTACATTGGAAATTTGAATATAGTGCATTCATCTCATCAATCATCCCTCATGTTTAAGCTTACAGTTTTCAGATTATGACTGTCTTAATTGTGCCACTACTTTGACTGCATAATCACCTTTCCTACTATGAGCAGTGTTATCAAGAGTCAAGGAGATCCAACTTTTCTATTAACCACCCTTCTTGATACATAGGTCCATAGGTGTGTATTACGCTAATGGCCCTGGAGCCTTTACAAGCCTAGCCCATAGGATTACCCCGGCATCATGTCACCTGACCTTAGTTTCCAGTGCCTCTGTCAAGTAAAGCTACCGGAGTGATCCCCGGGGTGAATTTTCTATTTCCTATCCACTCATCA
The DNA here is from genome assembly GCF_019279795.1 of Protopterus annectens. Taxonomy (NCBI): domain Eukaryota; kingdom Metazoa; phylum Chordata; order Ceratodontiformes; family Protopteridae; genus Protopterus; species Protopterus annectens. Next base: position 1,866,677,458 of record NC_056737.1, read on the forward strand.
AGATTTCTCTTGAAGACAGCCAGTGAGGTGCTTTGCTTGACATGTATGGGAAGTCTATTCCATAGCATGGGCAGTCTCTGGGTTATGAACCTGTCCCTCCAGCATGTTCTGTTGATTGTGGTAATAAGGTTGAGGTCTCTGGAGTGTGTAGTGCTGAGGGATTGTGCCACTACTTTGACCGCATAGGTTCATAGGTGTGTACTAGGCTAAGTACGCATATTATCTAGTAGATAATAGAATGTAACCATAACCTGTAAATATGTTCATAATCCAGTTGAATTTATCACAGATGCTTAAACTCCTCATTTATCTTAGTCTTTCTTCGGAACAGTCTCCCCATTTATGTAAAGCAGAGCTTTTCCCTAAGACTTTTCAAATGCAATTTGGACTAATGTATGTGAACTTGCAAATTTGCTGCTGGTTTGTAGCCCGTGCTCCTAATGGATACACTGCACAGACATATACTGAAGCCATTCTAGTTCATGTGTATTCATAATTGGGAAAATGGGGCATGAATGGCTAGGTTTACAAAGGCTCTACAGCCATTATGAACCTATGATCCTATACAGCAGGACTAAATGTGACAAGTCAATGGTCAGGGACCACAGTATGCCATTTTCTGTCTCCCCTTTGACATAATTGTCCAAATGTCACATTTTCCCTCCAGATAATATAAACACTAATTCTATCCAAACTAAGCTCAGTTCTGCAATTAAGTCTATACATTTTCTTTCTTCATTTTCACTTTTATCATCCTTTCCCAGGCCTATAGCTCATTTTGTAACCTTCACTTTGTCTTTATGCAGAATTTATTTCCTGCTATTTATACAGACATTTCACAAATAACTATTTCATTATTTATATTAGTTATCATTTATTCAGCACAAAGAAAGAAATCTTTCCAACATTCACTAACTACTTCTGAACATCCATCTTAATTTTTAAAAGAAAACAAGAAACATTAAGTGCTATTCAAACAGACATCACTCAAATTTTGTTTATGTACTTTACCAGAAATGGATACATCCCTGGTGGTGCAGCAGTAGTATTGTTGCCTCACAGCAAGAGGTTCTCCTGTTCGATTCTCGGCTGGAGTGCGTGGAGTGCCTTCTGTGTGGAGTCTACATGTCTTCCCCGCAGTTGGGTGGGCATTTGAAAGACATACATAAATGGGCGTGCCTTCGTTGAACGTCGTGCTGGCACCTAGGCGTTCGTGAAAATCTACTGCCAATCATTAGCGGACCAGAGTTCCGTTGTGGCGACCATTATTCGGGAAAAGCCGAAAGACAAACAACAACAACTTTACCAGAAATGGATGAGAGAAATAATAATGTTAATTTTATTTAAAACTGGGCTAAGTAAACACTGATGCCTGAAACAATAAAGTAAGTTCCCTAAGCATCTGTGAAAACAAGTATGTAGCATTTATAATAATACAACATCTGCTCAGCACCAAAAATGTCAATTAAGTACAAGCTAACAATATTGTTTAGTTTCATTCTGGGGTATTTGCTATTTTTATAGTTAGCATACATATTTGAGAAACTGCCTTTATTTGCCATAATAGCAGAAAACCAAAAATGTTTTCTGTTTAGGCCTCACTCCATAACCTAATTTTCTAGTAAGTATAACATAAATACAGACATTTGCCCCATGTGAAAAAAGATTTACTGAAATCCATGTAATCATCTTCAACAACTCCCTTTTTTCTCATTTGTTTTACAGGATGTTGGTGTCTTGTTTCAGCTGTCATTACTTCTCTCTTTTCAGTGCCCATTCCCTTCAATAATCATGTCTCCCTGTTTCAGGTCAACCATCATGCAATCCATTAATCTCTTGGTTGGAGGTTTGTGTCTCTTCTTGCCCTTTTCTGATCTCTCCAAACTTCGTTTACCAAATTTTCTTTAGATTTCCTGCACATGACTGAAACATGGTAACCTGTTCTCTTTGACCTTTGCTGCGAGTGGGAATATTTTGACTTCTGTTCTGATGTCATCATTTCTTTATTTAGTTGTCAGTGTACATCTCACCACCCATCTCAAGTACTTTATTCCCATCACCTCAAGCTTCCTCATTGGCTCTGTCACTGCTGACCAAGTTTCTGAGATGCACAGAAGCACTGGTAATGCCACTGTTTTGCAGACCTTGCTTTTCAACCTTTTTTTGCTTTCTTGTGTCAAACATTAGTCCTGTCATTTTGTGCCACTTGGTTGCAGCACCTTTGATTCTAGCTTTCACTTCCTCATTCAGACTTCCCTTCTGCTCAACCAAACCTCCAAATAGTTAAAGCTTTTAAACTGTTCCAATTTCTTCTCTTTTATGTCAATTTTAAGCTTCTTCTAATTTTCACTATTTGCTGCTCTGACTACTGTTTTGTCTGCACTCAGTTTATTTCCATTTGCCTTGGGTATTGTATTCTAGTCCCCTAGATTTACTTCCTGTTCGGAATCTGCTTGCAGTACCACATCCTCCAAGTATAGCAACTTTTTTGATCTGGCCTCTGTGACCTGTTTGCTGATAATGTATTTCTCCAGTATGAGCAGCTGTGAGCACTGATCTGATCCCTGATGTACAGTCACTTCTGCTGCGAACACTGTTAGATCCCCGTACATAGCATGCCCAAATTCTACCAATGCTTCCGGGGCAGTGATCTATTCAAAAACAGTCTATATAAAGTGCTACTTTATTTTCCGAGACATTCTACATAGTTGTATGATTAACATTTAACATATTATACAGTTTTGATATAAAAAATATTAACTATGATTAAACTCAGAATTTTGTTTGTGTTTACCAAACATGTGCAACAATTATTATGAGCAAATCAATATTTTATAAACCAAACATCTCATAAGTCCATATAACTGAACTTTTTTAAACATTTTAATACATATAAAAGCAAACATTTAAAAAGATGTTTAACATCCCTTTATACTCCCTGGTTTGGCATTCACTGCTTCTTTTTAACCTAGCATATAGCCAAAATACCACATTTCATACTTACATATATAGTGTCCAGCCTTTCTAGCCACCTAGTTCTTGTGATGGCATGCACACCAAAACATCTGTTCATTTAAAGCTGTCTTTTCCTTTCAGTACATCTCTGTTTGTCTCATAGCACATATTCCTCCAATTCGGTAGTCGCCTTGTCATTTTATGCATCTTGTGCTTGATTCATTCTTTTGTGTTAGAGCATTTATCTTCCAAATTGTTTTATCCATACTATCAAATATTATCACTTTGTAATCCTTGGAAATCTACAACATAGCTGGAAATTGCACTGTAACTTTCAGTCCATACTGTTTATACTCCTTCATGACATCTACAAATTGGAAACAATGACTTAATATCATAGGTTCATAGTTAGGTACTAGGCTATCTGCCCGAAGACATTTATAAGCCTAGCCAGAATGTGTTGGCTTTCACAGCCCCTTAGATTAGTTCCCTGTGCCTCTGTCCAGCAGAGCCACTGAAGTGATCCCCGGGGTTTACTTTCTGTTTCCCATCCACTCGTCAAGGTTTCTCTTTAAGAGTGTTAGCGAGGAGCTCTGCCTAATGTAGATTGGAATCTTGTTGCAAAGCATGGGACGTCTCTGTGACAGGAATCTATCCCTCCAGCACGTCTTATTTATTGTTGTGGTGAGGTTTAGATCCCTAGAGTATGTGGTTCGAGGGGATAAGCTTTTCTTTTGGTGGAGCATGTCCATCATTTCCGGGTTGGACATGGCATTGTATGTCAGGCAGAGATCATCTCTGAGTAAGCGGTATGCAACCAAGTACAGCTGGAGTTTCTTCAGTCGAGCTGCATAGGGCATCTGTTTGAGGCCAGTGATCTTCTTGGTGAGGTACTTCCGTGGTCTTTCCAGCTGTTGCAGATGTCTTGTAAGATACATCCCAAATGGGGCGTTGTACTCTATGATGGGTCTGATGAGCGATGAGTAGAGGGGCACAATGACCTCTTTTGATCTGGATGCGAACCCTTTTGTGATAAGGTGTGCCACATAGAAGGATTTTCTAACCACTTTGGCAATGTGATTATCAAAGGAGAGTTTACTATCTACTTGGGTCCCCAGATCCCTTATTACATTTTCCGTATTTAGGGGACTACCACCTATGTGGTAGTTTGTGGGTACTTTGTTTTTTCCAAAGGGGATGACTATGCACTTTTTGGCATTTTGCTTGAGACCATGATTTTGACACCAGGTGTCCATCTCAGTGAGACCCTTTTGGTGGTTGTCTGTCAGCCGGAGAGTCAATTATAGCCCCTCATTTGCAGTCGTCTGCGAACTTGGTCAGCCATAGTCCACCTGTGGTCAGCCATAGTCATCTCAGAATAATCTCATTCCACAGACATAAGACTCACCTCCACAGACAGCTTTCTGCTTAGCTGTTACAACTTCAAGAGCATTTGCTGTTTGTCATAACAAACTTCAGTCAAATTTGCATTGTTTTTTTTGTGCTTAAATTCAGCCTCTGCCACTGTCAAATGCCTCACATGCACTACTCATAAGGAGTGTTTTACAAAATTTGCTATCTTGTTTTTCACATTCTCCAAAAAATTCAGTCTTTCTGTACATTCTAGAATCCCAGTAGACCTACATATTCCACTTTGTTACATCTTCTGTTTTCATTAATGGATGATGTGTCTGCTTTTCCAGATGATTCAGAGTCTCTGCTGCCTGATCCCAAATCTTAGAAACTTGATGTCTGGTAAGTGCATTGGCTTCCAAATGAATATGCAGAAACTCTATTTCTCTCAGCATGGACATCCTCACCCACTTCAAGTAAACATTTGGCAAGTTAGTCAGATTTATCATCTCAGCTTGTATGGCCTAAAACTTTCTTGCAATTTCAAGAACATGCCTGTTCTCAGTCATGGCCAGCTTCATTTTTATAATATCCCCAATTACAAATTACAACCCATTTTAACCACTATAAACTAAGGCAAGACATGCTAGAACATTATTTGATGCAGTTATGTATGAGTCAAACTAATTTAACTGAAAAAAAGTAATTATTTAATTTGTGACATATTTTAAGAAGCGTCATGTATGCATCCAGAAAAGGGATTCCTTTTTAAAGAAAATCTCCATGGAAAGAAGTTAAAACATTTGCAGATAGCATCCTGCACTTTAGAATTTGCTATTTATATACAGTCCTTCAGAATATACATCTAAAAGCCTTTGAATGAATAGATTCTAAATGTATCAAGTTTAATGTTTTTTTTATTTACAAAATAAAGATGGTAGCAGATAGTGCTGGTGGTTTGTAAGGTATCAAAGGCGGAATGCCATTCAAAAACTGGTTAATCACTCTATTTCCTGGTATAGACAATTCAACAGGAAAATGAGTTGTACATCTGCAGAACACCTTAGATGAGAAAAAAGATAAATAATGGATTTCTGTGATTTTTTGCAGCACTAGCCATGATTTGTGGATTAGCACATTATCAGAATCGTGGCTAGTTCGTCGGGCTTCAGGGTTGCAGCCCTTCCATTTCAAGGTAGGTGGACTTTGCAAGGGTCTACTTCACATGACCTAAAACTCATTTGACAGAATTTCATTTGACTGACACCAAATCACCTAATTTTCAAAATACTGAAAGCTCAATTGACTGAATCTGATTTAACTGAATTTTAAGCCATAGACATGATGTAGGTTTCCCTTCACCTGTGACTTGCTTGTGATAAAAATAATTACTGTAACTTAACAGTGCTAGGGCATCCACAGTGGTGCAGTGGTCTGTGTTGCTGTCTCACAGCAAGAGGTTCTCTGGTTCGATCCTCGGCTGGGGTGCATTCTGTGTGGAGCCTGCATGTCCTCCCTATGGTCGCATGGGTTTCTGCTGGGTGCTCTGGTTTCCTCCCAAAGACATGCTGTAGGTGGATTGGATACTCTAAACTGGCGTGTGTGTGTGTGCCTTCTGTGGAAGGTTGGGTGCCAGGTTGGCAACTCAACACTGTAAAACTCCACTGCCAATCATGAGCAGATGATCCACTGTGGTGACCCCTAACTGGGAAAAGCCAGAAGAAGAGTGTAACTTACAGTGCTGACTGTCAGAATACCAATAGTCACTTAGGTTGTAGTCTTTCTATATGTCAGTATGTCTCATTACATTTTATGGAAAGTATCTAAAGTAATACGGCGGATGTTTTGTGCATTCCCAGCAGTAGTGTCAGCATGTAGAATACTGTAGGGCAAGTAAAATGTTATATGCCCTTTTCCCCACAGTAGTGCGATCCTGGAGTTAGTATATATAGTTGGGGGGTGTGGGGCTGCAGCCCCCCACCTAGTTTGATTTTATATTGTCCAGTTTCTGTTAAGAAGGTAAATAAGTAGTTTTTAAGTTCTGGAAAGAGTTAGTCATTGGTGTTGTAAGTGTGCATGTCTATGGTTTAAAATTTTGTATTTTGTAATTCAGCATTGTAAACTTTCAAATGAGATTCAGTCAAATGAGTTTTCAGTATTTTGAAAATTAGGTGATTTGTCAAATGAAATTCTGTCAAATAAGTTTTAAGTCATGTGAAGTAGACCCTTGCAAAGTCCACCTGCCTTGAAATGGAAGGACCGCAACCCTGAAGCCTGACAAACTAGCCATGATTTTGATAATGTGCTTATCCACAAATCATGGCTAGTGCTGCAAAAATCACAGAAATCCATTATTCATCTTTTTTCTCAACTAAGGTGTTCTGCAGATGTACAACTCATTTTCCTGTTGAATTGTCTATATGAGGAAATTGCAAGACAAAACAAAGAAATAATTGCGATACTCATCAGTACATAAGCCTGTCTTTCTAAAGCCAGTCCCTGGTCTTCCTTCTCACATTTTTTTCATAATGACCATCCCTCAAGGATTATTATTCTTTCATCTGACTTTTTCTTCATTTGGCTTAGCCTTTATTCCATGTGATTACTTTTAAGCTTACTTCTCTGTTCCAACTTCGCCTCAGTCTCTTCATTCTAGGATGGACAAGCTTACACCTCTCTTTCATCCATGGGCAGCACCAGTGCTTATGCCCAACATCCTCCTTGATGGTGTCCTTGGTCTTATTCTAGATGTAGCCCTGTGGTGTTTGCTTCCTACTAGGCTGTTCATCCGACTATCATAGCCTTTGGCTTACTATCTTTTTGAATGAATTATTGTGTGTTTTCCCCAGTTTATTGTCAAATTTCTCATTTCTCTTCAACCTTCTTCTCATCCTCTTAACTATCAAATGTCTCCTCTGACTTACTGGTTTGCTTGTATTTCTAGGATTCCTAGGCATTTCCTCTTTTGTTGGTACATCCATGTTTTCATCCCTCCACTCCTTCTTGGTTCTGCGATATCTTCCTTTCACCTCGCCTTACCTATTTGTACATAGTCACTCTTCTTTTCCTTCATGCACTTCCACTGATAACTTTCCCCTGGGAAATACAATATTAATATCACTCACTCTAGTTTAGACCTGCCTCCCCTCCCCTTTACTGTGTTTCCTTTATTATTCCCTCGTCCATCATTAATCTATGATGCACTGCATTCCTGCATGATATGTTTTTTTACTTCCCTCTCTAGTTACCTTTGCAAGCATATTGTAGTGGTAATTTTTTTCATGTCCTAGTTTCTACTACTACAGCATTAACAAAAATTTGCCACCCTGTTTATCATTTAGTTCTACTATCTCCATTATATCTCTTGATGTACTCAGAGTTTACCTAGTTCTGAGACAAGAAATAAGTGTAAGCATAAAATAAAACATTTCCACCTTTTTTGATCATTAGAATCCCCTCCCCACTTTCTCCTTTGTTAAAAATACACCTCTGTCCAAAGTATACAAAACATAATGTTTGCTCTGCAGTGTTTGTGCTTTTTTGCCCTATATTTAGCCTTCTTGCAGTGCAGATATTTGATTTCTGAGGTTTCCTTCCCCCTTTCTCTTTCAGCATTCTTGTTGTAGTTTCCAGTTTTAGCACACACCCTTAACTAGCACTAGTTGTCATGAACAGATTGTTGCTGCCTTTATAGCTTTGCTGCTGATTTGGTTAACAACTGAGTTGACCATTCTTTAAATTCTGCATTTTTTCAACAACAGTTTTATTTAACACACACAGGTTGACCAACAAACAAATAATATATTACATACAGATGCTTCATACTCAGTAGTCAAATGAAAATGTGTCCTAATGTACTCCATTGTTTTTTAATCGTTCTTACATCATTCCTCTTCTTAGACACTCAACATATTTTCCATCTCTTATCCCCGATGTCTGACCAGAAGTGGTGTGCATCTATAATAAACCTTGCTCAGGAAAATGTATCTACTAAGGGAGGGGAAGGAACAAGTAACCAAAAATGTCTCATTGCCCTGTTTGATTTACTAATATGGATAAAAACATTTCCTGTCCATCTATCTTCATTATATCATGCATTGAGCTAACCTCTTCTTACATTAAACATGTCAAGTATTTCCTTAATTTACAATTCACTTTTGCTTTATTATTTCCCAACTCCTTAACCTTAATTATTTCATGGTGTAACAATTTCATAATAACACATACCACTCATTACTGTTAACTTATATTTCTCAATGTATTCACAAACATTGACCAAAATTTCATATCTAGTAAACAGCCAAGACAAAGTAACTATATATGCACTGGACTGGACAATTGAACCACAACCCTATTTGATAGCATTAGAAGCAGTTTTTGCCAGTCTTTCTTTCCAAATAAACACTAAAAGATAGTTAATAACACAAAGAGTTGGAAAATAACTTTCAAATTACATGACAGATGAAAATAAAAGGTGATTGGTGATCTAAAGACTGGAAAGTTGTTCACTGATAATCACATAGAAGCAATTAACTAAATAAATAAATAAAATATATTACTTAGTGTAGCTCATCCTGTTCATACTCCCACTCATTTACTTTACTATATTACATTTCCCCAAGCATCCCGGCTCTCAGTGTCTTATTACTGTCTTATCCCACACTTTATAATCCCCCCAAAGGAACTGTATTGCTCTTTAAGTGTAAGCTGCAAATGTAAGATAGCACCTGAAATAACTAGCAAAGAGAGTTAATTTCTATTAACAAGCAGAAAACTACTACAGCGTAGGCTCCTATCTAACGGGGGGGGGGGGGCATCAGCAAGAATAAACTTCTTTATAAAAAAGCAGTGTATATATTAAAGTTTGATACTTTGTTTCCAAAGGGTATGAATGTTGATTTTAATTGGCATGTATTATTTTAAATGCTTTTTAAGTGTTTTATGGTATCAATTGATCACTTTATTGTTTAATTGCCTATTTAGTAGTGTATATAAAACAAGTGTGTGATGTGAAATAATTGTGTACTCCAAAAAATTACCCTCTTTCCCCTCAATGTCTCCTGCCAGATTACTGATGCTACCCAGATTGGCATTAACTCCAAAAATGCCACATCCCTTTCCACTCCTCCTCCCATTCTGGAAGCCACTGAGCAACAAACCATTCACCTCCAAAATCCATCCCAATACCTCCTGCTGCATCCGTGAACAGTGCAGTTCTTCCTGTCCAACCCAATCTGTATGCCAAAAGGCAACCCCATTAAACTGCTCTTAAAAAGATAACCACAGAGCCAAATCAGCCTGTATCAACTTGCTAACCCTAACCCAATGCTGTTTACTCCTCCCCCTTTCAATAAAAAGGCCACTGAACTGCAAATAGTATGCCCTGGATGAATAGCCCGACATGCAAAATTCTGAAGCCCTAAAAGTTCCATGACCAACTGAATGTGCACCTTAACCTTACCAACAACTGCCCCAACCTGCTCTTTCAATTTGTCTATCTTATCACTGGGCAAGCAAAACAGCTCACATCCTATGTCCACTTACAATCCCAAAAAATCCAAAGCTTTGGTGGGGCTTTCCAAATTATACGTAGCTAAATGAATCCCTAAGTCAACACACATCCCCAAGAATTCTTGCAAACCTTCATACACACTCTTAAATTCCTCCCCCACTAACAAAAAATCATCTGCATAAAGTAACACCCTCTGTGTACCCACCCTCTGCTGCCATATCCAATGAAGGACCATGCTGAACTTCTCAAAAGTAGCACAAGCTATGGAACAATCCATTGGCATAGTCTTATCAAAATAAAATTTGCTCCCTACTACCATGCCCATTAATGGCCACTCCTCCTTTCTCACTGGCAACAAGTGAAAAGCAGATTCAATATCCACATTCACTAACCATGGATCCATAAATCCCCATATGATCTTCACAGCATTGTCCAAAGTTGCATAGCTGACTCTAACATCCTCGACTGAAATGAAATCATTCACCAAGCTCCCTGCCGGGTATGACAAATGGTAAATCAACCTGAATTCACCATCCACTTTCTTTGGAACCAAGCCCAATGGGGAGACCGTAAAACTCTGAAAAGGAAAGCTGTCAAAGATCCCCAACATCCTACATGCCTGTCATTCTTTCTCTACCAAATGCAAAAGAATGTCTTCCTTACCCCTCATGGACCACAAATTCTTACAAACCACCCCAGCTCCCAAAACCCTTTAGAAAAACCTACAATTATTTAATCTTTAAGGGAAATATCCAGAAATCGCTGGAGCATACTCCACAATACGACCACCTTAATGGGTGAATGCAAGACCAGCCCTTCCTCTAGCCCCCCAAAAGACCCCCACCCTGTAACCCTTGAAAACTGCCTCTACCTCTAGAGTTCTGAAACCCCAGGGATGGGGAAAAACCCTTCAGCTGAAAATGAGCCCAAATTCATTGAATGAACCTCTTGCTGCCCACATTGAACTGCTGAATGATTCCCCCCACACTTTGAACAAACATGGGAAAACTTACATCCCACCCATGAACAACTTCTCACATTAAAAGCCCAACAAACTCCTACATTTTTGCCTCCTACCTTTCCTTATCTAGCAGTCCCTGCCAAAATATCCAACATCATAGACAGCCAGATATCTGGATGATGAACCTCCTAGTGAAGAGAATGATTCACTGCTTTATGCTTCCAAATCCTCTGGTCACACCATAACCAGGCATTCTCTGGCCTCAAATGCTGAGCTTCCTGTATAGTTAGAAAATAATCCAATAACAGCAAAGCCAAAGATGGATCCTTTTCCAGCAAAACTGCCATATAATAAACAAATCCTATTGCCCAGTTATCCCATGTCCTAGGTAGCAGTCTACCTACCCTCATCCTCCCAAGAGCCGCTAATGCAGCCAACAAATCTTTGCTGTTTGCCATCTCCAACTCCACCAGCCGTTGAACCCCTTCTGCAGCTATCAGTTCAAAAACATCGCTATACTCCGCTTTCCAAATTTTTTCCTTAACCATAGCTTGAATGTGAAGAGTCATAAAAACTGCCCCTCCCCCTTGCCCCAGCATTTGGGTAGCCAAAATGTCACCTGGCCATATGCCAAAATTAGAACCCAATTCCGAAACTGAAGCTGTACTGCCAACTGACCCCCCCCCCATGGTAGCAGCCCTAAACGGCTCTTCCCCACTTATATTCTGAGTCCCCTGTGCCTCACCTGTATTCCTGCCCATATCTCCCGACCCATAAGTACCATCATCCAATAAGTCATTATCATCCCCTTCATGCTCCAAACCTACTCTCCCTAATTGAAGACCCAATGCCAAATCATTACCTGCTGCACCATTTGGAGTCATTCCAGCACTGATGAATCAACTACAGCCACCTCTCTGGACAGTTGTTGCCTCTTCCCCCGAGTAACCAACCTGGTCCTCACTCCTGAACGTCACCTCTTCAGACTGGTTTCCACTGCCTGGTCCCCCTGCCTAAGGCTTCAGTGCTGGGCACCTCTTGGAACAACTCTTCGGCCTACACCACTATGGCTTCCCACCATTTTCATAGACTCTGCATGCTCACCATATAAACTCCACTCAGCACCATGGACCAGTGCAGCAGTTCACCAGGCAATAACAAAACCAGCTTAAAACTGAAAACTGAGAAGTGTGGGAATCAAACCCTGCACCATGGAGCCATAGCTGACAACCTTAGGTTCTTGCTCACTGCCAGACCTAATAACCTCCGGGGAAGGAGCCAATGCTGCATCAGAGTGGACCCTTCATCCCACTGCCTCACCTCCTCATCCCTGCAACTAAATACTGCTACTAACTAATTCCTGCCTACCTTATTAAAACACCCTCACCTCATGCTTTAACCTCAGCAAGGCAGGAATCTGAACCAAGCATAAATAACAGTGGGCCAAAGTCCCAAACACAAAGCAGCCTGTAACCATTGCTTTTAAACCAGCATTCTGAAACCTAACCAGTTATACATGAGCAGGAATGATGTGAAATGCTTAATGTGTTACCAACCTCTCTAGTGAAGAGATCGCCACTAGTTTATCAGAAACCCCATATCCTGTAAGAAACCAACAATGTGAGACAAAATCCAGACATGCTAACAACTCTGTCCGGGATAAACAGCATGCAACGTGATCATTAGGATGAACCACTCCTGGTCACACTGTGCATGCTCAGCAACCCACTTAACGCATGAATGTTCTCAAGCCCAGGAACCACTTGAAACCTCCCCCAGTGACCCAGAACCCTCTATCCCAGAACCGGAGTCAAAAAGTGCCACTGCTCCAACTAGATGGCTCCTTTAACTGCCTTCCCATTGGAAATGGTGCTTCCACCTCCACCAACGACGGAATGACCACATCTACCTACCGTCAGCCTGGGACCATGAAAAAAGGGGGGAGTGAATCAGACCATGATTAACATGGAAATTAGCCACACCACCAGGGAACCAAATGTGACCCACTATGGAGTTAATTACCGTGCCACACCAGAGGACAAGAATGACTGGAGTATTCACCTTCCAAGGCCACAGACAACCAAGAGAACTGCTCTCCTCCTGAACGCCTACCACCCATGAATGAAGCTGGCCAGCCCCTATCATGAAGAAAGCCATAAGATAAAAGGGAAAAAAAAACTTCCTAATAAGCTTCCAACACCTTATTCATGACCACAACTATACTACTACAATCCACACCAATTAATGATTCCAGACCAAAAGTAGTTCAAGGCCTCCGTGACCCTTGTACCTACAAGTCATCAGAACGTGATCCCAGTAGCTGCAAGACCACAAGAAAATGTTATTCTGCTTCCCCTACTATTCTATTATAAAACCTAAACCTCTCCCAAACCTAGCTCACTTCCTCTGAGTCCCATACTATTAACCCATTACCACCAATAGCCTAACATATCCCTATCACTAGAATTATCCCGTCTATCTATCTTTACTCCCCTCTTCTACCCTCAGTACCCTTATACTAACCCCCCACCCTCTCTAAGATGGTCCTGTAGAAATTAGTTTGCCCCAAACTTCATTTATCAACCACAAGCCATACCTAAAACACTGCTAAGTTTAAAATCCAACACCCAGTAAAGCCACCACCGTGGGTCTACCCTGAAAAGAGGCTGCTATCCTAGTGGGGCTAACTCAGGCAACAAAAAGGATAAATAAATAATTAAAATATCATAACCCTATGAACAAGTATGATGCTGAAAATTAATAATATGCAATTATGAATTAAACACACACTTTCAAAATAAGATTTTGTACATTCTACTTACAAAGCCCATATAAAGTTGACTTTGTAAACTCCTTCAGTCACTAACAAAGTTTTAAACTTATACCTTACCCTAGACTTGTTGTCTCATTTCCTAGAGTATTAAGCCTTTGTAAACTCTCATTTTACTGTTGGCACCTCTGCCCCAACCCAGCTTGAACAAACCCAGCAAGTGCTAACAATTCTATATGATTAAACTATCTAAACATTCCTTAGTGCCAATCTATTATAACATAAACTTTATGTGATTTTGTTTCTTCATAAGCTAAATTTGGCAGTACAACACCTTTGTTATAAAGCATTCATTCTAAAAAATAAACTTTTTAATGCCATTGATTCAAGAACAGTAAACTAGTCAGTTAAGATGAACAGCTATCTATCAAGCAGTGCACCATAATAAAAAAATAAACAAATAAATAAATAAAGAGGAATAAATCATCACCATATTCATCTGGATTACCAGCCCTTTATACAGTCCTGCATTATAGTTGGCTGCAGCACCCCTTATAGTCATATCATTGTGTCAATTACCTTAAAAAAATCCTTTGACATGATGGGCATTACTGTACCAATATCTACCCTTTAAAATCTTAAATTATATATTCATCCCTGGTGGTAATAACTATTTAGGCATTATTCATGCCATGTGTAGCTCTGATAATTGAACATTAACATAGACTTGAACATATTTGTTAGTGTATATCAATTTAAGTAATGTTCAGTAATATGACATTTATTTTCACAGATGATTTTTAGAAGCATTAACTTGTAAATCCATAGAACTACACAGACACATGCACACATGCAAGCATATATGCAAACACACACACACACTCATCAGTTGACTATATCAGATGTACAGAGTGCAGTTTATCAATTTGTAGCCAATGGAAATTAAATGGTAGTACCTCAACTTGTTGGTTGTGGGTCCTGCAAGGGAGCACATGCCAAACATGGACTGCAGTCACCTCCCGCATGTACTTCACCAGGGGTTCAGAATGAAAATAAGTCTGATATTGTTCAGCTGAGCTCTACCATTTGTGCTCAGCCATCTGCAACTCTATAAATCAGGCTTCGAAGACCTTGAAATATACATATATAAATGCAGCTTATTTAAATATGTCTGTATTAGTTGTCATTGACTGTGCAGTACCTTGGTAAGACAACTTTTTATTTTAATTTATTTTTTGATTTTTTACCATTGGTTTTAACTGTTTGTAGGAAGGAAGGGATAGTTTTTGGACAAGAAGATTTACTTTGATTTATATTTTGTTGTGTTACCTTTAATTTTCACTATTTATTGTTAGAAAGGCATAGGTTTTTGACAGGCAAATTCTAACCATCTCAAAGGACCTAGTCAGCTATAAATTCAGACAGACTGCAGAGAGGTCAATCCAGAGCTTACCTAAACAATCCTGTATTGGTTTGTGATTGACTGTGCAGTAGCTTGTTAAGAGAAGTTTTTATAGGAATTTATATTTAGTTTCTTACCACTGTTTTTTACTATTTGTAAGAAAATAGGGATAACCTGTAGACAAGAACACATAATTTGATTTATATTTTGTTGTTTACATTTAATTTCTACTGTTACTTGTTAGAAAGAACTACATTATAGACAAGGAAAATCTAGCCATTCCAAGGAACCTAGTCAGCTATAAATTCACAAAGACTGCAGACAGGACAATTCAGAGCTTATGAAAATAATTTTTTCTTGGATCTTTACTGTTAAAATGGGTTTCTGCTTGTTTACGCATCGCTCAGCACAGTGCACTGCTGAGCAATTGTGTGCCATAGCCGGACAGATAATTTGTTTTCCCCTAGATACAGATGTATCCCATTACTGTAGTCCTCATCTTTATCACATTTTCAGGCAATGACGCATTACTAATGAAGTTGTGCAACTACCCATTGTGATAACAGCCTCAATAATATTTTTGAGGCCCTGTTCTACTGACTAGTGTAACACTAAGCCTAACCTCTGAGGTACTAACAAACATTGTCCAAGAGTTATTCCTATATGTGACCCCTATTTCCTGCAGTGTTCCTGTTTCTGACCATATAAATTTATCTAGGACTAAGGATGGACAGCTTCCCACAATTTCTCCAGCCAGCTTGGGTCAACATGGGCATCCTGAGGCAGTGTAGCAATTGCCTCATATACACAGACAACCCTCTACAGCTAGTCCACACAAACTCAACATGTGAGAGATGCAATTATATTTAAAACTTTGAATCCATGCTCCCTCACATGTCAGTCAGTACATCTGATGCTGAGCGGCTTGTCAGCATGCACACCGCACCACCTATTCCACTCAAACCTACTTCACATATACCTAGATATGTTTAGGTCATCACCAGAAACTTACCTAAACACCAGAGACCTTCCAAGCTCAAACACAAGCATGCTGCACATAATACTTCCCCTGCAGAACACAATACACACAGTGTCTCACCTCTCAAGCGCATAAGGCTAAACACTAAACCTAATATATTAGTTATAGGTGACTCCATCACAAGACATACAGATGTCCTTCTCACCAGGCTGGAAAAGGAAAAGGTCACACTTTTTGTGAATGACTTCAGACGTACCTCTGGACTATATGAAGAGAGACATGACTGAGCTGTCGGACTATGTGTATCCGGCAGGCATTTCCCTAGTCTTAAGCAGCATTTTACCTTCACCTAGAATGATGCCTCAATGCAAACAGAAAATGATTGACTTTGTTAATTGACTTAGTTTTTGGTGTCATTCTAAGGGGATCCAGTATCTGACAACCTAGGATGGCATGATCGACAGACCTCTATGCTTTTCCAGAGATGGTCTTCATCTGTCACCTCTGGGATTTCGACTATTGGCTAAGGCTCTTGTCACCCCCATAGTGCCTTTTTTTTAGGCAGTGCCACAAGGACAAAACTCCTGATGTAAAAATACCAACCTAAAGCAACCTCAAGGTCATGCTGCTAAACGCTAGGAGTCTTAACATGAAACTGCACTCACTGGAAGCAGTCCTTGGAGGATGTAGGCATTTGTGGAGTCACACAGACCTGGTTCAAGGGTGAGGAGAGCACCCCAGCCATACCAGGTTACACCTCCTTCCAGACATTCAGACCACAAACAGAAGGCAAGAAAAGTAAAGGAGGCGGAGTATCAACATTCATCAAGGATACATACATCTCCAGTCTGGTTAAACAGCAAGATGCCCTACAGATACTTCAGGTGCAATTAACTGCTGGTAGGATGCCTACTCAAGTCATAGCCATTCACAGGACCCCCTCCATGAATCAGAACACCCACTCTCCCTATTTGGATCAACTTGAGTCTATCAAGATACATCTGATCACCATGGTTTAGGGTGACTTTTACTACCCTAGCATTGACTGGGTGAATTACTTGTGCTCAACCTCACCTGCTCAAAGGTTCCTCAGTTTTGTCAACTCCAATATCCTGGATCAGCTGGTTGACACCCCCACTAGGGGCATCAACATTCTGGATCTGGTGCTTACAAATATGGGAGACCAGTGTAGCACCCCCACTGTGAGCTCATCCCTGGTAAGATCTGTCCACAAATCAGTCTCATTTGAAATAACTATCACACCTGCTCACCCCCATCCCCCCAAGCATCAACTAGACTAAAAAACTTCTCCAAAGCAGATTATAACCTTTTATGGGATGGTATCAATAGCTTCACTGCACCTCCCCCCTCACACGGAACTGGTAACTATGCTGAGCTCTACACCAATGCCCTATACAAGCACCTGTATAACTGCATTGACTTGGCAGTACTCATTAGGACAAGCTCTTCAAGGAAGAGCAAACCTGCCTGGTGGACAACTGTCATTAGCAGGCTTTACAATAAAAGGAAGAAACTGCTGTCTAAGAGTAAAAAGGAGTGGGTTTTAAACTGGAGACACTTCCTCCTCAGCTTAAATAAGCAAATAAGATTTCTTGTGAAGTCCTCCAAAGCAAACTTTGAATTCAAGTTAGCTTCCTCAACAAAGGACAACTATAAGGCATTCTTTAGTTACATCTGTAACCTAAAAGGTAAAGCCCAGATTTGCACCAAACTGGTAGTAAATAATAACACATACACTGGCCAGTGGACATAGCTAACATGTTAGCTGACAGGTTTGGTGAAAATTTTACTCCCGTGTCCCCGCCACATGTACCTCATGACATCCCTACAACCTGTTCCGTACCTTGTATCTATAAAGAGCAGGTCATAAATGCCCTTTCTAAGGCCAAAAACAGCATCAATGGGACCTGATAACATCCCAGGCTGCGCCCTACATGGGCTCAAACAAGAATTAGCTTAATCACTGGGTACTCTTTTCAATCACAGTCTAAGCCCCGGCTTCATCCCAGCTGAATGGAAAACAGACACCATTATCACCCTGAACAAAGGTGGTGTTTCTACTGACCCCAGGAACTACAGACCTATTAGCCTGACTACCCTTATCTACAAGGCTATGGGGAGAATCATAATGGACCTTATCAACAAAGATATAGGTAATCTCCAAACATTATATCCTACCCATTTTGGATTTGCCAAGGGGAGATCATGCCTGCTAAACCTGGTGGACTTCTTTTGAGACATTCACTAGGGCCCTGGACAAGGTGGAGTCTGTGCATACAGCCTACATAGACCTAGTCAAGGCATTTGACACTATCCTTCACTCAGATATCATTGACAAACTCTCCCAGCAAGATATCAACCCTTATATCATAAGGTGGGTTGTGAACTGGCTCACTCATAGAACCCATACAGTCAAAATAGAGGAATTTACCTCCAGCAGCAGACATGTAACCAGTAGTGTTCCACAGGGATTAGTCCTGGGATATCTACCAGTTGTAATTTATTTCTCTGAAGCACAAGTTAAAACCAAAGTACTATGCCTGACAAAGTTTGCTGATGACTGTCAACTCGGTGCGGTCATAGAATCTCTAAACAATGTCAATATCCTTCAAGAAGGTCTTATGCAAGCAAATGACAGGTGCCAAAGTCATGGCCTCAAACTCAGTGCAACAAAATGTATAAAATGTATTATCATCCCTTTCATTAATAGCAATGTTCCTGCAAATTACCACATCAATGGCAATGCCCTGAGTACGCACTGAGTGGTGAAAGATCTTGATACTCAGGTTGACAACAACCTTGCCTTTGATCACCATGTTTCCACATTGGTAAGAAGGGCTTTCTATATAGCTCACCTCATAAGTAAGGGCATTGCCTGAAGAAAAGGAGAAGTTGTCAGCTTCCTGTACTCTTTACTCAGGCCATTAATTGAGTACCCCTTTTAGGATGTACATTTCAAAGCACCTGCAGCAACTGGAGAGACCGCAAAGGTTCCTCACAAGAAAATTCAAGGTCTTCAGCAGCTATTCTATGTGGATCAGCTGAAATCACTGTCACTTTATTTGGTTTCATACAGACTACTCAGAGGTGATCTCTGCCTTGCATATAAGGCAATCCTGTCCCTGCTTTATTGGAAATGCTGCACATCTGCAAGTCAAATGACACATGGGTTACTCGGATTAAGGACCTAAACCTGGAATGTGACATCAATAGAACCTGCTGGAGGGACAGATTTGTCTACCAGAGGTTACCAAATCTTTGGAATAGACTCCCACTTCACGTCAGACAGGGCACCTCATTGGCCATCTTCAAATGCAATCTGAATAATTAGATGGGTAACCACAAATTCACCACAGGGGTTCTACCTGTGTCCTTCTTGGACAGGGGCATTAGGTGCTGATCATGGTAACAAGGGTAAATTTGGGTAGGCTTGTAATGGTCCTTGGACCATCAGCCTAGTGACGTCTTATGATCTTATGAAATGAGGTCCAACTGCATGCGATATAAAGGAACTCCAGCTTTTCTGTGACTTTCACAATTTGTATGGCCAGAGCAGCAACTTTACTGTATTCAATTTAATACTCAGTTGTATATTGTATATAGTAAGAAGAAACATACAGTTGCTGTTTATTTTGTACACAAACAGCAGAAACACAGCATTTGTTACAAACTCTAGCCAATATCTTACCTAACTACAGTTCTAATTGGTATTGGTTAGCAGAAACGTACCTGCTATCAGTAAGGAGAAACATACAGCTTGTTTATTTGGTATCTGGTATTTGAAAAGCAAAAACAGTGTTTGTTACCTAGCTACAGATTCCATTGTATTAGTTAGTAGAAAGATACCTGCTATTAGTAAGGAGAAACATACAGTTTGTTTATTTGGTATGTGAAAAGCAGTAACAGTGTTTGTTGCAAACTCTAACCTGCATCTAATCTAACTACAGTTCTAACTGGGTTTGTAAGCAGAAACATACTTAATACGTGTAATCAGAAATATACAGTTGTTCGTTTATCTGGTATTTGAAAAGCAGAAGCACAGTGTTTGTTACACATTCTAACCAGTGTCTTACCTACCCATGGTGCTACTTAACCTATCAGACTTAGTGCATTGTTAAATCTGTCTATTATGATCTGCCTAGACACTGTTTCCTATTCTTTGTGATTCTTTACTCTTCCCCGGGCATTTATCCATGTGCCTACTTATTGTACTATTTCTTGTACCCTCTCTGCCTTCTGATAATCCTTCCATCACTCTGACTAATATCCTCTACTCTCCCAGTTGTCTCTATTTCTCCTAGAACTTTACTATTCACTTTCTGCTCACATGCTGTCTATTTTTTTCTCTTTGCAGTTTGCTCGGGCCATCCACAAGCCTTGGGACTGTGCACCCCCTCACCACCACCACCTTTGGTTCTGAAGCAAATTTTCAGCAAAAGCTCAAATCAGCCCTGGGAAATCTCAACTTGTATACACAAGCCTTCCAGTAGAATTAATTATTAGGTGAATGGCACTGAATTGTTTTTAACAATTTTCTCTTACTTTGTGACTATCATTGTCAGGTGAGCACAGTTGCATTGAGCCCCATTCAGCTTCCAACTTGGGAGAGCTTTAATGAAGTCAGACACTAGGTAGGAACATACTCTACCAATTGAGCAAGTTCCTTATTCACTCTGTATGCAAACAGGTGAGCTCCAGACTCAAAAGATAAAAATATTCCAAATCATACCTTTAGTTCAGTCTCAATTCACTTAGCTCTACTCATTCTTAAAGAGCTTGCTAGCAACATTTGGTTTCTGTAAGCTGAAAAGCTCTAAAATAGTGTATTGTCTTACTTACATTTCTTGGCTCCCGATTGTTTTTTTTTTTTTTTTTTTTTTTTTTTTCTTTTTGGACTCCCTCCAGCTGGGGTTGCTCTGCAACCAGTTCTAAACACCCAATCTCATACTGATAATTGCTACTCCCCTCCCCCAAGCCATTCTCATAGGAGGCTATAGCAATACCCACTCCTCTGGGAGCCATCTTTAAAATGTAGTAAGGCAAATAATTTACATCCCCATTATAAACTTACGTTTTACTTAATTGTTGTATAAATCTTGTGGTCCAGTTTTGACTCATATCTGTTATGTTCTATCTGTGTTAGCTGGAGCTTTTTTCCCCGGACCTCCACTGAAAATAGACATGTATCCAGTCAGACTATCTTGGTCAACAAATGTAAAATAAAAATAAATAAATAAATAAATATTGTTTGTATGGATTTTCTTATAGAAGTTGATTTAAATTCTCTTTGAATTATGTGGTAACTGATTTTGATTATTTAGAATTTTTTATTTATTTGCAGCTGAATATAAATTCCTTAAATGAGTATGGTATTAATGATTTGCTAAAGCATAAATATCTTGTACAGAGTAATAAATGCTATATATGTATATATTTAAAGGTAACGCCCAATAACATTGGCGATCTGTGATCCTCATGTCAAAAGCTGGATAATTTGCTTTCCATTTTTAGTAGTAAATCTGTGCTTACTGATGACAATTTCACTTGTACAATTGGTGCAGCTTGAAGAGCTGTTATTACATATATTAATGACTGGACTGATGAGATAAATAATCTTAGGCAAAGAGCAAACAGAACACATTTAGGAAAGGAAGTGTCTATTGTCTGTAAAGCTCACCCAACCCTTATGAAACAAGATAATGCCACTGACAACTTTGGAATTCTAGATATAAGTATTCAGCAATCTGAGGATTCAGAATATATAGAAGGAAATAAAAAAAGTAAAGCAAGTAAGAAGTTCTCAACAATATCAAGGAAGAAAACAACTGATAAATGTCTGTAAAGCAAAGAGAATTCACACAAAAAAGGCACTGTTTTGTCATGCAACACAAAGATTACTGGGAATGACAACATTTTTATGTCAGAAAAACTTCAGTCTACAGAAAAAAGGCATTAATTTCCAAAAGAGAAGGTAGACTAAAAGAGGCAAGGGGCAGGGGTAAAGGAAGAAGTCAAAACTGAATGCAGAAGGATTGAAGAACATTACTGTAAGAAAAAAAAGAAGAAAGACAGATGTTTACAACTTGGCTCAAGCACCGGGTATACAAAGCCAACTGGATGAGAATTGTATGCTTGCATGGATTCACTTTACATGCTCGAAATTCTGAAATATCGAATTTCAGAATCTCGAGCCCATAAAGTGGAAATCCTAAAAGATCAAAAACCCAGAAGTGCGAAATTCAAAATCGAGACTTCTGTACTACACACACACCACACACATACACAAACACACACATTCCTCCCCACACACAAACACACAACCCTATCCTACATGCAAGCAGGGGGGCAAGGCCCCTGAACCCCCCTTTTGGCGGGCTGCGCCCCCACCCCCCCCTACTTAAATATACTAACTCCAAGGTCGCACTACATACACAAACACACAAAACACCACCACACAAGCTACATTCCCCTCGCACACACACATCACAGTAACAAAACACACACTACAGCCCCTACCCAAAGCCCTTAAAACATAAACACTTACCTAAATCCATGAGCACAGTGAAATACCAGAACCACTAATTCAACATCTCCAAAATGTGAGATTTTGAATTTCGCACTTCTGGGTTTTTGATCTTTTAGGATTTCCACTTTATGGGCTCGAGATTCTGAAATTCGATATTTCAGAATTTTGAGCATGTAAAGTGAATCCGCTTGCATATGTAATAAGCAATGAAAACAGTGGGATTAATAAGAGTAAATGTGGAGAAGATCATTCCTTTGTAACAATTGATAAAGCAGATATTACCGAGTTAGACATTCAAGATTCTGCAGGTCTGGTCAGAAAATATATTCTTGTAATTGGAGATTCAGTTATTAGAGAAACTGATGATTACATTTGCAGAAAAGATAATGAACATTGAATTGTGTTATGCTTGCCAGGAGCAAAAACACAGGATGTGAGACAGGCATTAGAATGCCTTAATGTAAGGAAGTACGGATCTGGTTTTATTCACGTTGTTACAAATGACTGTCAGCAGGGAACTTTCAACTCTCTTAGATAGTATAGCTTGTTCAGGTGTTGGATGTATTTTTCACAAATCACATATGGAAAGGTGAGTTAGGTCACCGTGAATTATTTTTTTTTTTTTGAGTAAGCACCTGCATTGTTTTAAAAGATGGAAAAGAGTAGAGCATCAGAACCTAATTTTGGGCAGAAATGTTTAGACAGAATGGAATGCAGTCAAGATCAGGGAAGATAATTTTTCAGCAGATGTTTTGAAATATTTGACAAAAGCTAGGCAGGATTTTTGCCAAGTCAGAAATATCACAGTTCACAGGTAGTAACACTCAATGCACCTCTGATGGTTGTTAATCCTAGGGGTATTAAAAATAAAGTTTTTTTTGTGGAAAATTTGCTATGTTTCTACAACATTGATGTTATTATTTGTGAGATATGGTTAAAGAACAGACAACTAGTTTTGTCAGGGTATAAATGTTTTTACTATAACATACATTCTAACAAATAATTAGACGGGGTGTTATGATAGGGTTTTTTGATAGCAATGAAGCCTGTGATTATTAATGTTCAGTGATAACACCAATGCATTGGATTGTGTAACTGTGACAGTAAAGACAACCCTGTAACATATAACAATTGTCGGAGTGTACAGACTCCCCCAAAGTCAAGTGCTGATGACCTAGAGGAATTCATATATTTCTTGTATGAAACACAGGAGGGAAGAATAATAGTAACTGGGGACTTAAATTTACCAGAAACAGTCTGGAATAATATTGATTCAACAACATTAGTAAGGAAATTATTCACAGTGTATGTTCAGGCACAACAATTGCTTCAGATTGTTAAAAAATATCAGGGAGTGCAACATAACAGCCATCATTTGTGTTTCTAATGAAATTACTGTTACTTCATGCCATGTTTTACCACTGTTGATGTGCCGTGACCATGGGGTTATAAAGGATAATTTCTAGCTAGATAATTCTGCCATACTGAAATCTAAACCAATGCACAGAAAATTTAATAACAGATTATATGGAAGCAAAACTGCCACTGTGTAAAATTAATTGGAGTGTTGTGTTCAGTGGAAAAACTGCAGAAGGAATGTGAAACATTTTGAAAGAGAAATTGTTTGAATGCAAAAAATAAAAAACAAGTGTAACATCAGACATTAGATGGCACAGTGGTGCAGCAGTAGCGTTGTCACCTCACAGCAAGAGGTTCTCCAGTTTGATTCTTGTCTGGGGTGCCTTCTGTATGGAGTCTGCATGTCCTCCCTGTGTTCATGTGGGTTTCCCCTGGGTGCTCTGGTTTCCTCCCACATTACAAAGACATGCCAATGGAGCATTTCTCCCCAGGCATCCGCTGAAAATTGGCTTCATTCCAAGGTGGACTTCCCCAGTAAACAAATGTTAAATAATAAATAATAATATAAGTCTCACTTACAAATATTTTCCTCTGCTCAGTGCTTCAGTTTCATCTCTGTGTTTTGCTGTCAGTCAAATGACCTGCAGCCTTTTGTAAGTGTATCCCTGTTACAAAGAATTCTTCAAAGTATACAGACAATATTTTAAAACAAAACTCAGGAACAGAAAGTAGAAAGGGCTGTCACCAAGCTTAGGGAGCCTATAATAAGGAAGATAACAACAGATCCTGTAGAAGTACTAGAAATATTTCAGAAATGTTATGAGAGTCTGTATAAAGCAGACAAATATAGAAATCAAGAAAAGGTGCAAATGGAAGTGTTTATGGAAAGATTAAGTATGTCAAAGTTAGAGAGAGAAGAGGATCAATTACTAACAGTTAGGGTAGGACAGGGTGAGATAAAGATGGCTATATAAACCAATCTACAGGAAAGCCCCTAGGAAAAGATGGTATTCCTGTGGAAGTTTGGAAGTTAGGAGGGAAAAAACATGATAAAGATCTGGAAGGTTTTGTTTAAGAGTATTTTAATAGGAGGAGAAGTACCGACATCCTGGAAGAAAGCCGTGGTAGCTGTAATACCTAAAGAGGGTGAACATCCATCGGATCCAGCTTCATACAGGCTCATTTCAATATTAAACCAGGATTATAAAGTGTTTATGTCTATAACGGCTAAAAGATTGGCAAAAGTGATGGGAAAATTCATAGATATGGATCAATGTGGATTTGTGGAGGGGGGGCAAACATTTGATAACATTAACAAAACACTGATGATCCAGAGGGTAGCAGAATGCAAACGTATACAGACAATAAGCAAACTGCATTCACTCTTTCACATCATATTCTGATGTACAGTCTTAAAAGCATATAGTCAAACAATAGCATTCTTTTATGTATCTTTTTTATGTGCACTCATGAATAATTCATGATCTGACAAATACAGGATCAGTGGTAATATAATGTGATTATGAGATGCAGCATAATGTCTCACTGTTTTAATTTTTAGCTGTCATTGTGCATTTAAAGTTGGAATGCAGTGCTAATTTCATGAATAAATTATGGATGCTAAAACCTTTATGTGCTGTAATACTCTTGATTAAATGCAAACATTGTCATTCTCTTCCCAAACTATTAGTAGTGGCAAATGACTATAACAAAAGAAAGAAATTGAGCTTCATTATGCTACATGTGATAAAAAGTACTGATTAGAGGCTCTAGTCCTTTTGTCAGCACACTGAAAAATAACCAAGAACTGATTTATAGCACTGGATAACCAAAAGCACATATTTTGAAAACATACATTAAGTGGTTTAATTGGAGCAGCTTATTTTAACTACCTGAGAGATTAGCAGTACATGAACTGAAAGGGTAATATAAGGTAGGCAGGATGCAGTTGTTGCTATCAATAGTACACCAAAGTCAGCTAAATATGATTCAACAAAATTAGGTCAGCCTACCATTAAAAGTTAGAACAGTGTTTATGGGAGTGTAATATAGTATCAGAATTTAAAGCTGCACAGCTGGTATGATGGTTTTAGTCATTGCCTATGACACTAACATAAGAGACCTATTTTTATAACTTTTTTATGTGAAGGACTATGCAAAAGATTTTATTGACAGTTTGATATCTACATTACCATCCGTCATTTGTATGATCTCTTTCCAATTGTCATAAACCAAAATATTATTGTTTCTCTAGCCTGCATCCTAATATTTCCCTCATTAACAGTGGCTGTTATTAAATGTATAAATGCTGGAAGGTGCATAGCAAAAAATAACTGATGTTTATATATCTGTGACTATTAGTTATTAAAGTAAGTCTCCAAGTTATCAGCTCCAGCAATAATATAGTATTTCATTTTAGTATATAGGGCATGCTGATTACTCTTTGAAATCAATAAAAAGATAAGTTTGCTATGTACGTCTCTGAAGCCAGAAAAGTGCATAACAAGTTTTGCTATATATCATTCAGAGCTGTCATGCTGTTTATTTTTAATTTTATTTTGATTTTTGTTTACTGGGGAAGTCCGACTGAGCTAGCCCACTTTCAGTGCGGATGCCCAGAGAGAAAAGCGGCACATATAAAATCCGACAACATTAAATACAAATCTGAATAGGTTCAATATCACAAATAATTGTAGACTTAACAAGGACAAACACTAGTTTAGCAGAATATAAATAGCACAGTACTATCAGAGTATACAAGATTTGGTCATAGAACACAGGATCATCATGCAAAATTTAAGGATGAAAGACTATAGAAATACAAGCAATGTAATGAAGTTTGGGGAAAAAATAACAAGGAGAAAACAATTCTATAGCATGGTTCAAAAATGAAGAAACAAATATTAACAGAGTCACAGGCAATATCAATCAGTGTTTGGAGACCACTGTGCATTACTTTTAGAGAATTCTGATGAGGTATATGATCAGGAGAACAGATGATATAATAGTGGCAGAGGGTAAGGGTGAGTAGAAATATTGAGAAATATAGATAGAGAAGAAGAGTTGCATAGCTTAAGAGGGGAGATGGGGTTGAAAAGTAAATAAGAGAAAAGAAGTAAAGAAGAAGAAAGTGTGGGAGGATAGGAGAACAAAGCAGTAATGACAGTGTTACAGCTCAGCCTGGGGATGTGCAGGTGCATAACCAGTTTTCATTTAAATGAGTTTTGAGCAGTTTTTTGAACATAGCAGGGTTACTGGTGTTAAGTATATTCTGAGGGATGGAACTCCATGATTTAGTGACATGATCTTAGTAAAAAGAGTCCTCAAAGCTTTATTAGATTAAACTTTTAGCAGGAATATTTTTTGAAGATCTTAGGGGGTCTGTTATTGGTGTGGGTTTGCACTAGGTTTTGGAGGACTGGGTATCTGTCAGGTTGATATGTGACAGAGATAGTTGCTATAAGTTGGTTGAAGGATAAGAGGTTGGAAATCTCTAGCCATTTTAGTTGTCAGAGATCAACACAGTGAAGGGTTTTGTGTGGTAGGGTTGCAGCAAATTTGGCAATATTGTGGTAACATGCCCCCAGATTGTTTAGGTCAGATTTTCTAAGGTTTGTGAATATTGGGGAGGTGTACAGTAGTGTTGTACAAAGGTGAGCCTGCCAATTACTTGCCTGGAATTATTGGTAAGGTAAGTCTTAACTCTACACAAAGAGCCTAACTTTATGTTTTTTTTAATAACAAGTAACGCATGTTTGTCGAATCTCAAACTGCTATCAATGGTAACACCTAGTAGCTTGGTATCTGAGATTGCCTTGTTTAATGTGCTGTTGGATGAAATTATCTTAAAGGGATGACTGTAGTTATAGGACTTCTTATAGCTGTTGGGAAAGAGCATTAATTTGTTTTTTTTTAGGATTTAGAATAAGTCGACAGCTGTATAGGTAGGATTCAATGACAGAAAAGGATTTTTAGGTAATTTCTTGAAGTTGAGGCAGGGAAAATTCAGCACAGATGAAAATGGAGTCATCTGCATATTGGATGATAGAAGCCAGGCTGGTATTGGTGTGATATTTGTTTGTAAAGACAAAGAAGAGGAGTGGACCTAGAAGTGAGCCATGTGGGATACCAACTGTAATGGGTAACATGGAAGAGAGATAATTTTGCCACTTCACAGCTTGCTGGCTATAAAATAGATAGTTGTGAAATCAGGGGAGGGATTCTTATGATAAATTAAGGGATGTAAGCTCATTTAAGAGCTTTGGTGGGATACTGTGTCAAATGCCTTAAACATATCTAGAAAGATAGTGGAGACCAGTTACCCATCATTTCTGAGTTGGTTTGTTGTGTTAGTAAAACTTAAGAGGGCAGTTATGGTGCTGTGCCTGGGTCTAAAGCCATTTTGGGAATTGGTTAGGAGATTTTTAGTTAATAAATGGTCCAATAATTGAGAGTGGATACATTTTTCCAAAATTTTTGAAAGTGGTGATAGAATGGATATTGGTCAATAACTGGAGACCTTTGTGTAGTGGAATTATGAGGTAAATTTTCCAAATCTTGGAGATGTATTGTTTGGAGATGGATCTATTGATCAAGACTGATACAGAGTAACAGATAGCATTGGCTGCTAGTTTTAGGTATTAATTTGGTAGCTGATCAATGGTTAGTGATGTGGGCTTTAATTTGATGTGTTTGGGCAGGTAGAAGAAAGAGAGAAGCAGAGGTAACATTGGTTCCAGGTGGAGTGACTAGTCGATTATTGTTATTGTTTTTTATGAGTGAAAATATAGCATTGGTAAAGAAAGAGTTGAATTGGGTAGCTATACTATCTTTAGAATTAGTGGTAGTACGGGTTGGGGTTGAAGACTGGCCTGGATGTAGAAGTTGCTTAATAGTACCCCAGAACTTTTATGGATTATTTTGGTGTTTGTGTTGGATTATTTGTTTATTGGATTGATTTCTTATGTGCCAATAGTTATCAAAGGAGGTTTTGCTTTTGCTGGCCTGATATTGGGACCAGAGTTTGTCTCTCTGTTTTAGTAATTGTATGATTTCTTTAGTTAGCCAAGGACTGTAGTTGGTTTTAGTTCTGACATTTCTGATGGGAGGGAATATCAAGAAATTTATTGTTAAAGTATTGAACATCTGAGTCTAGATGGAAAGATTTTTGTGGTCCAGTCACAATTCTGGAGGAGCAATTTAAAAGTATCTACTGAAAAATGTATTTTGTTGCGCACTTGTTTGTATATCACACTTTTAGTGGTACAGTTGTGGTGCCTAAGGAGGTAAGTAGGTAGGTGGTCACTTAGGCTGTCTGGAAAACATACTGAGTGATAGATCAGTGAGGGTTTATGGTTAGCGTCCAGTCAAACATTGAGTGCTTGTTGCTATGCTTGTCTATCCTTGGTGAGTGTATCATCTGGGTGAAACCATGTAAGATTATGTAGTTGGAGGGATTATCAGAGGAACAAGTTTGCCAGACAGCTTTGAAGTCCTCTATTATTATTATGGTTTTCATGCTAAATGTGGCAGATGAGCAAGAAAGCAGGTTCTCAGTTGTAGTTAGGTTGTTGCTGGGAGGGATGTATACTAATAATAATACAATGTGTTTATTGCAGTTGATTTTGAGATGGGAGACTAGTAATTTAGTGTTATTTAGGTCTGGGAGGTTTACTTGTAGGGGCTCCAGATTAATTGCATCTTTATATATTATTGTTACTCCTCAACTTTACTTTTATATTCTGTCTAGTCTATGGATGTTGCAGCCAGGGGGCTATGATTTCATTATTGTTTATATGGGGTTTAAGCAAAGTTTCTGTTAAGACTGCTATGCCAGGGGTGTACCAGGAGAAGATAGTGTGGAACTTGTGTATTTTATTTAATATAAAAGAGACTACACCCTCTATGGAACAGGCTCCTCATCCATGTGAAGAGGCTCCTCATCCATGTGAAGCACAGTTTCTCCCTAACCCAATTCAAGTGTAACTTGGACAATTGGATGGCAAACCAGAAATTCATCCCTGGTTTAGCACCTATGTCTCTAATGGGCCCAGGTAACCTGTAAATGGTTCATCTCCCAGGCCCATGCTTACACTTATCAAGGGTATCAGAACTTGTCAGAGATTTCGGATGCATGTCTAGGCTTAAAAAGACTGTTGTGGCCACTAGCCTACCAAACACCTATGAACCTATGAATAAATGCCTAAGGTTCATATTAATGAGCAGAATGTCGGAGTCATTTTGAAGTATGTTGGTATAGGTTGAAAGTTAGTGGTGTTTGATGTTTGAGTTGTTTGTTGCATGCTGATAGGAACTTTTCTATAGAGTTAGGGCCTGCGTTTGGATGTATGTCACCAATTAATTGTAATTGTATTTTTTATGAAAAGATTGCTGTAAGCATTTGATGAAGGTTTAGTATATTTATTCACTGCATGTAGTGAAGTTACTGTGTGTATGTATTTAACAAAAATAGTTCTATTTCTGAGGTATTCAAAAGATGTGGTGCTATACAGATGTAGGGGAAAGGGTAAACAGGAAATGCATGTCAATAACCATGAGACTGTGAAAAGTGGGGAAATGTAGGGTTGTTATAAGGGGTCTATGTAAAATATTCAAACTTCCAAAATGTCGAATACCATATGGTCGAGACCATATGGTCTATATTTGGAAGTTCGAATATCTAATAAATAAATATTAAAAAAAAAAATACACTAACAGTGGTCTTGACCATATAATGTTCGACATTTTAAGCATTCAAATAATTTGCTTAGACCCGTTATAAGTAGGAGGAGGCTAGATACGTGAAAGAGTAACATTGTTGTGTTTAGTGTGAATCATGTAGAAGTAAACCTAAGAGAACTATGAAAGATATATTGTATCAAGAGAATAAATGTATTGTGAGGGAGGTAGGGTTTGGGCTTTGCTATGAGTGGGGATCATTAATTAAATAGAGGGAAGTGGTTAGTGACTTGATAGTTGGTTGAGGTGGGTGTGGCAAGGTCAGTCTGTTATGTTACATTATAGTCTTATACTTGATCGCATACAGCAGCCACAGTAGAACAGAACTGAAGAAATTGTAAGTAGTTTAAAGACCATAGTACATCATATGCACACACACACACACACACACACACACACACACACACACACACACACACACACACACATGCACACGCACACCCACGCACACACACACGCACACACGCACACAAGGCATGGAAGAGTAAAATATTTAAGAGATTTTAAACATGTTCTTCCATATCGGTACACTTCACATTTGACTGCTTTCTCTGTGGTTCTGTGGTGGTACTAAGCATTTTACTGCTTTAAAACCTCTAAACACTCTGCACGTCTACAGTTTTTTTCCCCATCTGAAACTCGTAGTTATTGCAGCTAATGCACAGTGTATTACAATGAATTGTGATTATGATTTTTTGATAATAACCCACTAGTTGTGTGTTTTTGAAAAGGAAGTCTTCCTCACTCCAGTAGGTAAATCCCTTCTTCATGATGAACTCACCACTTTATGCATAATCTGTTAGCTAACTGCAGGCTCTGTTACGAAAGGGACTCCACTTCAAGTCATTAATACCTATGCGGTGTGAAATGCCACACCTCTAGCAGCCTGTATACATCCTAGCATTCTAGAGCTTTTTTGAAAACTCATCTTAAAATGTATAAGATAAACATATTTACATGTTTTGTGGACAATAACTTCTATTAAAATGGTGCAAATAGTAATGTTATCAGTAAGAAGCATTCTTTGCAATGATAATGGTCAGCAGATTAGTCTTTTAAAAATACTATAATATATTATAATGCACACAAACTCAGAATGATCTTTTTCTTAAACTTCAGTAACAAGTTGCCATATCTTGGAAACTGTATAACCTAGACATATACTGTTAGATCATTTTTGTTAACCAGACCTAAGCTTTCACATGATAGTATGAAATTCCTCTCTGAGTGCATGTTTACTGCAATACTTACAGACAAGTGTAAACATATGCATAACTGTATAATTAGCAATAAAATAACATGGAATATATGGTAATATATGCAACTTACAGTGCAACCATAAATGAGTACATGTGCAAACAATACTTATTTTCAGAATTAGTAACAGACAACTAGCAATATATCCAGTATAGTGTGACATAAATGGATATTGACAATGTATTTTCCTGTCTCCCACCACAACATGTTATACCATGTAAGTCTCTGTTATGAAAATATGAACTTAAATATGAAATTTAAACATGAATAATAAGTGATAAATTTCTCTACTGTAGAACGCTGTAGGTTAAGAAAGTTAGCATCATTTTGTTAGTGTGTCCTTGCCTTTCTAATACTGCCTATTATTTTCTAGTAAGTTAAAAAAACAGATCCAAGAAAGGTCTGAATCCCATAAGGAGGTGTGGGTGTTCACTGGAAGTATGCAAAAGGCACTATAAGGTTGCATGAATTAAGCAGAACCAGTCTGGTAATCACAGGCTTACTTGTAAAATGGGTCATCTAGCTTTGATCTGCATAGTACTCTTCTCTTCAATCAAAATAAGGGAACTTAGCTTCCTTCAGTCTCTGTCTGCATTATGCAAAACTGGTCGGGTAAATGCAGCTCACTGCAAACCATGCAGCACTGACCTTCTGACCTACACAGAGCCCTCTCTTCTATCAGAATGAGGAAACTTGGCTCCAAACAATCCAATCATGGGGTAATCACAAGCCTGGCTATGAAAGGATCTGCCCAGTTCTACTTAACAAGTCACTTGTGCATCAGACCTTATTTTTATGTATTTATTTCTTTATTTGATAACTGAATAAGGAGATTTGTTCATGTATACTTTTCATTCGCAGCCTGGACAAATGAAAGAACATTGTAAGGAAAAAAAAATTACAGAAAATGCATGTATTTAATAAGTATATACATGTCTACAAAATGGTTTTCATGATGGAATAATATACAAAGTTTCAAATATAGATTTTACTCATAGACATCTGCCTGAAAACAACTAATACAAGGGTAAGTAGGCAAAACCATCTACTGATCTAATTATTATGTTGTACTTTGAATAGAAATAATTTGAATTATAATATTGCCAACAAGCCTTTTACATTACTACTGACTGTAAAACACATTTCCAAATACGTAAGAAGGTTGACGAGTCAATAAAATAAAACTGACCATTGTCTCAAAAGTCACTTTAGCTAGTATATTTAAAACATTTGCATTTATACATCCCTGTAAGGTGTTCATTAAATCTGGTTTGAAATCGAGAGTTATCTGGTGAAAAAATTGGTAGCTCACTCCCCAACAAGCTGAGTTCTGAAGGGAAGAGCTCTAATTAATTAATACAGACAACTGAATATAGGAATTAGCAGCTAATTA
The DNA here is from genome assembly GCF_019279795.1 of Protopterus annectens. Classification (NCBI taxonomy): domain Eukaryota; kingdom Metazoa; phylum Chordata; order Ceratodontiformes; family Protopteridae; genus Protopterus; species Protopterus annectens. The sequence goes on from NC_056737.1 coordinate 1,866,710,684, forward strand.
GTGATTAGAATAATCTATATGGAAAATATGCGTTAGTCTTACTGACTAATACATTTTCATTAATACCAAAATGTATCAGCAGCTGAGAATATGTACAGCCTTAAGAGGAATGATACATTTACTGGAAGTTATCTGAAGTATGGGGCAAAATGTAAAAGAAGCAGAAATTGAGGTAATGGAGATTTCATAATAAGTTCTGACCATCTGATATATGTATTTTGTGGGAGGGGGATGGATTTTATAAAATCTTGAGTGGTAGTTTGAAAGTAATGATGCAGGATGCGAACAGTGGAATTATCTCTTGATAAGACAGCACAAAAATAGTACAGAATTTACCTTCAATAGAACTATCCTATCCAAAGCAAGCCAATTAATCAAAGTCATAAAGGAGAGGATAGAATAAATAAATGGGCTCAGATCTAGGGTGTCAGAATTTGTTGGGGAAAAGATTTGTGCAGACTGATGGTGGAGAAGATGAGCTTTCAATTTTCTGAGATATGCTCTCACCTTCTGATTAGCACAGTGGGTAACAGAGATAGAAACAAGTGAAGGGGGTTGTAATTTTGAAAAAAAGGAGATAATTTAACAAAGAGTAGACTGAGGTGCTGAAGGTAAGTGTTCTAAGGAGTTTGAGGATTGTGAAGTAACATTTTGAAGCATACAAGAACGGTTTAGAGTTGGCTGATAATAAGTTAAAACTGCTGGACACAGATTACTTGTGGGTAGAGATTTTTTGGAGAAAATTTATAGGGGGAAGGGAGCAGAAAAATGTAAGAAATTAGGTAGTGTGAGAAACAGACAGTTGGTAAGAGTCTATGAAAAAGGGAAGATTACATTTAGGGTCTTTCATAATAAGGAACATGATGATGCAGAAGACAAGAAATGTCAGAACTATATACATTTCAGGGAAATACAGTATTGGCTAAAGTGAAAAAATGTTGGAAAAATAAAGGAGGATAAAGTGGCACTGTTGTGTCAATGCATAGGGGTGTGAGATGGTAGTGGAATTCTGATATATGCAGGCATTACTGACTAGTGAGGTAGGACAGCAATGTAAACAATTCAATTCAGAAATGAAGAGACAATGCTAGAAATAACTGAGGAGAATTAATAAACTGTTTAGAAGCATTGATAGAACTTAAGGAAATGGTATTTATGGGACCAGCAAATGTATATTATTGCTTATGCCTGAGATATTGGAGAATGAGAGATACAAGTCAAATAGAGATCTGAGTTTAACATGAAAAGACTGTGGAATGCAGCTCAGCAAGTTGTTTGTGGAAGAAAGGAGCAGATTAGCTGGAGAGGTGCTCAAACAGTCAAATAATTGTCACATTGGATCTTTGGATGAGAGGGAAAATTACCTTAAAGATGGGTGAATGTTTGGAGAACAAAATATATTGATATCACTGAATACTAAAACTAAAAATAATTAATTGAAAAAAGTTCCAGTTGGAGTCAAAGAATCTAAAGATTTTTCAAGTACCATATTTAGGTGATTCAAACCAAAACAGAAGCTTGACAGGCTATAGAGTCTAAGGTGCTACAAAATCTGATATGTGCTGGGTAGGATAAAAAGATTCAGGGGACAATTTTAAAAGATCATAAGAAAACAAAGATATATACAACACTGCCTGTGTGGCAAGGCTACAGTTTTTTTGTTTTTCCTTTTTGCACTCCTTGCAGATAAGAACAGCATGGGAAACACAAAAATATTCTTCAGGTTCTTCAGCTTTTCAAGTTTTATAAGTTTTTCAAGCTTATCTTACTTAAATAATACTCTGGTGCAATGAATCTCTTGGAAGAAAGACTGAGGGACAAGGTAGTGTTCTTGCAGTTGTCAGAGTGTTTTATTTCTAGATGATCAGTCAAATGAAATGATGTCACTGAATGCATCATAGGCAGATTTTGAAGTTATATGTTGTTGTTCTTTGTCTTTCGGCTTTTCCCAGTTAGGAGTCGCCACAGCGGAACTCCAGTCCGCTAATGATTGGCAGTAGATTTTTAACGAATGCCAAGGTGCCAGCTCAACGTCCAACCTTCAATGAAGGCACGCCCATTTATGCATGTCTTTCAAATGCTCATCCAACTGCAAGGAAGACATGCAGACTCCACACAGTAGGCATTCCCCACACTCCAGCCGATAATCGAACGGGAGAACCTCTTGCTGTGAGGCAACAATGCTACAGAGATTTTGAAGTTATATCGATTAACAATATTAGGGGCAGTCAGGATGATGCAGCAATTAGCGTTGCCGCCTCACAGCAAGAGGTTCTCCGATTCAGTTCTTGGCTGAGGTGCCTGCTGTGCAGAGTCCTCCCTGCGGTCTTGCGGGTTTCCTCTGGGTGCTCTGGTTTCCTCCCACATCCCAAAGACATGCTCTAGGTGGATTGGACACTCTAAATTGGCCCTAGGTGTGAGTGTATGCATGTGTGTGCCTTCTGTGGAAAGTTGGGTGCCGGACTGACAACCCAACACTGTAAAACTCTACTGCCAATCATTCTGCAGACCGTTGTTCTACTGTGGCAGCCCCTAACAGGGAAAAGCCAAAAGAAGAAGATTAACAATATTATTTCTTATTTGATTCCTTGAGTTCAACTACCTGCCTATGTTTGATTTAGTGACATTTGCTCAGTCAATCAATAAACATCACATGCATGAGCACAAATCTGTTTGAACATAACATGTATAGAAATTTTGTTACAATTCACAAAAAATGATTAATGTAGTTAATGCACATATAAAACTACTAGTCTGAGAGTAACATATATTGCAAAGTCAGAAAACTGCGAAAACTGGTCGGAGTGCCCCTCTTTTGCCTACTGCACTCTTTTGGATTTTATATATTGCAAAGTGATATAATTAAATAATGCTGATGCATTATACAGGAATACATTTTAACAGATAGATGACAGGTGACAAATAGGTATACATCTTCAAAAGCATGCCAAAAAGATAACAGATAGCACCATCTTAACTTTACCTGAAGAAACTATATGAGATTTCTGTTGTGAGATTCCTGTAACATTACAAAATCAGAATTGTTTTTTTCATAATGTCTAATAACCTTTTGGTCTCCTTATAGGATTTTATAAACCATTAACACAAAATGATGAAAGCATATATGCTCAGTATGTTACAATACATATGAATCACAGAATGACTATATATTATTATAAATAAATCTGTATTCATCTAACGTATTTGCAATTAATTCATAACAAGGATATTACAGAAATTATGTGAATGAAACCATTTTACAGACATATGTACACATACAGATTAGTCAGAGGCTATGATTTCATAAGCTGTTATTTCTAGCATGACAAAGAACTGTAGCTTAAAAGGTTTAGAATTTTTCTAGGTAGATGTGACCGCATGGCAAAAATAAGAAATGCCTGCTAGTAAGAGATATAGGACAGTTAACTGATATGTAAAGGGGAAGCTAATCAAAAGAAACAGGGTAAGCTGAATATCTGCCATTAATAATTTACATTAAAACACCCCTTTGGATAATCAACTAAAAGTGTGGCACTTTTTAAGAAATACTGTATATCCAATAGGTCCATGCTTGTCTGTGTGCTATGTATTAGGAGTTTGAAGATGACTGCAACAAAAATGAGAAAAAAAAGACTGCTGAAGAATCTCTTGCAGGGGCATTCAGATAAAAAACAACATTTTCCTCAGGGCACACTGGTTTCATGCTTGTGCAGTTTTGCCGGATTTTATTCTCTTCAAATAATGCATCATTTTCAAGTTGCTGTGAAACAATTTCATCTTTTAGACAGTGCATGGTGAAGTTCTGGTTAGTATATAATGAGTCTTTTTTTGAAACCTATTGTCTAATCAACATTTTTTTAATGTCCCAGTATAAATAAAATAAAAGAAATAAAATGGTTCCAGTCCTACTTAAATAACAGACATCAAGCAGTGCTCTGGAACTCCATTCTTTCTACCCACCTACCAGTTAATATTGGTGTCCCTCAGGGATCCATACTGGGCCCTCTCCTGTTTTCTATATTCATCAATGACCTTCACCTAGTTACTCCCCAAACCACATGTATACAGTACACTGATGACTCTACTCTTATCTGCTCAGCCACATCCTTATCCAAACTCCACTCCCTTACGCAAGAGGTATTTAATTCTGTTGAAATTTGGTTCTCAAATCTCTGTCTTCTATTAAATCCTAAAAAAACTAAACTTCTCCTTTTTACACCTACCAGCAAATCTCCCTCTATTGACTTCACTCTAACATCCAACAATGGTACTCTTATATCCCAAGATCCTACTACCAAACTGCTAGGTATCACCATTGACAATAACCTTACTTTTGATAGTCATATCAATAATACTTTGAAAACTATTAATAAAAAAATAGGTTCTCTTTAAATGATCAAGCCTTTCCTCACTCCTACAACCAGAAAAACTATTGCCCACTCCCATCTAATCTCTACCCTTCTCTATGCCTCACCTATTTATACAAATCTGTCAAAGAATAACCTTCAAAAACTAGAAAACTCCTACAATAGCATAGCCAGGTTTGCCACAGGCAAACCCTTCAGAACGCACCACTGTATCAATCTAAAGCTTCTAGGCTGGCTTGAATTACAGCAGCAGCTCAAACTTAACCAACTGACCATTGCCCACAATATACTTTACAAACCTACCAAGACACCCATCCTTTCTAACCTTATGCACCCCTACTACAACCTAAAATCCAAAATACAAGTGATGCTTAAACACAAGCAGTCCAAACTGTGCAAAAAATTTTTTCTTTAATTCTGGTACCTCGGCCTTCGCCTTCTCATGGAATACATTTATAATTCAAACAACACCCCTTTTATAACACATCTTCAAAACATTTGCATAAATAATTGATTCAATAAAACAATTAAACATTTTCAGTCAATTGTTTTAAACAAACCTTGCTTTTACCAACAATGTTTTTTTCATGTGAAGTTTCCAACTTCACCTTTAAAATTTCATGCTTCACCTCATAAATAAAATATGTATTAAATATACTGATATTAGTTTATCTTCCATGATAATAAATTTTGTATTTTTTTAATTTTTTAATACAAAAATGTGTATAAAAATATGATAATTATATTTAATACACTCCAAACCATTTTCATTTAATATGTTTAATCATAAAACTGTTGCCTTATATAATTACATATTGATTTTACGCTTCCAAATTCATCCCATTTGGAAAAAGAGTATTATAATTTAAAATAAATCTAGACTCCATTTCCAATAATTTATTGTGAAAACCTGCATTATTCTCACCAAAAACCTTAGGTTTCCCCAAAACACAAAAAATAAACCCTTCAGGAACCCCTTTGTGCTGCTCCCAAAAGTGCTTGGCCACCGGGCTATCCAATCTTTTGTGTCTGATGTCTCCCAAGTGCTCTAGAATTCTGAGTTTAACTTTCCTACTAGTTTGTCCAATATACCATTTCTGTTTAACACAACCACAACCTATAATATAAACCACCCCCGATGAATTACAATCAAAATATTCCAGAGCATTATAACATACATTATTAATTTTGGTTCCATCAAGACTTCTGACCCTAACACACACCTTGCAATTGCCACATCGGTAGGTTCCTTTCTTAGTATTACTCATCAACTTACTTCTAATATTTAATATTTCTTTTAAATTTGGATATCTACCATAAGAAAAAGTAACCGTTGTTGGAAATAACTTCCCCACCTTGTCATCTCCAGTAACAATGGGCCATAATTTTGATACTGTCTCTCTCAAAATACAGGAAAATTGAGAATATTTAGTGACAAAAAATATTTTCTCCCTTTGTCCTTCATCCCCAACATTTCCCATCTGACCGTTTGGACATTTCTTGGTGTACAAGTGTCTCCTCCTATCTAACTTCCTTAAACCCAAATCCTGTTCTACATTTGCCCTAGCTAACTTGATTGTCACCCTAGAATAACTCCTTTCAATAAGCTTTCTCTCAATTTTATCAAACTCCACCCCAATCCTTCCAAGTTCAGAAGTATTGGACCCAATACGTTTGAATTCTGCCAATGGAAGGGAATCTATAAGACAATCACTGTGCATGCTAGATGCATGCAAAAAATTATCCGCTGCTGTGGCTTTGTGAAAGGGTTTATATTGTACCCTATTGTCAGACCCAACATACAACTCAATGTCCAAATACTGGATATTCATTCTACCTACTACATATGTGAAATCCAAACCATATGGGTTGTCCCTCATCTCCAAAACAAATTTTTCAAACTCACTGGGGTCACCCCTACATAGCAATAAGAGATCATCGATGAATCTCTTATATTTCACCACCTTGTTCTTGAAAAAACTCTTTGAATAAATAAATGAATTCTCAAAATGGGCCATGAAAAGAATAGCATATGAGGGTGCATATGGTGCCCCCATTGCAGTACCCTCATTTTGTAAGAAAAACCTACCCTCAAATTCAAAACAGTTGTGTGTTAGACAGAATTCCAAAATATTTATGATGTAACTAGTCCTAGGTCCCTCTCCCAACATTTTACCAATAGCTTCAATTCCCCAATGCTTGTTGATACTGGTATACAAAGATTTCACATCTACACTAGCCCAATAAAAGTCCTGTTCCCAAATGATGTTTTTCATTTCCATGCATATTTCTTTAGTGTTTTTCACATGAGCCTGTATTCTATACAGATGACACTTTAATACTGAATCTAAAAAAATTCCTATATTTTGCAAATAAGCACCCTTTCCTGAAACAATGGGGCGACCCGGGGGATTCCTGACATCCTTATGTAGCTTAGGAATGATAAAAAATCTTGCACTTCTTGGATTCTTGATATATAACCTCCTCACATCTGCCGATGTAAAGAAACCCAACCTTTCGCCCCTCTCTAACATTTCCAACAGCATGGAGTTATATTCTTTAGTAGGATTAGAAGCTAACCTTGTATATACTTTAGCTTCATTTAATAACCCCAACGCTATGGAATTGTACTTTTCTCTGGGCAAAATTACCCAGTTACCTCCTTTATCAGCTTGAGTATAAACATATTGCTCATTAGACCTTTTTAATTCTTTCAAAGCCATCCACTCATCCTTATTCAAATTGCATACTTTTCCACCCCCTCTGAACTTCTCATATTCACTTTCCAATTGTTTAAACAGCGTTCTTTCAAAAACACTGATTGCTGTATTAATTTTGGGCGGAACAAAATTGCTTTGATAAGGAACTTTGGGAACAATTAATCTACCATAATCAGTATTAAATTCAAAACCAGTACAGCATAGAGAAATTTCATCTGCTGTATATATATCTATCACATCATTTTCATGCAAAGACATATTCATCAAAGAACTATCAAAAATAGAATACACAAAGTTGTTGTTTTCACTATTATCAGCTCTATCAGCAAAAAAAACTCTCAAATGCAATTTCCTGCAAAAATCTTTTGCTTCCAATAAAATGTCAGCCAAAGAGGGAAACCTTGTAGGAACAAATTTGGTTCCCCTGTGCAGTACCCTTTTAACACTGTCCATGATGACACAATTAGATAAGTTCACAATGCGAAAGTTCTCACCTTTGTCTCAATGTGAATAGGAACTAGAAACACATATTTGTCCTTGTTCTTGATGTATAAATCCATGTTCAAGTGAACAATCACTCAAAACTTCGCCATTGGAAAAGGCGCTCTCACCTCCTTCTTCCCTTGCCCTGAAAGCGGCGACCTCGCCCCTTGTTCTGGACTGGGCTCTGGTTAGAGTTGTTGACCCCTCCATTCGAACCTGGAACAGATCCCTGTTCCATATTTAAGTCCTCAAAAGACACACTTTTTCTACTTGTGGAATCCATTTTCACCGACGACGCTGATGTGTCTCCAGCTACGCCTGACCTGGGGCTCCCTCTGATGTCACGTCTTGCATTGCGCTTCCTCTTAAAGCTATACTGCCACAAGAATAGCTTCCCCGAATCATGATCTTTGGTGTCACGAACAAACTTCCTTCTTTTGCGTGAAATAACCTCCGCTTCCACTTTGGCAACCCTGCCTTTGATATCGATCATGTTTCTCTCAAACGCGCTTTCAGAACTCTCCTCAATGAGCACTTTCTGTAATTGTAGACTAGAAGCACGAACTCTGTCCAAAGTTCTTTCATTCCTCTTAACCAAAACACCTAACCAGCTCAAAGTACACCTTAAAGATATAGCTTTCCATTCAGAGGATTTTTTGCATGCATCTAGCATGCACAGTGATTGTCTTATAGATTCCCTTCCATTGGCAGAATTCAAATGTATTTGGTCCAATACTTCTGAACTTGGAAGGATTGGGGGGGAGTTTGATAAAATTGAGAGAAAGCTTATTGAAAGGAGTTATTCTAGGGTGACAATCAAGTTAGCTAGGGCAAATGTAGAACAGGATTTGGGTTTAAGGAAGTTAGATAGGAGGAGACACTTGTACACCAAGAAATGTCCAAACGGCCAGATGGGAAATGTTGGGGATGAAGGACAAAGGGAGAAAATATTTTTTGTCACTAAATATTCTCAATTTTCCTGTATTTTGAGAGAGACAGTATCAAAATTATGGCCCATTGTTACTGGAGATGACAAGGTGGGGAAGTTATTTCCAACAGCGGTTACTTTTTCTTATGGTAGATATCCAAATTGAAAAGAAATATTAAATATTAGAAGTAAGTTGATGAGTAATACTAAGAAAGGAACCTACCGATGTGGCAATTGCAAGGTGTGTGTTAGGGTCAGAAGTCTTGATGGAACCAAAATTAATAATGTATGTTATAATGCTCTGGAATATTTCGAATGTAATTCATCGGGGGTGGTTTATATTATAGGTTGTGGTTGTGTTAAACAGAAATGGTATATTGGACAAACTAGTAGGAAAGTTAAACTCAGAATTCTAGAGCACTTGGGAGACATCAGACACAAAAGATTGGATAGCCCGGTGGCCAAGCACTTTTGGGAGCAGCACAAAGGGGTTCCTGAAGGGTTTATTTTTTGTGTTTTGGGGAAACCTAAGGTTTTTAGTGAGAATAATGCAGGTTTTTACAATAAATTATTGGAAATGGAGTCTAGATTTATTTTAAATTATAATACTCTTTTTCCAAATGGGATGAATTTGGAAGCGTAAAATCAATATTTAATTATATAAGGCAACAGTTTTATGATTAAACATATTAAATGAAAATGGTTTGGAGTGTATTAAATATAATTATCATATTTTTTATACACATTTTTTGTATTAAAAATTAAAAAAATACAAAAATTATTATCATGGAAGATAAACTAATATCAGTATATTTAATACATATTTTATATACAAGGTGAAGCATGAAATTTTAAAGGTGAAGTTGGAAACTTCACATGAAAAAAACATTGTTGGTAAAAGCAAGGTTTGTTTAAAACAATTGACTGAAAATGTTTAATTGTTTTATTGAATCGATTATTTATGCAAATGTTTTGAAGATGTGTTATAAAAGGGGTGTTGTTTGAATTATAAATGTATTCCATGAGAAGGCGAAGGCCGAGGTACCAGAATTAAAGAAAAAAATTTTTGCACAGTTTGGACTGCTTGTGTTTAAGCATCACTTGTATTTTGGATTTCTCAAATTTTGGAGTGTGTTTTTGGAGCTACAACCTAAAATCCCTAAGATCTTCCCAAAAAGTTCTTGTAAAAATAAATAAATCAAACAATAGAGTTGGTGGCACTCTATTTGCTAACACAGTTGGAAAAACCTGGAACCTACTTCCCTCTGACCTTTCCTCACTTCCCTCTATCTCTCAGTTTAAAATTAAACTCAAGTCCTTCCTCTATTCGCACTGGATGTGCACTTGTACTAAACCCGATTGACCAACATTGCTCTAATTACTTGACTCATCATATCCTACATTTCTCTGTAATAATCCCAACTTAACAACTACAACTCTACCTCTCCATCATAATCCTATCTACTACTTTATTATTAAAATCGTAACTTGTCTTACTACTCTAACAAGTACTCATCCAGCCTCTATTTTTCTTCCTTTACATCTTCCTTTCTTATTTTACATTCTATTCTGTATAGTGTTAGTTATTATCCTTACTCAACAATTTATTAGTAACCTCCTCAATAACTGCACTAATTCAAGTCCAGTAATTTACATTTTTGTTTCCACGTACTTGTAAATGTGTGATCACTTTGAAAAATGTTTTTTTAGTATTTTTTGTATGAATTTTACCTGTATTCTAAATTTTTGTATATCTATAGACAGGTTCTTTCACTAGTTGGAGCTTTTCTCCCCAGGCCTCTACTGAAAATGGACATATATCCAATTAGACTAGCCCAGTCAACAAATGTAAAATAAATAAAAGTGTGTGTTTTGTGTTTTTAAAAATCAGTAATTTTTGCATAACTTTAAGTAGTTTATTTTATTATTTAGCTCTGAAAGTTTGTATCTGCTTATTACAATGGATAAGGGTAATTATACAAATCTGGAAAGTGCAATTGTTAATATTCATAATTGGAAGTGATCTCATTTTTCTACAGCTATAATAACATATAATATGGTTGGCTTAGCTTGACAGTGTTTTGTAACTGGGACCTTTGAGTTCCAAACATGTCTGGTGGAGGCATGCTATTATAAAATCAGTGGGGGACAGAGACACATTAAAGTACTGCTATCACAACTAGAAAATGATTGCGTACATTTGAATGTGAAGTAACATAAGTAAAGCTCCTTTTCTGTTGTTAGGTTAGTAATGCAAGGAACTCTTAGTATAAAAGTGAAATCATGGAAAATTAATGGTCATAATTCAGCATTTTGAGTGCATATTCTATAGATTATAAGGGTTTGGCAGGTATTAGTCATTACTTTACATAGCAGTAACATTTGTATTATACTCATAAAGCTGAAGCTGTGAAATAGTTTAGAGATGGTGGTGCTGATTTTGTAAACTGGACTTATATAATCTACAGTCTACAAATAATCTACAACATTTATTTCTTTTCACCAAATGATGTGTGAACCCCTATAAAGGCAAGATAAGTATACAAAAAATGTACAACATGCAGCAGTCTTTTTTGTTAATATAACTTAAGTGCTTTTGGCAATACTTGTAAGACAAATAAAATGTTCACCAAGGCACCAAAACTCACAAAGAAAAGTATCCACAGGTACCACCAAGGATCGAAGACCAGCTATTGTAGTTTGAAAACACAGCTTTAATAAAAAACACATACACTACTGGCATTAAAGTCTCCTGTCTAATACGTTTTCGTTTAAAACTTACTTCATCAGATGCGGACTAATTTATGAACCATTCCCTTTATACTTCCTCTACTCAGTGAATTAATTGATTAACCAATAAAGCTAAAGGAATCATTATTAATTAATACAGGGTACTGTGACTGTAAAGTGACTGTGTGCATATAAAATGTTTTTCAAAGTGAAAAGTGAACATAAAACCATTTTACTTATTGAAAACCATACTAAGTACCTTTACCTAAAATTGATATCTATATTAAAACATTCATAAATTAATATAAAAAAATCCTATGCTTTAAAATTTTTTAAACTTTTAAAAAAATTACATACAAATATAAAAAGTAGACTTAAACCTCCATCTAGTGTCCATTCTAATAACTACACTCTGAACTCCTGACCATAAATACAACCAAACATATGCTTTGTGATTTGGCATTGACATCAATGTACAAATAAATATGTTCATATTAAAAACCATTTCAATCCTAAAATTCTGTTTAAAAAAATATAAATACATATTTTAAAAGTTAAATGCACATTGCAAAAACCTGACAAAACATCTTCCTTTGTTAAAACCATCCTTAAAGTTTAGCTGCCCTCAGTTTAATCACAGGAGCAATTGAGATGTAATCGCTAAGTCCAGGAAATTTATTTGGTTGAAGGGTGATCTGCCATCATAATTCTTTATATTTTATTGTTTCCTCCCATAGATCACCCCTTTTCATCCATTTTTACTTGCTCTATGACAAAAAACATGCAATAAGCATTACTACACTTTTAGCAAATCACCCAAATGCAGCACAGCAAGCCAACAGAGCTCGGAAACAGCGTTACCAAAAAATATAAAACGTCAGTCACCATAAAACGCTGTTTCTTGACGGCACCAAACACAGTTCAGTAAGCTTCACAGATAACAGATTTCCAACAAACTGTAGGTATTCCTAGTGCAATAACTCCAACGATACTTCACGTTCGTAAAAAGTACTTTATTTTTGATAAAACAAAAGTAATCGCTTTCACCCGTAGGCTTTCTCAAACTTTTACAAACAAACTGACATATTTATTGTTTAAATAGCCCTCCTCTGGCTATGATTGGTTGAGAACTCTCACAAGTGAGATATGCTTTAAAGCGCTTGAGTATATCATAAAGTATTAAAAACTTCATGTAAACATCTAAGAATTTTTAAAATAATTAAAAGATTTCCAGCATAAAAACAATAGATTTTTGATATATACTTAATAAGCCACAAATTATAAAGCAGAGCACACAGGTGAAAACATCACAGTCCATGCTTATATAACACAACCCATCCTAGTCAAAAAGGGGGAATCTTATGAAATACATCAAACCCACATTCAACCAGGTGGGGAGTGGAAGGGCAACTTATTTAGGTCTAAATAGTCTCCTACCCTTCAGAAAAGGTTTGATCTGAACCTTGTCATTCAAACCTGGTTGTTCATCTGCCCTCCATCTAACAATCCATCTAATTTCACTTTCTAAGGTCCGATTGATTAAGTCACCCCCTCTATAACCACATACTAACTTCTGTATAACACAAAAACTAAAAGTGTGTTCTGGTCCTCCTTCATTATGATGTTTGGCTAAAGCATTGAACCCTGATCCCAACCTAACATGGTAAATGTGCTCTCTGATGCGCTCTCTTAATGTTCTATTGGTTTTCCCAACATAGAACGCCGGACATGCTGCACATCTGGCCAAATAGACAACATCCTTACTATCACAACTAGTGTCAGTATTAAAATAAAATGTACGTCCAGTGACCGGATGTACTAAAGTGGTGTCACTATTAATATAAACACATTGATTACATTTTCCACATGGCACAGTATTCACATCAGGTGTGTCAACTCTTTTCTTACAATTAACATTCTTAGGTTTACATAGTAGCCTCTTAAGGTTGGGCTTATTCTTAAAACTTATCTTCGGTTCAGGTCCCACTATTTCACCTATTTTGCTATCTGTCAACAGGATATCCCAATGTTTAGTCATCAGGCTTCTCATTTCCTGACTATCCTTAGTAAAAAACATAGAGGCTCTCAACCCTGATTTGTCCGATTTGACTCCATCATGTTGAGTAACTTGTTCTGAAAAGTAAGGTCTTGCTCTAGTACACCTCAAATCATTTACCTCTGTGATTGTTTCCTCAATCACTCTGTCAGAATAGCCCCTATCTAGAAACCTTTTCCTCATTGTCTCCACCTCCATCCTATATCCATCCTCGGATGGATTAAGCCTAGATGCTCTCATAAACTGTTCTCTCAAAATATTGTTAAATATATGGTGAGGGTGCATACTGTGTCTATGAAGTAATGTGTTCCTGTGACACGACTTCCTGTGGATTGAAGTGTTTAAAAGTCCATTATCCAACTTAAATATATCTACATCTAAATATGATAACCTGTGATCTGAATAATCAAACGTGAACTTCAAGAAGTCAGTGGAACCATTCAGATATTCCACAAAACTTTCCAATGTGTCTACATTTCCTAACCAAACCAGAAAAAGGTCATCCACAAACCTACGATACAGACCAACAAATTTGCTGAATAAATCTGATTTATATACAAATCTGTCCTCCCAGGCCGCCATTACAAGGTTGGCATAGCTATTGGCACATGATGTGCCCATAGCTACGCCATCCCTCTGGAGGTACACATCCTCCCCAAATACAAAAACATTGTTCGACAATATGGTTTCCAAGTACAATGTAACCAAATCTATCCTATCAGCTGAAAAATCTGAATGTGTACGCAAATAATCCTGTATATACTGAATACCCGTGTCATTTGGTATCATCGTAAATAAGCTGACGACTCTATTTAGTGTATCCTCCAACTATAAATTATCTCTACTTGACTCCCAAGTAGACTATTCTCTATCCGTATAGCTAAGCACTTGCTCCTACAGTACTTATCACCTCGATACAGCACTCTTGTTATAGAAAGTACCCCAAAAAAAAGCAGACCCCATTTCTCGGTCACCCACATCCCCAAAACCTTTTTTTAAGTTTTTCTGTCTATTCCTTCTAGCATGTCGAGGGATCAGTTGCTAATATCCTCTCCTGCTCAGCTGGTGAACCTGGGATTATTGAGGCAATGTTACAATTGCCTCATGTACACAGACAACCCTCTCCTCCTCCCACAAAACACAAATACATGCGAGAGATGCAACTATACGGCCAAACTGGAGGCTGAGCTCTCTCAACATAGGACTGGCAAGACCAGACAGGAGGAGAAGGAAACCACACACACTATAGACCCAGTCTCACATAATACCATCACAACCTCAAATCATACACATAAACACACAAAGACATACTCGGAGGCTCTGATCAAAAATCTACCAAAACAGCAGAGGCCACCAAAGCAGACACCCAAACAACTACCACCTCAGAACACAACACCCGCATCACATAGACCACACAGTCAGAGTGTCAAGCAGTCACAGCCCTTAAGGCCAAACACTATGCCAGACACACTAGTCATTGGTGACTCCATAGTCAGACACACTGACGTCCCGCTCACCAGACTGAGTAAGGAGAACGTCACAGTAAGCTGCCTGTCGGGTGCTAGAATCCGCCACATAACGCATGCACTCAGGTCTCTCAACAGCAGGTACAAGTACGACTCAATCATTGTCCACGCTGGTGTAAACGACCTGAGACGTACCTCCCTGGACTACATGAAAAGAGACATAGAGGAGCTCTCTGATTATGTAGCCCAGGCAGGTATGACCCTGACCTTGAGCAGTATCCTACCTTCACCAAGAATGATGCCACAATACAGAGATAAGATGATCAGTTTTAACAATTGGCTTAAACTCTGGTGTCATTCAAAGGGGATCCAATGTCTGTCTGCCTGGGATGACATGCTGGACAAGCCACGCTGCTTCAAGGGACAGCTTGCACTTGTCACCCTGGGATTCCGGATTTTGGCAAAGGCTCTTGCCACCCCATAGTGCCTTTTTAGGCAAGGCTCAAATTCTAAACCTACCACCCTAGAACAAAACAAAGAAAAAAACTAAGGGTAATGCTGCTCAATGCCAGAAGTCTCAACCTCAAGATGCATGCACTCGAGGCCCTTCTCAGTATGGAGAACATCGATGTCTGTGCTGTGACAGAAACCTGGTTCAAGGCTCCTGAGAGCACCCCAGCACTATCAGGTTTTACCTCATATCATGCGTTCCGGCCACAAAACCCGGACAATACCAAGAAAGGAGGAGGGGTATCCATATTCATCAAGGACACCCACACCTCAAGATTGGTGGCATCGCACGATGCATCGGAAACCATTCAGGTGCAATTAACCATAGGCAAGACTGCTATGCAAATTGTACCATGTTACAGGCCACCCTCGCAAACTCAGGAACCTCACATGGCCTTCCTGAAAACACTGGAAGGGATAAATGTATCTCCGAACACCATCATACTAGGTGACTTCAACTACCCTAATATAGACTGGGAACACTACTCAAGCCCAAACACTCTAGCCCAAATGTTCCTGGAATTCATAAACTCAAATGCCATGGAACAACTAGTCACCATCCCCACAAGAGGAGAGAACATACTTGATCTCATCATCATGAACATGAGAGCACAATGTTCAACGCCAGAAGTATACCCCTCACTGGTGAGATCTGATCACAAACTAATCTCGCTGGAGGTCCTCATCCCGCCCCACCCGAAATGAAAAAGACCACAGTAAAGAACTTCTCGAAAGCCAACTTCACACTTCTAAAGACTAGTGTGGTCTCCTTTAAGGCCTCTGAGCCGGCGGTTAACATTACTCAAACCGCTGAATCACTTACAAATGCCTTCTACCAGCACCTGCAGGGCTGCATGGATCAGGCAATCCCAAGCAAAACAAAGACTCTTTGTACCAAAGGCAAGCGTCCAGTCTGGTGGACCCCAGCCATAAACAAACTCTACAATAAAAGGAGGAAGCTACTACAAGATAGAGCAAAATCCTTAAAAGGTAAGACACCGCTGATCACTATAAGTAAAAAGCTAAGAGCTCTCATAAAATCATCCAAAGCTAATTTTGAGAAAAAAATAGCTAAGGACTCTAAAGACAACCATAAAGCATTCTTTAGCTATGTCAGAAACCTAGGAGGAAACTCCCAGATATGCTCAGAATTAGTTCAAATTGATGTGAAGATTACTGATCCTACAGACATTGCCAACATACTGGCTGACAGGTTCAGTGCAAACTTCTCCCCCCCTCCCCGCCTAAAGAAGAGATATCTATACCAAATGATTGCAGCCCCCCAAACATCTCCAACGCTCAGGTGAGAACTGCTCTCTCCAAGGCAAAGAACACAGCATCCATGGGACCTGATGGTGTCCCCGGCTGTGTGCTCCATGAACTCAACGAGGAATTAAACCCACAGTTAGGACAGCTGTTTAATCTTAGTCTCACCTCCGGATCGTCCAGGGAGTGGCGCACAGCAACTGTGGTCCCACTCCACAAAGGCGGTGCCTCCACCGACCCTGGAAATTACCATCCCATTAGCTTGACAAGCCTGATCTGCAAAGCCATGGAAAGGATCATAATGGATCTCATAAATAAAGACATAGGGAATTTGCAGACTTTGGATCAAACCCAGTTTGGCTTTGTCAAAAGCAGATCATGCCTTTTAAACTTGGTTGACTTTTTTGAAACAGTCACCAAGGCCATTGACGAGGGAAAGGCAGTCCATACAGCCTACCTAGACCTGGCGAAGGCTTTTGATACAATACCCCACTCGGGTATCATTGAAAAACTCATCAACTTAAATGTAAACCCATACATTACAAGATGGGTTGCAAATTGGCTGAGTGACAGAACCCACAGGGTCAGAGTTGCTGGCGCCATGTCAGACTCTAAGCCTGTCACAAGTGGTGTCCCACAGGGCTCAGTCCTGGGCCCACTCTTGTTTAGCATCTACTTTTCTGAAGTACAAGCAAACACAGGAGGGTTATGGCTGACAAAGTTCGCAGATGACTGCAAACTGGGTGCCGTAGTTGAGAACACATCCGACACAGATATCCTTCAGAAGGGTCTCACAGAAACGGATAACTGGTGCCAGAGCCATGGCCTCAAGTTAAATGCCAAGAAATGCATAGTCATACCCTTTGGG
This sequence comes from Protopterus annectens, assembly GCF_019279795.1. Classification (NCBI taxonomy): domain Eukaryota; kingdom Metazoa; phylum Chordata; order Ceratodontiformes; family Protopteridae; genus Protopterus; species Protopterus annectens. The sequence continues at coordinate 1,866,728,078 of NC_056737.1, forward strand.
AAAAATAAGGTTACCCCTAGCTACCATATAGGTGGCAATCCCCTGAACACAGAAGAAGTTATTAGGGACCTGGGAACCCAGGTTGACAGTAGCCTTTCATTCGACACTCATATTGCTAAAGTAGTTAGGAAGACCTTCTACATTGCCCACATTATCATGAAGGGATTCACATCTAGATCAAGGGAAGTCATAGTCTCCTTATACTCATCACTCATCAGACCAATAATCGAGTACAATGCCCCATTCGGAATGTATCTGACCCGACACTTGCAGCAGCTGGAGAGGCCACAAAAGTTCCTCACCAAAAGGATAAAGGGTCTCAAAAATCTGTCTTATGCTGCACGACTGAAAGAACTCCAGCTATATTCAGTTGCATACCGCTTACTCAGAGGTGACCTATGCCTGACATACAAGGCCATGTCAAACCCAGATTTGATGAATATGCTTCATCTCAAAAAATCTAGATCCCTCAGAGCCACAAGGGCGGGTGACTTAAACCTTGACACGGTTATTAATAGGACGTGCTGGAGGGATAGATTCATCACCCAAAGACTCCCTATGCTGTGGAACAAAATCCCGGTTTATGTGAGGCAGAGCACCTCGCTGGCCTTGTTCAAGAGGAATCTTGACCAATGGATGGGAGATCGCAGATACACCCCAGGGGTTACCTCAGTGTCACTGCTCGACAGGGGCACAGTTAAATAATGGGCATAGTTTCTCCAAACTAAGGGGTGGCGTAAGCCACAAAACTATGGCTAGGCTTATAAATGCCCTCGGGCAGATAGCCTAGTATGAACCTATGAACCTATGAACCTATGAACATCTAAAGTGACCAAATAATATTGCTTTCTTTGATCCAATTGATTAAAATATGCATATAGATCTATGAGAAATTGCTTACTATCTCTGAGTATATTACTATTCATGTCAACTAATGACCTTAAAACAGTCTCTATATAAATTGATAGTGGCTCGGTCACCCATCCCTGGCCAGCCACTATCGGTCTCATCGGAGGTTTAATCCGGGATTTATGGATTTTCGGTAACCCTTGAATAACTGGTATTACTGGATTATTAACTTTAAAGTAATCATATAATTCCTTCGTAATGCAAGATGACATAATAAGGTCATCAAGCATATAATATACCTCAAACACTTTATCTTTCACTTCATTCAAACCTATCTTAAGGTAAAACCTGTCATCACTAAGAAGTTGTCTCATACTCTCATTATAATCTGATGAATCCATAAGTACAACAGGACCTCCTTTATCAGCTGGCCTGATGACTAATTCGTCATCATTTCTCAAACTATTCAGAGCTTTCCTCTGGTTATAATTCAAATTCTGTCCATGCCTTGGGCCCTTTTTCCTTTGAAAATAACCATGTATTTCATTCTCAAGAACTCTACCAAAAACATCTATTACTGGATGTAATTGTGGAATATAGGTGCTATTAGGGTGAAATCTAGGCCCTCGTATCTCTTCATTACTTATTCCAAAGTCTAACCTGAGTTGTATATTTCTAATAAACATTTTTGTGTCTATAATTGTGTCTACCACATCATCTCTTCTAGTTGGGATAAAATTGAGGCCCTTATTCAGTACTTGTACCTCATACTCAGTTAAAATTCTACTAGACAGATTCATCACTAAAGAGAGATCTTCTCCCACATCTTCTTTAAAGTCGGGCCCTGATGATCTTCCATTGAGCCCTTCCTTTTGTGCCTCCCTCTGCTGGAAGATCATCTCCTTTCGGAGAAACGACCCTGTGTTATAGGGAAAGGGATATTGTCCCTTTGCACTGATGGATAGTTACCATTTCCTCCCTGCGTGACCTTAGGCCTTACAACTACATCTGTAGTGATGGGTACTTTATTCTTATTCAGGGATGTATCACACGTCTGCTGTTCTTGTCCCTCCATTCCTAAAGAGGTAATACCCTCATTGTTATTCCCTCTTGCCATAGTATTATCCACTAACGGATTACTATTCCCTTTAGCTGAGACTCAACAGTATTACTTGCAATAACATACGTAGGGTTCTCACTTAAAGGGTGACTAGCAGCAACATTATTCTCACGTGGTATCTCAAGTGCAGCACTCTCCGGACCCTTCCGTTGAGATGCCGCTAGAGCATAACCACGTCGATTATTAAATGAAACATTATTCTGTGTATTAACATAACATAATTTTCTTTAGGCCATGTGAAAACCTGACTATTTCTAAAGTCGCGTACATCTCTAATAATCTTAGTTTTCTTTTGTTCAATTAAGCGTTTCTCAAATAGTAATACATCATCTAAAATTCTTTCAAACTTTCTATTAAGATCAACATTCACATATTTCAATTTAAAGTCATTAAAATGTTCGTTAACCAATGTCCTTAATGCATTTTCTTCCGGTGTATGAAACTCGATAAGGCGCTTCATATAATTAAAGCTTAGCTCAATATTGAGCTGCTGCCACTTAAAAAGTAATTCTGGAAACCTGTCTCCTGACGTGGGCATCTTTAAAATACGTAGCCCACGAGGAACAATCTTTCTAGTAAGGCAGGCTTCAAAATATTGCCGCTGTACCTGTAGTTTCTTGAGTCGTGTCATCAGGGCCCGACGTTAAAGAAGATGTGGGAGAAGATCTCTCTTTAGTGGTGAATCTGTCTAGTAGAATTTTAACTGAGTATGAGGTACAAGTACTGAATAAGGGCCTCAATTTTATCCCAACTAGAAGAGATGATGTGGTAGACACAATTATAGACACAAAAATGTTTATTAGAAATATACAACTCAGGTTAGACTTTGGAATAAGTAATGAAGAGATACGAGGGCCTAGATTTCGCCCTAATAGCACCTATATTCCACAATTACATCCAGTAATAGATGTTTTTGGTAGAGTTCTTGAGAATGAAATACATGGTTATTTTCAAAGGAAAAAGGGCCCAAGGCATGGACAGAATTTGAATTATAACCAGAGGAAAGCTCTGAATAGTTTGAGAAATGATGACGAATTAGTCATCAGGCCAGCTGATAAAGGAGGTCCTGTTGTACTTATGGATTCATCAGATTATAATGAGAGTATGAGACAACTTCTTAGTGATGACAGGTTTTACCTTAAGATAGGTTTGAATGAAGTGAAAGATAAAGTGTTTGAGGTATATTATATGCTTGATGACCTTATTATGTCATCTTGCATTACGAAGGAATTATATGATTACTTTAAAGTTAATAATCCAGTAATACCAGTTATTCAAGGGTTACCAAAAATCCATAAATCCCGGATTAAACCTCCGATGAGACCGATAGTGGCTGGCCAGGGATGGGTGACCGAGCCACTATCAATTTATATAGAGACTGTTTTAAGGCCATTAGTTGACATGAATAGTAATATACTCAGAGATAGTAAGCAATTTCTCATAGATCTATATGCATATTTTAATCAATTGGATCAAAGAAAGCAATATTATTTGGTCACTTTAGATGTCGTCAGCTTATTTACGATGATACCAAATGACACGGGTATTCAGTATATACAGGATTATTTGTGTACATATTCAGATTTTTCAGCTGATAGGATAGATTTGGTTACATTGTACTTGGAAACCATATTGTCGAACAATGTTTTTGTATTTGGGGAGGATGTGTACCTCCAGAGGGATGGCGTAGCTATGGGCACATCATGTGCCAATAGCTACGCCAGCCTTGTAATGGCGGCCTGGGAGGACAGATTTGTATATAAATCAGATTTATTCAGCAAATTTGTTGGTCTGTGTCGTAGGTTTGTGGATGACCTTTTTCTGGTTTGGTTAGGAAATGTAGACACATTGGAAAGTTTTGTGGAATATCTGAATGGTTCCACTGACTTCTTGAAGTTCACGTTTGATTATTCAGATCACAGGTTATCATATTTAGATGTAGATATATTTAAGTTGGATAATGGACTTTTAAACACTTCAATCCACAGGAAGTCGTGTCACAGGAACACATTACTTCATAGACACAGTATGCACCCTCACCATATATTTAACAATATTTTGAGAGAACAGTTTATGAGAGCATCTAGGCTTAATCCGTCCGAGGATGGATATAGGATGGAGGTGGAGACAATGAGGAAAAGGTTTCTAGATAGGGGCTATTCTGACAGAGTGATTGAGGAAACAATCACAGAGGTAAATGATTTGAGGGGTACTAGAGCAAGACCTTACTTTTCAGAACAAGTTACTCAACATGATGGAGTCAAATCGGACAAATCAGGGTTGAGAGCCTCTATGTTTTTTACTAAGGATAGTCAGGAAATGAGAAGCCTGATGACTAAACATTGGGATATCCTGTTGACAGATAGCAAAATAGGTGAAATAGTGGGACCTGAACCGAAGATAAGTTTTAAGAATAAGCCCAACCTTAAGAGGCTACTATGTAAACCTAAGAATGTTAATTGTAAGAAAAGAGTTGACACACCTGATGTGAATACTGTGCCATGTGGAAAATGTAATCAATGTGTTTATATTAATAGTGACACCACTTTAGTACATCCGGTCACTGGACGTACATTTTATTTTAATACTGACACTAGTTGTGATAGTAAGGAAGTTGTCTATTTGGCCAGATGTGCAGCATGTCCGGCGTTCTATATTGGGAAAACCAATAGAACATTAAGAGAGCGCATCAGAGAGCACATTTACCATGTTAGGTTGGGATCAGGGTTCAATGCTTTAGCCAAACATCATAATGAAGGAGGACCAGAACACACTTTTAGTTTTTGTGTTGTACAGAAGTTAGTATGTGGTTATAGAGGGGGTGACTTAATCAATCGGACCTTAGAAAGTGAAATTAGATGGATTGTTAGATGGAGGGCAGATGAACAACCAGGTTTGAATGACAAGGTTCAGATCAAACCTTTTCTGAAGGGTAGGAGACTATTTAGACCTAAATAAGTTGCCCTTCCACTCCCCACCTGGTTGAATGTGGGTTTGATGTATTTCATAAGATTCCCCCTTTTTGACTAGGATGGGTTGTGTTATATAAGCATGGACTGTGATGTTTTCACCTGTGTGCTCTGCTTTATAATTTGTGGCTTATTAAGTATATATCAAAAATCTATTGTTTTTATGCTGGAAATCTTTTAATGATTTTAAAAATTCTTAGATGTTTACATGAAGTTTTTAATACTTTATGATATACTCAAGCGCTTTAAAGCATATCTCACTTGTGAGAGTTCTCAACCAATCATAGCCAGAGGAGGGCTATTTAAACAATAAATATGTCAGTTTGTTTGTAAAAGTTTGAGAAAGCCTACGGGTGAAAGCGCTTACTTTTGTTTTATCAAAAATAAAGTACTTTCTACGAACGTGAAGTATCGCTGGAGTTATTGCACTAGGATTACTACACTTTTGTTTATGCTTAAATAAAGCATCGGTGTCTTTGTGAGTCTGGATTTCATACATATGTTCATATATTCTTCTTTGAAGTTTACGCTCCGTCTTGCCAATATAAAATGCTTGGCAAACCTGGCATATGACTTAATAGACAAGGCCACTGGAATCACAATTACTATAGTCCTTACTCATAATGGTTGTGTTCCTACCTTCCAAATAGACATGCTCCTTGTTTGCTATATAACTGCATTGGGCACAATGGTCACACTTAAAAGTGCCTTTTCTTTTCTTTGTTGCACTATTCTGTCCTATATCTTTCTGTAGTAATTTTTTCAAACTCAATGAATTTCTAAAGACCACTTTTAGTTCTTTCTTAGGTATCTTTTCGAGATCTGTGAGTGCAGCAAATCTATACCATTCAGTATTTAGTATAGACCTGATCAAATTAGAACTTCCATTATACTCAATTATTAAGGTATTTCCGTATGTATCTTGTTTAGCCTGATTCTTATTCACTTGGTTGTCAGGTCTAATACCTAAAATATGCCTGAATTTATCAAGTCTCCTTTCACATACCTCTTTTTCTACCTGATCTATCAACCAGTGAGATATTTCCTAGCTATAAAGAACTGCCTTAGTAAACCCATTTCTTTAAAAAATTCCTCATTATTCGAAGTCATTCTACTTGATCTTGTGTAGGATGTGAACTGTTGTAGTGTAAATATGAGTTTGAATATGTACTTTTTCCAAACACCTTGGAATTGAATTCATTATTCTCTTTAATTATCTCAATGTCCAGATATTGTAATTTTTCTTGACTAACACCATATGTAAATTCTAAAAACTCATTGGTGTTATTTAAAAATACAATAAAATCATTAATCATTTCCACAGGCACAGTCCATAAAATACATATGTCATCTAAAAATCTTTTATATAGAATCCAGTTATCACAGTATATAGAATTTAACACTACTTTCTCTTCCCACCTTGCTAATACTAAATTTGCTTATGTGAGGGAGCAAGCTGCACCCATCGCCACACCTTTTGTCTGGTGAAACAATTCCCCTTTAAAATAAATAAAATTATACTTCAACACCAAATCAATTAATTACATAACTATTTTTTCCAACAATAGGAGGCCTTCTTGATGAGGAATGCATGAAAACAGGTCAACAATATCTATTGTGAGAAAGGAAATATTGCCACAAAACAATTCATTTGTAAGACTTCTTAAGAAATCCCAGGAATCCCTCAAAATGTTTTTCCTTTTCACCCATAATGTTTTTAGTTTACTGTCAACATACTTAGCCAGAAGTAGGGTATTCGATCCCTCTGCTGACACAGTGGGTCTAAGTGGTGGGTCACTCCCATTTGTATGTATTTTGGGGATCCCAAACATTGTAGGGATTCTTGGTTTCTCTACTTTCAAGAACTTTAAGGTTTTTAAATCTAGCAAACCTTCCAATAAAAGAGATTCTAGTTCATAGGTTTATAGGTTCATAGGTTCATACTAGGCTATCTGCCCTAGGGCATTTATAAGCCTAGCCAGAATGTGTTTGGCTTTCACCACCCATTTTAAATTTATTTTGCTATGCCCTTTTTCGAGTTTAGTATACTGTGCCTCTGTCTAACAGTGACACAGAAGTGATATCCGGGGTAAACCTACGATCTCCCATCCACTCATCAAGATTCCTCTTGAAGAGAGTCAATGAGGGACTCTGCCTAACCTGGACTGGGATTTTATTCCAGAGTGAAGGGAGCCTCTGGGTTATGAATCTGTCCCTCCAGCATGTCCTATTTATTTCAGTGCTGAGGTTCAAGTCTCGAGCATGTAGCTCGATGGGATTTGGATTTTCTGAGGTGCAGCATGTCCATTAATTCCGGGTTGGACATGGCTTTATACATCAGGCACAGATCGCCTCTGAACAGGCGGTATGCCACTGAGTAGAGCTGGAGTTTCTTTAACCGGGCAGCATATGGCATCTGTTTGAGCCCTTTGATCCTCTTGGTGAGGTACTTTTGGGGTCTTTCCAGTTGCTGCAGGTGTCTGGTAAGATACATCCCAAAAGGGGCATTGTACTCAATTATGGGCCTGATGAGGGATGAGTAAAGAGGCATGATGACCTCCCCTGATCTAGATGTGAATCCCTTCATGATTAGGTGGGCTATATAAAATGTTTTTCTAACCACTTTGGCCACGTGGTTGTCAAATGAGAGATTGCTATCAACTTGGGTCCCCAGGTCCCTAATTACTTCTTCTGTACTTAATGGATTACCACCTATGTGGTAATTTGTGGGCACTTTGTTTTTGCCAAAGGGGATGCCTATACACTTTTTGGCATTTAGCTTGAGGCCATGGCTCTGGCACCAGTTGTCTGTTTCTATGAGGCCCTTTTGGAGGATGCTTGTGTTGGCTGGAGAGTCGATTATGGTGCCCAGTTTGCAGTCATCTGCGAACTTGGTCAGCCACAGTCCTTCCGTGTTGGCCTGTACCTCCGACAAATATATACCGAACAAGAGAGGTCCCAGGACTGAGCCTTGTGGGACACCACTTGTAACTGGTTTGGAGTCTGACCTGGCTCCAGCAATTCTAACCATGTGGGTTATGTCCTTGAGCCAGTTTGCAATCCATCTAGTGACATAGGGGTTTATGTTTAAGCTGGTGAGCTTATCTATAATGCCCGAGTGGGGTATTGTATCGAAGGCTTTTGCGAGGTCCAGGTAGGCTGTGTGGACCACCTTCCCCTCATCAATGGCCTTGGTGACTGTTTCAAAGAAATCAACCAGGTTTAAGAGGCAGGATCTGCCCTTAACAAAGCCGAACTGGGTAGTTTCCTGGTCAGGAGTTCAGAGTGCCATGTCAATCCTTCTATAGGCAATATTGATTTCATTTCTAGACACCACAGAATATCTTGAAGAATCTCTTAAGATGAAGACTTTAGATGTTGAAAATTCATATTTTAAAAGAATGTATTTCAAAGGGATTGTCCCTAATGGGCTTAGGGTTTATAAATACCCAAATAATATGTATTTATATTTTAAACAGAATTTTAGGATTTAAATTGTTTTTAATATGAACATATTTATTTGTACATTGATGTCAATGCCAAATCACAAAGCATATGTTTGGTTGTATTTATGGTCAGGAGTTCAGAGTGTAATTATTAAAATGGACAATAGAGGGAAGTCTACTTTTTATATTTGCATGTAATTTTTTACTGTGACAGCTGGTGACTTCAAATTAAAGGGGGGGCTGCAGGACACAGCCGAATGGGTGGGGCCAGTGGGAAGGGGTGTGACCAACTTGACAGGGGTGGAGCTATGCTCAAAACCACAACTGGAACTTTAATTAAATATGCTGCCATGGGTGCCAAACCATCATTACGAGAGTCTAATCAAGACAAAATGAAGTGCAGAAGAAAAAAATAATTCAATGCATTGGCTACATGACAACTTACTTAATATCTAGATGGAAACACAAAGGTTGTGAGGCATGAAAAAATAAATTGCTTTTTAAATACATTACTGGAATGCCGGTCAAAATCAAGTATAAAAAAACAAGCAGCACTCAGCTCAAACCACTTCTCCTTGCACTGCAGTTCTAATTATAATTTATATTCAGCTTTATAAAATTACCAAGTAACATGCTGAAAGTAGCAATCTCTGTGATACCCCTACTTGTAAAAAATGTTTATTATCCAAAAAAGACCTGCTGCCTGAACACAACTATCTACTTGTTTCATGAAGAACACATGATCAAAGTGAAAAATGAACAGCGAACAAGAAACAAGCTCAAGATAAATTGCTTAAAGGATTACTGCACAAGTTATGGACCATACACGATAGATTGGCATTCTGTTTAGTTTATGGGTAAAGCCTGCAAAGATAACTGCAAGTCTCCAACAAATGTAATGAGCTTCTGAAAATACTGTAATCCTGTCTTTTATTACAAATATTGTCATATGCATTTCAGTAACTAAGGCTTATACGTTATCTAGTTATGTAAATATTCTCTGCATGGCAACAATGAAAAGGCTTTCAATGTTGGTAATTCTTTAACAGTATGCTTATTAAAGCTTGCTTGCATCTTACAATCTCTGAAAAGCTTACTTGATGGTCATTAAAGCATTGCTACTTTAATACAGAGTGACAAGGCACTGCAACAGCATGCATTTTCTGAATAATAATAAGCATAAATCAACAGTATAAAAATATGACAGAAAACCAGAACATTCTGCAAAATCAAGGACAGATGAAAAGCCATGGTCATACTTGTGGTCTACCTTGGATGGGGGAATACTCTGCACATTTGCATAACTGCTCCTTGCCTTGCTTGGACACATCCAGAGCCACTATAATGGGGAGTGAAGTGCAACAAGTAGGTCACAGTTTGAAATGTCTCTGGCTGATGGTGATGGCTCTGACACTCATACCTCTAAACCTCAGATCAAGAAACGTGGACAAAGCTATACATAAAAGTGGGACACAGGGCCAAAAATAAAGACACTTTTTAAATATTGCTCTTATAAACTTAAAAAGATAATAGAATAGTAGTAGGTCTTGTATTAGTATGAATTTTTGAAGGGTATGCAATCTGAAACTCAAATGTCTGCCATTATTTTCTAGCTTCAATCTTTAATGATTTGCTAGTAATTTGCCAGAAAAACACAATTTTATGAAAAGCAGATCAAATATGTCATGCAAAAATATAAAATTGCCACACAATACAGCTTGGAACCTGTCAAAGAAGGGACACCTTTTTAAAATTAGTACGGTTAACTTGAGCAGCTGACAAAATAAGATCATCTACATGCATTTCTGAAATAAAAGTAATCTATAACTGATCATTACAGTTATTTATAACTGTAAATCCTACACGTTTTCTTCCAAAATTGCCATTTTGCAGAGGGATTATTAGGGGGACAACAACATTTTGAGCCAGAATTGGAGACAGTTGAGAGATTTGGATATTCCTAATTCTATAAAGCGATTTATTTGCACGTACCTCTCAACCTCTTAATGCAGGAAATCTAGATAAGGCCAAATATATTGGGGGAACATACAAACAGTACTAAAAAGACAGTTGATAGAATAACAGATCTTGCTTTAGCATGCATTTTTCTGAAGGTTATGATGTCTGAAACTCAATGTCTGTCATTATTTAGTGACTTTCATTTTTAAATGATTTGGCAGAAAACCACAAATTTTATGAGGACCAAACCAAAAATAAGAAGCAAAAATCTATTCATTCTGCAAAATTTTGGACAGTTGTGAGGTACAGTTCAGCTGGGGCTGTCTGAGTTTGCTGCCCTCACAAAATCATGGTCGAATGGAGCGTTCCCCACTGCAGCCATTCCAATGTCCCATTCCTTTGTTATTTCACCCCATTTGCCATAAACACTGTAATGTACATACTGCTTTACTTCTGCGATGATATGGATTTCATTTGAAAGTTTTATTTTATATTTTACAGCATAAACCCTAATAGATATCTGCTAAACAAAGCAATGCAGTCTCACAATGAAAATAGACTTAGCATTAAAACTTCTCTGCCCTTGAAACTCACATTTACTGAAACAGCATTGAAACCTACATTCAAAGAAAATACATTTTGCCAGTGGCAGATAAAGATTAATTTTGGGCTGTTTTCAAATCATAGGCCCCTTGAACACGAAACATACACATGCTCTTTGACACACGTTCCTGACTGTATTAAATTATATTCCTTGTACAATACAGTACAATTGTTAGAGGGCATTTTAAATTTATTGGTTTGAACATTTTTCCAGTAAACAATGAAACAAAATGCATGCACCAATAATGACAAAACTGCCCATTTCAGAACATTTCCATCTTAAAAGTCTACTCAAACTTCTACAGTCCACCAGGTATCGTAAATATGCATGATCTCTGAAGAAGTAAAAGTCATCTAAATAATTCCACATTAAAGAAATCTGCTAACTAATGAAGAGGTTACTGCTAGCAAACAACTTTATATTTCATTGTTTCATCTACAAATAAAGTGCATGTTGCCCTTGAGGAATAAATTGCCTATGTTGCATTAAAGAAATGATAATGCTAGTAATAGGAAATGGATGGCAAACTGATAACAGATTCATAGTTACTAGGTATCTTCACCAAAGAGAGCCGCAGCATCCATCCCCTTTACAACAGAGTACAGAATCAGCAATGGATCTACCAACTGTGGGAGTAGAACCCACAGCTTTCTGCATCAAAAACAAGTACACTACCTGTTGTGCTACTTACAATGTACGCAAACTCAGCATAGGCAGTGCTAAACTCTTGTTCCATGCAGTTCTCAGCTCCTTGTAAAATCTACTTGACACTCACTGTATCTCTGAACCTTTCAGCACAAGAAATCTGGAAAAAGCCAAAATTTATTTGGGGGGGGGGCCCAAAAACCAGGGACACATTTTAAACATTGCTTGTATAATGTTGAAAAGTTGCTAGAATAAAATGCTGTGTTACCACCATACATTTCACTGCCAAGTATTGAACCCAGGACCCTGTGCAAAACAGCCAGAGCAACATACGACTATGACAAATCATCTATTTTTATGAAAGAAAGGAAGACTGAAACTTAAATGGCTACCATTTTGTGAATTCAGTTGTCACCATAGCTGTCAACATCTTAGCACAAAACACCTGAACAAAGCCAATAATGGGGGAATACAGCCCCCAAACATATTCAGTGAGTTCAATTATCACCATAGATCTCAACCTTGGTACAAAAAACCTGGGCAAAGCCAATAATGAGGGAATACAGTCCAATAAATAGGGACAAATATCCACTGAGGACTCCAGAGCAAACCCACACAAATACAGGGAGGACATGCAGACTCCACAGAGAAGTCACTCCAGCCAAGAATCAAACCAGACAACCCATAGCTGTCAGGCAACACTGCTACCACTGAACCACTGCACTACTGGCTGTGTTAAGTAAAGTTACAAAAATACAGAAACACATATTTTATGAGGAACAGAACAAATATGAGGCAACAATCTGCAAATGTTTTACAAATGGTGGTGGGTAGGGAATTCAGGCTCTTGTCACTTGGGCCCAAAGTACAGGGTTCAAGCCTTATTCTCTACCCACCACCATGAAGCAACTGGGGCATTTCACACACACACACACATGATCCTGCAGCCCAATCAGTCCATAGTGATCCTGCAGCCTGATCAGTCCTCCATAATGGCCTGTGCATGCCATTGGGTCTGAGGCTGGAGCCTCCTGCTTTTGTTCCAGCCTGCGGGTGATGCAGTCCGGTGACCTTCCGGTTTGTGTAGTCATCATCGCACAGACCTCTGCGCTGTAAGGCCAGAGTTTCCTGCCTTCCCTATCCGGACTGCCTAACAGAGCAGTCTGGAGCTCGAAATGCCTGAGCATGTGTACTTGGAGTTCTGGTCTGCCTAACACAGCAGTCAGGAACTAAGCATGCATGCTCAGAGTCAGAGAATTTTTATTTTAATATGTTCTATGATGGGGGGAATGGGGAATTTATTTTATCCATTTTACAAGTAGAGGGGCTGTAGTTAACGCAGTCCTATAGCAAGAGCCGCCCCTGATTTTTTTAAAGTTTTAAAAGTTTTAAAGCATAGGATTTTTTTATATTAATTTATGAATGTGTTATTATAGATACCAATTTTTTAGGCAAAGGTACTTAGTATGGTTTTTAATAATTAAAATGGTTTTATGTTCACTTTTCAGTTTGAAAAATGTTTTATATGCACACAGTCACTTTACAGTTACAATACCCTGTATTAATTAATAATGATTCCTTTAGCTTCATTGGTTAATCAGTTAATTCACCGAGTAGAGGAAGTATAAAGGGAATGGTTCATAAGTCAGTCCGCATCTGATGAAGTATCTTTTAAATGAAAACATATTAGACTGGAGACATTAATGCCAGTGGTGTATGTGTTTTTTATTAAAACTGTGTTTTTAAACTACAATAGCTGGTCTTCGATCTTTGGTGGTACCTGTGGATGCATTTGCCAATACACAAACTTCATCAAACACACATCCAATGTGATGCAACCCATACAACCACAATTCAAAAATCTGACATATTGGATACTAAGCAAAACTAAGTAAAACATTTTTAGGCAGTGATTTTCAACTGATTCATAGCTTTCAGTTTTCGACTACAGTTAACATTGTAGGTGCAGATATGGTGCTGTAACTGCATTCAGCTGTAATTGTTAGGTGCAGATATGGTGCTGTAACTGCATTCAGCTGTAATTGTTAGGTGCATATATAGCGCTATAACTGCATTCAGCTGTAATTGCCATATTAACTCTAATTTTTCCAAGAGAATATTTATATCACCGATTCTTCCATTTTCAATTGCTTCTTCCGTCATGCAGAATGTAAAATTTTTAAAAGACTTTACATATCTTGGAATGTTTATAAAGTGCATTTTTATCCTTGTTATGTCTTTACTGCATAATTTAATTTTATATCCTCTGGTTTAAGCTCCTGTTTATTTTGTCAGTATAAAAGACCTCACTCTGAGATGCACTTCCACATTAGCACCTAATATCTTTTTCATATAAAGTTCTGAGACAATTGAATAGACAAGCAGCAGAATGCATTACAGTTGGCTGGGAAAAAATAACTTAAATATACAAATACAAGATGATAATTGTGCTTTTCTTTCATATATTTGTAGACTTCCACCAAGCTGAGTAAATTCAGGATATTCACATGGAAGTGTCAACATAAATACTTGTATATGCCAGATGACTTAGCAGGAATGTATCTCATGACAAATCCATTACGTTAGCAATGTAGAATGGATATTATAGGAAGTTGGACCCATAGCTTTGGATTGTGATACACTGCCATTTTTTTAGCAATGTTACTTATTTACAGGTGAATTATTTGCTGAACCCATGCTTGTTACTAAGAATGCATATTTTTAGGCACACCACCAGAATTTAGGATATCTAAAGCTTACAAGCTATTACCTTTTTTAATTATACTATTGAGAAAAAATAATAATGAGGAGATGGAAAAGTCCAGAACCCCCCCCCCCAAGCTATAGGACTTGATAATGTTACAATAGAGTAACTAAGGAGAAACAGAGGACAAGTTCAGAAATTCCCCATTATACAAATTTGTTAAGAAACAGGGTGCTTTTACAGAATATGTAGAAACACATGAGCACACATGGGTGGACTTTATCCAACATATATTAAAGATGTATTTATTTAGTTAAAATGTAATGTGGATGGCTAATACAATATAGAAATGTAAAGATAACCTTGTAGACTCACTCTTAAATAAAATAATAATAGATGTCTTTTAGATACTATATATTGCCTATTTACAAAGCAGTTTATTATGCATCACTGTTTAAAATGGAAAGTATCATTTAATTTTATTTCTCATAATTTATTTATCTATCTATCTATCTATCTATCTATCTATCTATTTATTTATTTATTTATTGTACAGCTATGGTTCTGTTGACATAATGAATGTTATTTAAAAAAAATTCTCACAAGAATCTCAGTTTGGAAAACATGCATTTGCATTGTTTGTTCATATAGATGTTTCTACTACTAAGGAATATAGTGTTGAACATGGTACAAGTCTACATTGTTTGCAAAATCCACATGAGAATGTTCCATTAAATTTATTATGGCAAGATTATGGACAAAATTCTTATTCTAACAAAACTGCATCACGTTGCTACTTTTCTTATTAAAAAAGAATATATATTGACCCAATGATCTCTAAAATATGGTGCTGACCTAAAAGAATATTCAACTGTTTTTTAATATATGTTTGATATGCGCTTCATGAAATTGTATGCTGCTAGAAATACAGGGCCATATACTTCTGTAGTACCCTCATCAGTTAGTTCTTTCTGTTTATCTCTGCCATCATTAAGTAAGAAGCACATGTTTTCTTCTACTTCTTGTATATTAGAATTCATAATAGGTGTCTATTTACCCACTATGTAATGTAGTATTTTGTGACTAACATAATCTAAATGAGCCTCTAGATAGCCTCTGTCAAGAAAACAATTATAATATTCATACTTGTCATGAACGTCAATGATCAGAGGTAAACTTTGAGAACCTGATCATCAGCTTCTTAACGTCTTTTAAGAAACAATCAATTGTTGCTAGAAAAATATAAATAACTTTTGAATAATGCTGCTTTTGTGCAAATTTTAGAACTAAAATGAACTTCATTATTCAAATTTTAGCATTCAGTAATACCAGCATTTTGTGATCAGAGCTGGTGAAAAAAAAATAAAAAGCAATAATAATTTAATTTAATCTGTTGAAAAATGTCTCATACATGTTCATATCACCCAATCATGTGCAATAAAAATATGTTCAAAAATTACCCATAAAAGAATGAATGCTGGAATAAATCTTGCATAAAATAGTATAAGTGGTTCCACTCATCGAGGACTAAATCGCAAATGTTCTGATGACTGTGACCTCTACTGCTACTCCTCTAATTTACTGATAGCATTTGTTATTGAAATAAAATAAATTATGTCAAAAATATTATCAGATAATGTATCTAATGTTTCAGTTTCTTTACTTGTCATTTACCAACAATAGCATAGATAACTGTCTTACCATACTGACCACGATGGTTTTTCCAGAATAACAATATAAAAACTGTTATATCTATAGAAAAAAATCAGTGTTATTAAACATACCATACAAGTGCACAAGGTTTTCCAAAATATCCACTAGTTTTTCTAAGTATGCACAGTCAGACATGTACATCACATTGTTCAACTTATCAAGTTACAAACAAATGTGTGGCTTATAGTTTTGGCTGAAAAGGTAGATCTAACAAATTTTAGTATACCTGAACAGTCTAGCAGTTGACTTTCAAAATTATGGAGCTGTTGATGAGCTATTTCCTATCGTCAGTGGTGCAAGGTTTGATTATCTCAACCTCCATTGCCTAATTGTGTGACTGTGAATGTCAGTTAACCAGACTCCACTCCTGGGCTGCAAGTGAAAAAGTTCCATGGAGATTAATGCTCTACCCTGGAAAACAAATGCAAATTAAAATAAATACCTAGTAGGAATCTTTGGATGTTTAAGTATTGAGTAATAAAGTCACACAGGAAAACCAATGGGTTCAAAAATACAAAAAGAAAAATCTAGCAAAGCTAGACTTTCTACTGTGTGATAACTAAAACATTGTGTAACAAGCAATGTGGGATATATACAAATTACCCTTTAAGGATATCAGGTGTTTCAGCTAAATGGCAACATTAATTGTCCATGATGTTTATTTTACTTTTAAGTCCATTAATGGAGAATTTCAGACCAATAAAGCCAAACCCCTCTAGCTGTGGACATGCATGTTTCTGGCTTCTTATGGCATCATTAGCACAGCACAAGAGGAATGTTTGACTTTTGGAAACACAGCATTGTCATACCCAACTGATATCCATAAACATAAGGGTGTCTACAAAATATCCCAACCAACAAACTAAAACAATGAGTAATAAAGTCACACAGGAAACCCAACTGGTTAAAAACATAAAAAGAAAAAGCTAGCAAAGCTAGACTTTCCAATGTGTGACACCTTAAACCTCTTGTATCAGAGGCAATGTGGGATATATGCAAATTAATTTTGCCATTTAGCTGAAATACCTGATATCCTTAATGGGTAATTTGCATATATCCCACATTGCCTCTGATACAAGGGGTTTAAGGTATCACACAGTGGAAAGTCTAGCTTTGCTAGATTTTTCTTTTTGTGTTTTTTTAACCAATTGGATGTTTAAGTATTAAAAAAATATAAATGTTTATATGAAAGCCAACATTATGAAAGAATTCCACCAATGTCAAATTGTCATATTTGTGTGGTAAATTAATGTACTTTCTAGAAACTTCCCTGTAGTGTTCTATATAATTAAGAACATGTATCATTCCTTCTTGATAATTGCTGGTATGAGTGTCAGTCCCAAATTGATCTTCAGTGTCTTCCTTTGATGTTCTGACTTTTGTTTAGTACTTTTTCCCTGTACACACTTCCTCCCTTTGAAAGTTCTGATTCAACAGTAATTGGTTCACTCCAAATTCCATTACCTGTTTGAGTGCTGTCCTTTGCTGGTTCAGCCAGTTGTGGAGACTTCCATGTTATTGTCGCTGTTGCTGTCTGAGTTAAAAAAAGAAAAAGAAAATCTTCTGCCTGACTTAAAAACCTTCTTGAACAATTGGTTTTGTTCAGAAATGCAGAC
The DNA here is from genome assembly GCF_019279795.1 of Protopterus annectens. Lineage (NCBI taxonomy): Eukaryota > Metazoa > Chordata > Ceratodontiformes > Protopteridae > Protopterus > Protopterus annectens. Next base: position 1,866,745,703 of record NC_056737.1, read on the forward strand.
TGCCAAACATAGTATGTCCATATGTTTTGTCTACATGTCCACATGTTGTATCATTAGCACATTGAACTTAGTCTGATGTAATTTTTGTATTCACCTTTTCTGCTAGAATAAAATCTAGTAAACCCGTATGAACATATACCTGATCATAAACTCATTAAAACGTTTTAAAGGTATAATTTCTTTATTTTTCACCATGTTCAATAGTCTCCTCTACTAATATTTTAAAACCCTCATCATGACATTTAGAGTTTGTACTCAGTATTATTAAAAAAAAATCGGAAAACGTTTTGCAAACTGTATGATTGGTCTAAATACCATTAGGAAATGTGATTATCCTTAATACTTCTGGCAATATTCTTTGTTTTATGTAAAATTAAAAGCATGTGTTACCCTGAGTTAATGAAATGTTTACTAAGTTTCTTTTTGAATAGTTAGTCAAAATCTATAAATTATAAATATATGTGGTTATCATGTCCTGCAGCTAAATTGCTGGTACCAAATATATTAACAGGTTTCTTTTAAAGTGAGGAAATGTTACAACTAGCATTCATTTTCACTCTGTTGTACTTCATATAAATCCTCTGTCACACTACATATAATTTCAAGTCTATTCTAAAAATATGCAAAACTGCTGAGCATGCTATGCAAGGCATGCCCAGAAAGTAGCAAGTCTTGGGAACTGATGCTAATTCTTGCCATGGTCAGCAGTGCTGTTCTAGACACATAAAAAAAACAATAAATACAAATAAAAGTTCAAAGTGAACAGTAGGTCATATAATTATCCAAATACAATGGCAGAAAAAAGACAATGAATGATATACAATATTTAATCTAACTTTAGCTCTTTGTCTACATTAACAAACAGATTTTCTTGGATTGCATATGTTACATGAAAACAAACGGAGTGCAATGTAAAATATATACATTTGTTTTTTTTTCAGTCAATCTTCAGTATATATTGAGAGAGGAGAAGAAACTTGAAAAGGAGATATGTTAAGTGATATGTCCTTTGTAGAAGTAGGAACATATGCTTTGAATAAATAAGTGCTTTTTGAGTTGCTGAATTTGGAATAAAAGTGTTCATATGTTCATAAGTAAGTACTAAGCTAGTTATGATTGTGGGCCACTTTAAACCTAGCCAGTTTCCTCAAAGGTAAGAATTAAACACTGTATTTTATGTTTGTGAAGTAAACACCATAACCATTATGCCAATCCCAGGAGCCTGAAAGAAGAAAGTATGTGCAGTATCATGGAGTTTGCTTCTGGAGGTAATAAGAGTTGGTATGGCTTGTAAGTAGTGTTTTAGTTTATATGACAAGTTTTTTTTTCATAGAGTCTAGCTTCAAGGGGAGTAAATTTGTACAGATGGGGTAGTATGTAGAATTGGGATCCTAAAAGTAGCTTAGATCTTTGTTTTGTGGGTAGCAGTTTGACTTTTTCTAGGGTGATACAATGATGCTCACAGAGAGGTGAGTATAAAATGAATTGGCAGATGCTGTTAAAGATAGTCTGGTGTGGCAATGTTTTTCTCTGAGGTAGAAGCAAAAATTATGATCCCATATTCAAGCTGAGAAAGGAGAACTTCTTTGCCAATGGATGGAGTTTTATTTGTCTTTCACTTTGTCTTTGTGGAAATGGAAAAATGAAAAAGCAGCAAACCAAAGGTCAGGAAGGAACCGGACCACAAAACTTATAAGCTTTTGTTCGCTTAATAAAACACTACAAACTTCATCAGAATAAATACAAAAACTTGAAACCACCCTTTAAATACTTGTCATGTGCAAAAAATCATCCAATGACAAAATGCTTCAAATAAATTATTTAAATAGCCACTATGATGTCATGAAAATTTTAAAATACACTAGAAAAATTTTTGACATTGCATATGTATAAAAACATGAAAATGTATATATATATATATATATATATATATATATATATATATATATATATAATAGTGAACAATAACAAACTACTGCACAGTGTTTCATCAAATAAAGCCCATTTTGTGAACAATAATCCACAGAAAAGCAAATGCAGGCCAAAGCACTCCACAAAGAAGAAGCGATAAATCCAGTAAAAGGTTAGCGCTTTCATCCCTGAAACAAACAACAAATTAGGAACTTCATCAGACAAGTAAAAAATGTTACAACAGCTTTTTAAATCTTGTGAACTGAAGTGCCTGTGTAGTGACATCACAAACCACACCTCTAAACTCAACTAAGCCACACCCCTAGTTCATGACATATATACAGCCTTGCTTATGAGAAAATACCTCAATGAATGACTTAAGTATAAAATGTTTTAAAATCTTAAACAAATGTAAATACTAAATATATATACACTGTTAAAACGCATATCTAATAGACATAAATAAGTAAAAAAGCATATTTTTTCTGTTAAAATCCTAGAGCAAAGTACTTGTAAATACTTATAAAATCAAGTATTTACATGAAATTAACTTGTATATATGTAAATGTATATGAAAATCAGGTGTCATCTATTCAAGCTTTTAATTTTAAAGCACTTGAAACAGAAACAGCCTCATTCAACCCAGACCAAACTTTGGCAATTAAGCGCAACTGCCATATCAATTCTTGTCTTTCCAGTAGCAGTGGCCATGCACCCCCCCTGTTGTTCACTGCTACACTGTCCAACACTATAAATCTAAAATTGTGTCCACTGTTTTCTTTAACATGTCTGATGTCCCTCATATGTTCCCCAATGTAGTGTTTCAACTTCTGTTCAATTTTTCCAATGTAGGAACACTTAGCACAATAAACCACATTTTCTGAGTTGCAACAAAATTTACCCAAAATTCTGTTGCTCGTCCCATTAGTATTAATTTCATTAACTGACAAAATATATGGACAAAACTTGCACCTACCACACTTAAACATATATCCTGTTTTTTGGGGGGGGGTGTTTAGATTTTCAAAAAAGCATTTCAAATTCTTGCCCTTTTTATAAACACAGACTGGGTATTCACGTACATGTTTCATGATATCCCTGTCTGTACTCAATAAACTCCAGTTTTTATTAAGTGTTCTTTTAATAAAGTGACTGTAAGTGGAGAATGTTGTGATGAATGTGGCACTATTGTCATACTTGGCTTTATTATTCTCTTTGTTTGTTACCATGTCCAAAAATGTCCTGTCTATTGTTGATGGAGCATGGTAGGATTCTACCACCGATCCATCTAACAGTAGGCTCTGGTCAGTAGTTCCATCCCCCAATAATGCCCTAAAATGTCCATTTTGTCTCTTTGTAATGACTTCCCTCATTACTTCTTGAATTAAATCTCTAGGGTAACCTCTCTTTTGGAATGTAATTTCTAAATTATTTAATTCCAAAAGTAAACTTTCCCACAATGTTACCATCTTCGCAGCTCTAGCAAATTGCCCTTTCAAGACAGCTCTTTTTTGGGTGTGAGTATGGTTGCTATTGTAATGGAGAAACTATTACAATATGTTTCCTTTTGATATATCTCAGCCATGAATTTTTTTTAGTGTACTGTCCTTAGAAATAAGGATATTCAAAAAAGGTATTTTTTTTACTTGTATTGTTAGTGAATTTTAGTAATTCACTAGTTTGGTTGATATACATTAAAAACTTGTCTAAAACATCTTTTTGACTATCCCACAAAATAAAAATATCATCCATGAAATGTAAATATATGAAACAATGTTGAAACAGTGGGTAGCTTGTGAGGAAATGCCTTTCCCATTCTATCATCACAATATTTGCAGACAAACCTCCACAGGCTGCACACATTGCTACTCCTTCTAATTGATGGTAATATTCACCATTAAACAAAATGAAATTGTTTTTTAATACAATTTCCAAAAGTGTTTTGCATACGGTAACATTATTTTGTGGGACCCCTTTACTAACTAAGAAGTCATAAAACCATTCCACCCGGCTTCATGAGGGATGGACGTGTACAAGTTCTTTACATATATCATTACAAACACAAAGTTTTCCTTGTACCTTACTTTGTTCATCCTTGTCAAAAAATCTCATGAATCCTTACAAACACTAGCTTCTTCTTGTACATATATTTTCAACTTTTGATCAAGGAGTTCTGCTAGGGGATGTGCCATGGATCCACGTGTGTCAATGATCGGTCGCATAGGTGGTTGATTTTTACATTTGTGCATCTTTAGCACACCATAAATTGTAGGTGTTTTAGGATAAAGCATAATTAGGTAATTTAGCTCATCTATATTAATGGACCATTCAATAAACAAATCATATAGGTTGCCCTTTATTCTATTATACATTGTGTTAACTTCACTTAAAGAGCTCATATTATAACTGCTGCTTAAAATTTCTTTCATTTTGTGCACATAGTCACTCTGGTTCCCAATCACAATACCACCCCTGTTATCAGGTTTAAATATTCTGATGCTGGGGGTTTGTGTCAAAAGATTTAGTTCAGTGGCTTTAATTTCTGTGAGATTAAATGTTTTCTTATTTTGTTTGTTCCTTTTTATAGCCCATGCTCTAAGGTTGAACTCATACATTCTTTCAAATAGTTCTAAAGTGGGGTGTATGGGGAGGTTCTATGTGCTTGAAACTCTAAAGGGTTCGCACACAAATTGGTTATTCCTCAATAACAATTTAAAATTCAATTTTTGAATAAATAGTTTCAGGTCAATTAGTGACTGTACCAGATTCATTTTTTTGTTAGGAATGAGTCCCTTTGCAAATAAGTCACATACTGTAACATCAAAAAACAAGTTAGTAAAGTTATACTAGTTAAAGTCATTGGTTCTGTTTGTAATGATTTTTAACACAGGTAACTGGAAGTGCTGAGGGGGGAGTAAAAGTATAAGGTGTTAAACTGTTCAATGTCTCCCCCACCAAGTACACCTGTTCCTGCCCTTGTTTGGCTGGAACCTCTCTCTCTCTGTTGGCACTTGTCCTGCCATTGTTGACCCCCTGGATTGTATTTCATCGTTTGTTGGTTCATTAACCGTTCTGGGTGTCTCGACACTAATTCACTAGTTTGCCCCCTGCAAAAAAAGATGTTTTATTTTATTTTATACTTTTAAAAGTGAAAAGGCTGCTACTTGTTGCATGCTTACTAGCATGTCAACATGAGCATTTTGATATATATACTTATATAGATATATATATGAGAGATGACCTTTGCCTACAAAGCATCCTCTGAACCAGCCCTAATGGACCTGTACATGTATAATTCAAACAGACCTAAATCTTGCCAGCAGCATAAATAGGGAGGACATCCTGGAGGGACCGCTATATGTCTCAGAGGATCCCTTCTTTGAAACAGTCTTCCCTTCCATCTGAAGCAGACATCATCCCTGCACTTTTTGAAGTAAACCTGGATAAGGGAATGGGGAACTGTAAATATACCCTTGTCCTGCACCTCTCTCTTAGACTAAAGAACTAGTAAATGCTCAACTACTTATGTACAAGTAAATATACCACCCAACAAAACCTATAACATTTTATTGGGAAATGTGGCTAAGCTTAAAAAAGGGCCCTTGGGTTGATGCTTTATGTGTGTGTGTGCATGTGTGTGTGTTGAGGGGGTGTCTGTCAGTGTGTGCAGTGTGTGTGTGTGTGTGTGTGTGTGTGTGTGTGTGTGTGTGTGTGTGTGTGTGTATCTATATCTATATATGTGTGTGTATGTGTATATATATATATATATATATATATACACACACACACACACACACACACACACACACACACACACACACATATATAAGCCTAGCGAAACGGTACCCTGGCTTTTGCCACCCAAGAAAATTATTTTCCTGTGCCTCTGTCAAGCAGAACCACAGAAGTGATCCCCGGGGTGAATTTCCTATCTCCCATCCAATCATCAAGATTTTTGGGTGCCATTGACTATCTCCCATCCAATCATCAAGATTTTTCTTGAAGAGTGCTAATGAGGAGCTTTGTTTGTTATAGATAGGTAGTTTGTTCCAGAGTATGAGAAGTCTCTGGAACAGGAATCTATCCCTCCAGCATGTTTTGTTTATTGTGGTGACAAGGTTTAGGTCCCTAGAGCGTGTAGCTCGGAGGGATTGGGATTTCTTTACATGGAGCATGTCCAACAGCTCTGGATTTGACATAGCTTTGTATGTTAGGCAGCGATCGTCTCTGGGTAGGCGATATGCGACAGAGTAAAGCTTGAGTTTTTTGAAACAGTCTGCGTTGGGCATCTCTTTGAGGCCAGTAATCCTCTTTGTGAGGTATTTCTGTGGACTTTCTAGTTGTTGTAGATGTCTTGTGAGCTACTGCAAATAGGCGTCAGCCAAGAAGGAGGAGGGTGTTTAGACCCCATTTAACTTTTCATGATCTGCATGAGGTAGAAATTGTAGAGTGCCACAGGATGGATAGAGACACACTACAGGAACTCTGCAACCTCTGTCGTTCTCAGTTGAGATCAAGAGCAAACCAAATGGAACCAAAACCTGTGGAAACTAAGATGTGTGTAGCACTTAGAATATTAGCTACAGGAACCTTCCAGAGACCAACAAGGGATATGCTGGAGATATCAGAGGCTTCAGCATCCAGGATCTAACATTAATTCCTGAATGCTATGCTGCAACACGCCAGTGATTACATGCAGTTTCCCTGTACACCTGAGGACAGAGTTGCAACTATGCAGGATTCCTACCCTATAGCAAATTACACTGAAGTCTTGGGTGCCATTGACTATCTCCCATCCAATCATCAAGATTTTTCTTGAAGAGTGCTAATGAGGAGCTTTGTTTGATATAGATAGGTAGTTTGTTCTAGAGTATGGGAAGTCTCTGGGACAGGCAGCTATCCCTCCAGCATGTTCTGTTTATTGTGGTGACAAGGTTTAGGTCCCTAGAGCATGTAGCTCGGAGGGATTGGGATTTCTTTACATGGAGCATGTCCAACAGCTCTGGGTTTGACATAGCTCTGTATGTTAGGCAGAGATTGCCTCTGGGTAGGTGATATGCGACAGAGTAAAGCTGGAGTTTTTTGAAACAGTCTGCATAGGGCATCTCTTCGAGGCTAGTAATCCTCTGTGTGAGGTATTTCTGTGGCCTTTCCAGTTGTTGTAGATGTCTTGTGAGGTACATTCCAAAAGGGGCGTTGTACTCTATAATGGGTCTAATGAGTGATGAGTAGAGGGGAACAATGACCTCTTTTTTCCTGGATGAGAAACCTTTTGTTATAAGGTGTGCCACATAGAAGGATTTCCTGACTACTATGACGTGATTATCAAAGGAGAGACTACTGTCCACCTGTGTCCCGATGTCTCTTATCACACTTTTGGTGTTAAGTAGACTACCGCCTATGTGGTAGTTCATGGGTACAGAGTTTTTACCAAAAGGGATGACAATGCACTTTTTGGCATTGAACTTGCGGCCATGGCTTTGACACCAGGCATCTGTCTCAGTGAGGCCCTTTTGTAGGATGTCCACATCGTTAGGAGTTTTGATTATGGCTTCTAGTTTGCAGTCATCTGTGAACTTTGTTAGCCAAAGACCTTCTATGTTAGCCTGTACTTCAGAGAAGTAGATACCAAACAGGAGAGGACCTAGGACTGAACCCTGTGGTACTCCACTTGTCACTGGTTTGAAGTTGGATTTAGAGTCTGCTACTTTCACAGTGTGGGTTCTGTCAGTGAGCCAGTTGGCAACCCATCTTGTGACATAGGAATTTATACCTAGTTTAGTGAGTTTATCTATAATTCCAGAGTGGGGGATGGTGTCGAAAGCCTTGGCAAGATCTAGATAGGCTGTGTGAACCACCTTACCCTCATCTACAGCTTTGGTGACCGCTTCAAAGAAGTCTATCAGGTTTAGGAGACAAGATCTGCCTTTTACAAACCTGAAATGGGTAGAGTCCAGAGTTTGGAGATTACCAATGTCATTATTTATAAGTTCCATGATGATATGTTCCATGGCCTTGTAGACCAGACTCATCAGGCTAATGGGGCAGTACCTCCCGGGGTCCGTGGTGGCTCCCCCTTTGTGGAGTGGGATAACCATTGATGTGCGGCATTCAGTGGGCACAAAGCCTGAGGTGAGGCTATGATTGAACATGGTACGTAGGTGGGGTGCCAGTTTGTTCTGTAGTTCCTGTAGAATGCAGCCTGGGATGTCGTCAGGTCCCATGGATGCTGTGTTCTTGGCTTTGGAGAGTGTGCTTTTTACCTGTACAGCCGTGATTACAGGAACGTTGCACTCTTCCGGTATAGAGATGTGCCCTTTAGGGGATGAGAGAGGGGTAAAGTTAGCACTGAACCTATCTGCAAGGATGTTGGCAATATCAGTTGGTTCTGTATATTTAGTGCCATTGTGCTGTAGCTCAGAGCAAATCTAAGTGTTGCCATTGAGATTCTTGACATAGCTATAGAATGCTTTGTGGTTGTCTTTAGAATTAGTGGCAATTTTGTTTTTGTAACTATCTTTGGAGGATTTTATGAGGGATCTCAGCTTCTTACTCAGGCGGACCACGGAGTTCCTCCAATCGTTTTTGCAACAGTTTCTTTCTTCTCTTGTAGAGTTTGTTTATAGCAGGGGACTACCAGACTAGCTTCCTTTTTTTGGAGGATAGCATCTTGGTTCTGTTAGGGATTGCACGATCCATGCACTCGTGTAAGTGCTTATAAAGTGTAACTGTATAGACAGTACACACATTTGTGTACTGCTACTGCCATCTGCTACTACAAATAGGCCTCAGCCAATAAGGAGGAGAGTGTTTAGACCCTGTTTAACTTTTCATGGTCTGCATGAGGTAGAAATTGTAGACTGCCACAGGATGGATAGAGACACACTACAGGAACTCTGCAACCTCTGTCATCCTCAGCTGAGATCAAGAGCAAACCAAATCAACCAAAACCTGTGGAAACTAAGATGTATGTATCACTTAGAATATTAGCTACAGGAACCTTCCAGAGACCAACAAGGGATGTGCTGGGGATATCAGAGGCTTCAGCATCCAGGATCTAACATTAATTCCTGAATGCTATGCTACAACACGCCAGTGACTACATGCAGTTTCCCTATACACCCGAGGACAGAGCTACAACTATGCAGGATTCCTACCCTATAGCAAATTACTCTGAAGTCTTGGGTGCCATTGACTGCATGCATATTGAAATCAAAGCACCACCTGGGGGAAAGGCAGGGGTGTACATAAAGAGAAAGGGTTTCTACTTCATTAACTGCCAGATAGTGATAACTCTAAGGGAATCATCTTAAATGTGTGTACTGCCAACCCTGGCAGTTACCATGACTCTCATATCTGGCACAACTGTCAGTTTTATCAGAAATTCTCTAGAGGGATATCCCACAGGGTCATTTACTGGAGGATGCAGGTTATGCACTCGAGCAGTGGCTGATGACATGCATCAGCAATGCAAACTCCCCCACCAAAGAAATAAGGCACACGCTCAAATAAGAAATATCATAGGCCACGTGTTTGGGCTGCTGAAGTCATGGGTCCAGTGCCTAGATACATCTAGAGGAGTCCTGCAGTACAATCCCCATATTTGTGCCAACATTTTCAATGTCTGTGCCATCCTTCACAATATTATTTAGAGAAAACAGTTTCAGCAGGAGCACAAATGGGGAAAGGCATACATCCCACCACCACTGCTATGGTCACCACAGCCACACAGGTGAGGAGTCATGGGGGGACCACCAGCCACTGTGGGTGTTGGTAGGAATAGCCATGCACAATGTGCCCTCACCCTGGCCAAGAGGGAATTGATAGCTCACACTCACCACCTAAGGGACTAAAACCTTCATCCTATGCACATACATACAGTAACATTGATGCCAGGCAGCACTCACAACCTTTACTTACCCATGTAATGGCTGTGTACTGCTAACATCACACAGAGTCAGCCCCAAATTAAAACTCTTGTAAGTGCTCGACTATCAAGGTAAGTGTTGAACCCAGAATAGGAAAATAAATGGCTAAGAACACAAATTAATGGCAGATCCTTGCAAACTGTTACTTGCTAATGTAACTAAGTAGAAGTTGGGTGATTTTACAGTACAATATGTGACAGCACTGATTTATGTCAATAGATGTATTCTCTGTCAAGTAATAGGTTTCATGCATCAAAGATTCACACATTACAAAAACCTGTAAGAAGGCAGTACAATTTTAAAAAGAGCATCGCAAACACATGTATACCAAGCACTCAGTCAGCAATGCACCCTGGGCATCAGACAAAAGACTTATGTATGTCTAAATCCAAAAGATATAAAATCAGGTATATGGCACAATTATCTTCATTTACACAGGGTGTTATTTGGGGTGGGGGGCAGGAGGTCAAGAATGACAAACAAAGTCGTGAGTGCATGTGAGTAAGAAAAATAGAAAGCAGACATTTTGATAAAGCATCAAATGGTCACTCAGACAGAATGAGCTCTAAGCCTCATGACTGGCTCATGTAACTGTTATGTGTGTTTGTCTGTATGGGCACTAAAGGAGAAACATGTGTGTGAGTGTCTGCAAGAACATAGCCAAGCTGTGTGCTAGCTCTGCATCCTGGTATGTTGGACAGGTGTGAGATATGCATGGTAGAGGTAACAGTTCATCGTCATTGTCCCTGATAGTGTGAACTGGCTATTGCAGGAGTTGCACTTTCACATCCATGCTCACATTCAGATGCACTGCTGCTACCTGAATGTGACTAATATCTGGTGGGTGACCTCTCCTCATGAGTAAGCCTAGGACCATGACCCAATGGCCTACTACATGTGGGTGTGAACACCTCATTCACTGATGGAGCAGTTTGAAGTAGTGCCATTATGGGAGCATGATCAGGCACAATCATGTTGGCTAACATCAGATGATGATGCTGACCTATGTCCCTGTGGATGCGATTCCCTCCCAGGAAATGTTCTATCACAGACACTGCCCATTTCATCATGTCATTCATCCAACACACTGAATCAGTAATATGGGGGAGCCAGCCATACATATCAGTCTGTGCCACATCTACAACCCTAAGCATGTCCTTGGAGGCCCTATTGGAATGTGTCTGTGCTTCCATGATGGCTCTAAACATATGTCAAGTGGCACATAACGACACACCAGAGTCAGGTGTTGGTGGACAGCAGGCCTCCTACAAGCACCTCTAATAACCCTCCTACATGGCACTTCACCTACTATTGGCTATGGCTAGCATCAACAGACACTGAAGTCACAGTAACCACACTATCCTTCACCTGCCCAATATCTGAGGGCTCACTGGAATAAGTATGCTTAAGCCCACTGGGCATGTCTTATGGAAACACAGGGGATGGCTGAATGTCAACCTCAGTGTCAGATTAAACCTCTGCATCCCCCAACTGTGCCTCTGTTTGCCACCATTATCATCAGAGTCTGCCGATACTCTGACGTGAGGTGGAAAGAATCCTACACTTCCTCTGTCAGTTTCACCTGTGATAATAAGCAGCAAACACTGGAAAGAAATGAATACCTACACTACTATTTTAATATATGATAACAAACTATCACCGATTCCATTATCACAGATGGTACAGCAATATACATACTCGTGACATCCACCTCACAGATATGGATAAATGCATATTTCTGTCAAATGGTCATCAATAATCAAATAAAAAAATGTTTGGCTTACCTTGTGCAGATGACGCCACACTTGCTATGGTAGATGGTCCTGGAAGAAGTTAAGCAAAATTTAAGTACACAATCATCACAATTACAATAACACAGGTGGGACAGAATGTTTTCCTATATGTCCATTAACAATACTTTTAACTGAAAATTGGCTGACACATTCACCCAAAGCCCATGTGTAATCAACAAAAGTGTGTTGTTATCTGTATCAATTTATTAATAGGCTCATCCAAAAAAAATAAAATAATTGCAACAAATGAACTATTACTTACAAATATTTTACTATACAAAACAGTCTTCTAAAATGGCATATGTGAGGTTGCCTGGAAACTCTTCCTGGCACACACTTGTACTCTCAGAAACATCAGCACAAACATCAATCACATGTCATTGTGCACTTTCTACTGAGCTCTCTGGATCTCTGACATTGGACAGGAACACTTCATTTGGTGTCAGTGGTGGCTTTGTAACAACCCTCCATTTAGCCAGCTGTTCATGGGTAACAACAGCTACTCCACACCAGGCTGATGTAATCATATCAGTGGCCCTGTGACACACCTGATCAGAAGTCCTGGTGTGACCCCCTACATTTATGTCATTTATGTCATTGCCTATCTGGTTCCAACTCTGCATTCTGTCAGCCATATTCCCACATCTTCTCTCAAGCAGAAAGGCACCATAGTGCCTGAATACTTGCACTATGATATCAATTTCTGAGTCACTGAAAGGGGCTTAGGTGGATTGGTATGCTTTGGTGCCATATTCCTAGGTGACTTAAACAGAGAAGGATGCGACACATAAATATCAAAAAATTAAATTCCTACTAATATACACATATGTATTTTCAGCATTAACTACTGGATACACACAGTTCAGTTATTAAAATTTAAGGTTATGTAGATGTACAATATCACACTCACAAACAAACAAATGTTTGATCCAAAACAAGGAATAACAGAGTAATGTTATTTTTTAGCACAAAAAAAAAAAAACACTGGGATGACTACACAATTTCAAGAGCAAACCTCTTGAAAACAACTTTTGTTGTGGCAACACACAAATGGTACTTGGCTCCCCATGCACAAAACAACAGGCAAATGACTGTTTGTACCAACCAAGGAATAAAACATTGGTCAAATGTTATAAATGCCTTCAAAATATTCTCTCAAAATGTCTATACATTTTCAACAGAAAAATCGATTTTATACAATTGCCAGTCAGGTACCTATGGGCCATTTTAGAAGCCTAATACCCCCGTGTCATTGACAATATAGGACATTACATTTCACTGAAATAATATAGAAGTGTGTAAGATACAGTTTTAAGAATAATACTTGTGATGAAAGGTAATAAGGCTATCTGAGAAAGTAAAATGTGTGACAAAAATGCCTCTATCAACAGTGAACTTATAAGAAGTGCATACAGGTAAAAGTTCCTTTTTCTCATTTTTTTTCTTTTTTCTTTTATTATATATATATATATATATATATATATATATATATATATATATATATATATATATATATATAAAACATTTCCTTATAATGTGTGAACAAATCTAGCATGTACCTGAAAATGCAATCATACCTTAATGAGATCATAAGTCTTCTGTGCAGATAAATCCAATTCAGTATCAGTCTTCTTCTGTGTTCTCCACATACATAACTCTCCTCACCTTCAAGTTCTCTAACTACATGGTTACCTTTAAAAAGTGTAGATTCAGGCCTCTGTGCATGGTGAAGATGCAAGTGAAGTGTCAACTAATTAGAATTGCTCAATGCCATATTTTTGACTTCATGTAGCAAATATAAACATAGTGTAGGCAATACCTCAATGTTAGTTGCTAATGCATTGCAACTGTGAATGATTACTGGTAGAAAGAAGGAAGACACAACAGCAACTGAGACTACCTTACCTGCAGTGATTGTGTCACCCAGTATACACTTAAAAATATAGAAGTAACTATAGCAAGCTTTTAAATGGAAGTGAACAGCACACGTTTCTCATTTTTTCATTAACAGCCAGATTCTCTTGCCTTTGATGAAAACTGTATTTTACAATCATGTAATCTTATCATAGATTTAAAGGACAATGACACAAAGTGCACTGTAGACTGCATGTCTGAGGGTACAGCACTGATAAGGGAAGAATGAAAACCATGCATACAGAAAGCAGAGCTGCACTGGTGCAAACAATATTCATAACTGCTTGTGTGATCATTTGCACTAAATATATAATGAACACGTAAAAACAAGTGAGAGTGTACAAATGTACTTGTCTTTTTAATACTGTGCAGGAAATGGGACATGCTTGTGTGCACAATGATTTGCATTACTGCTGCAAAGGTGTTGCTGAGTCAAAGACAGATAACACACCTCCACTGTGTTTTGTAGTTTCATTAGTCTGACAGTTCAAATCTAGTCTTGTGTAAACATCTGTAAGGTGTATTGAAAAGTATTTGTAATGTTGTTTCTGTTTCCTTTTTTAATTTTTTTATTTATTCTTTTTTTTAATAATTAATATTTGTGTGACACACAGCTTAGTGCAAATAAAGTGAAACCAAATAATTTAAAAGTTATGAAAGTTGCTTCTATGATAAACACAGCATAAATTAAAGCTGGCGATGAAGTGTGTGTGTGTGTGTGTGTGTGTGTGTGTGTGTGTGTGTGTGTGTGTGTAGTACATCTGTTAAACATGATGAATCACTTGGCACATATTATATGTAGATTACGGTTGAAGTCCCACATTTATCTTTTAGTTATGAAAGCTAATAAACCCTTTTGACAATAATAATCCGTGTTGAGCTTTGCTAATCTTGTTTTCATGTTGCTCACCTATGTGTAAACACAGTTTAATGGCCCAGACAGTAAGCATTCATTGTCAGTTTCATGAAAGATACATTGTTTCATTTTTTGCTGCCGATCACACAAACACACTAAGATTTGTGCAATGGTCAGCAGATTTCCACAACACCGGTAAGTCCAGAAGACCTGCAGACAATACGCATACTTTGTCAATTTCATAAAGATGCATTGTTGCATCTTTTGCTGCTGATCGCACAAACACACTAAGCGGAGTTGCCCAATGGTCAGTAAGTTTCTATAACAGATGCAGGTCTAGAACACCTGCAGACACTTATCAATTTCAAAACAGATACATTCTATCATGTGTAGTTTGCCACTGCTCAAACATGCTAAGCACCACCGTGCAGCGGTCAGCACACATAAATAGCAATGATTGTAAAAATATACAGCTGCTGCCTAGTTGCTCCTGTGGTGCCAAGCATAAGTTAAGAGCTACAATACAGGTGGTTTTGCGTTCTAATACAGCAAATACCAAAGTTTTATCACTGCTGTTTCAGTTTATATTAGATAAAAATTAACATTAGAAAAAACATTGGAAAAATAATTACACATAGAAATAACTGTTTATAGCAGGTGCATTGCACATACATAGGATAGCAGATATATATTAAATATGGGTATTAGTAGAACTATGGTCATATAATTAAACATTTATTTTCTAAACTTTCATGTCACACACATATATAGTTAAACACATAACTCTTCAATGCATATGTATAACTAATAAGCAGGTCTGACAAACATGGTCTCAGATGCAATGAGCCCTCTGTACTATAATGACTGTAAAAAATACACTTGCAGCTCAACCTTCCCTGTGGCAGCTGGTCTAAGTTAATAATCACAGTAAAGGTGAACCAGGGTTCTAATATAGCATACTTTCAATTTTATTAATGCTTGTCCACTCAGTGTTAAAAAATAAAGAACAATCTAAATATAATCTAAACATAATTATAAATAACAATAACTATGTATAGCACTGGAGCTCATATTATGTGTGACTGAGGGTATACTGACAATTATGTTTCTGTAATTAAAATTGTTTTTTCTGGCCTTGGATGGACTTCATACTTCAAATAATCATATACACATATTTTATCAGTGTATAAAGCCACACAAAAATGTGTTAGGTCATAAAATGTATACACTCAATACATGTCTGCAAAGTTTAAGGAACTAACAGGTAGAGCAGCAAACAACCCATAAATGAATGGCAGCTGTCACATTACTTTTCTTATTTCATAAACTGCCTTCTTCTCTGTTTGGCATTGTTGCTCTCTGTCTAACATTGCACAGCATGGCTTTCACAGTTGTTTTTGTGTACTAGTTTTTAAAATGCGATAACATGAATTGGCGGGAAAACACTCTGTTGCTTTTTGACCTATACGGGCATAGCAGGAGCTAGAAGGGGAAATGCCCAATTTAGGGTTCAAAGGTAGGGTGTAAAGAAGTCCCGAATATTCATTGGACTACTTGTAAAGTGCCACAGCTGTAGTCTGTTGCAGGGGGTCTATACAAGGTCCCAGTATAAATCAGAGGCTTGGCATAGTCTGCCCAAGGCTATGTCCAGTGCGACTGGCATTCAGTGCACTGGAAAGCAATGCAGACACTCCTATAATGACCTGAAAAGGCACAAGCAGGATAAAAATGCTCATATCAATAATGTTATATACATTTAGTTAGATTGCTGAATGTATAAACATGAAAATCTACATGTGTACTGTTGACATGAATCAATTGAGTAGTATCTGTTTTTATACAGTACTTCACTGTAGTCAGTCCATCTCACATGTACAAAATTATCACATATAATTATTTAATTACATCATGAATACATATTTAAAAAATTAGGCTGAGCTAGATTCAAACCATATATCATATGTGATCAAAACAAGAGCTCATTGCTGTTACACCTGCTGCCACAGAGACAGCTAGGTAGCGGGTGTTTTTCTTCCAGTCAGTGCTGT
The DNA here is from genome assembly GCF_019279795.1 of Protopterus annectens. NCBI lineage: Eukaryota > Metazoa > Chordata > Ceratodontiformes > Protopteridae > Protopterus > Protopterus annectens. The sequence continues at coordinate 1,866,762,153 of NC_056737.1, forward strand.
CCAAAGTGTTGACTGCCATGCCTCTCTACTTAGCCTGTTTATGTGGAGGAAAGTGAACCAAAAAAGTAAGTTTCTCAATGAAGCAAAGAGATATAAATAAATAATTTGCTAATTTCATACAATGTATGACACATTTCTAATATAAACTAATTATGAACACTATGGAATCTGTTAGCTGTATCTACTGTAGTCCTTAAATGTGTATCTGACATGCTCAAACATTGCCACTAATTGTGCAATCTGTTCAAAGGTGCACTATGGAAAGTGCTTATTAGCATGTAATACAAATTTTTACTGCCCAGTTAGTCTTCATCCCATTAAAATTCATGTAAAACACAACCAAAGGGAAGGTATCTTTTAATGACTGAACACATATTTACACTGAGTCATGTGTTACCTGCACACATGCACTTGAAACTTGGTATGCCAGTACAAGTTCCCAGATATCAGCTATATTACATAAATAAATAGCAAAACTGTACTGTTACATACATTGCAACAGTATAATCTCATCTGTGCATAACTATTATTTAATATGTACACAGTACTAATTTTATTTTCTCGCAGAGATCTTTACTGAAATGTCTGTGTATTTTTATTTTTGAACCTGTATCTACTAGAAAACTATACTGAATACTTCTTTGTATAAATTTGCTAGCTGATATGTGTTCTGCATCTTACTATATGTATACTATTGTACTATGTAATTATTGTATTTTGCTTATATTTCTGTGGATCTTTTCTCCCTGGCCTCCTCTGAAAATGGGCTTCTGGCCCAGTTGGACTTTCCCGGTAAACACATATAAATAAATAAATGAATAAATAATTAAATTGTACACCTTTATAATGACAATAGACATTCAGATTGTCTTATACATGTACTAATGTGGACTGCAATTCTTCACAAATACAAACACCTGCATATGCAGTTTCATGCATGCTGATCACAAAAAAAAATGTGTATTTCTGTATGGGATTGGGACAATAAGTAAGTAATGTACATAGCTGACTGGGAAACAGCTGCATACTGGATGTCTTATTTCTGCTACATGCATTCCTGAAAGCTTTTTCCATCTAGTTTGACAAGCTGTCTCTGAAAGTAGTCAAAGTCAAAGTAATCTTTATTGTCATTTAGAACTACACACGTGTAGCCTAAACAAAATTTTGTGCATCAGCTCAATTCTTGTGATTACAAAGGAAAGTGAAACAACACATACAAGTAGAGGAATAAACATAACTAACAAATAAAATACTACACCCAATACATGCAAGAAAGAACAGAGGCAACTTTATTGTCATTTAGAACTGCACGTGTAGCCTAAATAAAATTTCATGCATCAGATCAATTCTTGAGATTACAAAGGAAAGTCAAACAATACATACAAATAGAAGAATAAACATAACTAACAGATAAAACATTACTCCCGATACACACAACAAAAGAGCAGAGACATTTACCAACACTCATATACAAAAAGAATACCCTCCCCTGAGTTAAATTAACTACCCTGTTGCAAGTAATACAAAACACACTACAGACTGAAACGCCTAAGTTATTTGCCTAATACTGCACTTGAGTGAGTTAAATAATACTGACTATTGATATAATAAATGAATATTGCACTTACTTGGAATATTTCTAAGTATATATTGCACAAATAAATAAAAATCCTTATGTGTCCAGACCCCTGGGACAAGTGTCTGAGTTCCGAAGTCTAATCACTGTAGGGTAGAAACTGTTACTGAATCTTGTAGTCCTGCAGTGGATGCTGCAATATCTCCTGCCTGATGCCAGATGCTTAAACAGTCCATGCACAGGATGCGTGTTGTCTTGTATTATTTTGGAGGCCTTTCAGATACTTCTTGCAGAATAAAGATGTTGTATCAATGGAAGATTGGAACCTGTTACCTTCTCTGCAACCCTGACCACTCTTAGCAGCACCTTCCTTTCTGTAACTGTATAGCTTCCAAACCATAGCGTGAAGTTGCAGGTGAGGATGCTCTCTATTCCATCTCTACCGAAGGTGGAGAGAATATGAGGAGGAAGCTTAACTTTTTTCAGTTTTCTTAAAAGTGGAAGCATTGGTTTGCTTTCTTGACCAGTTGACTGGTGTTTGCCTACCACAAGAGATCCTCTGATATGTGTAAACCCAGGAATTCCCTAGTCTTTACCCTCTCCATACTCTCACCATTGATCCTGAGCACTGTGGGATTTGTTCTCCTTTTCCCTGAAGTAGATGATAGTCTCTTTAGTCTTGCTGACATTCAGGTCAGTGTTGTTCCCCTTTCACCAACTGATCAGAGATGCCACCTCTTTCTCTGTATGCCATTTTATCCTTCTTTGTGATGAGCCCCACAACTGTGGGGTTATCAGCAAACTTGATGAAATGGTTGGACTTGTGCTTAGCATAGCAGTCATGGGTCAGGATGGTGAATAACAGTGGATGGAGAACACATCCCTGTGGAACCTTGGTGTTAATCATGATGCACTTTGATGTGTTCTTACCTGAACACACCCTCTGTGGTCTGTCAATCAAGAAGTCCAGGATCCCAGTTACAGAGATGTTTACTGATTCCTAAATGTGACAGTTTTTCTATCAGCTGCATTGGTACCACTGAGAGATGAAGTCTATGAATAGCATCCTCACATAGTTATTTTTGCCCTATAAATGCTCAAGGGAGATGTGTGGTGTTATTGATATGGCATCAGCCGTGGATCAATTAGCTCTGTACGCAAACTGCAGAGGATCAAAATCAGGAGGTAGGAATGATGAAAGATGCTTTATGATCAGCCGCTGAAAACATTTCATAGCAGTGTATGACAGAGCAACTGGTCTGTAGTAGATAGTGCTGTAGGGAATGGGTTTCTTAGGTAGTGGGATCATCTTAGTTTCCTTGTAGCATGAGGGTACTTTTGCCATCTCAAGAGAGGTGTTAAATAATTCCTTGAGCACTGTGCATAGTTGATTCTCACAGTCTTTTAACACCTTGCCCAGTATGTGTCTAAGCTAGTAGTCTTCCTGGGGTTCACTCTCCTTAGTTCTCTTCTTACCTTCTCTGTGCTGATGCTTAATACTGCATCCTTCTCATGCTTTAGTGACAACCTGTTGTTTCTTTCCTCAAATCTACCAAAGAAGATGTTCAAACTGTCCAGGAATCTGATGCTGTCCTCACACTGTGCTGACCTGATTTTGTAGTCAGTGATCTCCTGTATGCCTTGCCATAGTGTCCTTACATCCTTCATGTCTTCAAAGTGTCTCTGTACCTTTCTGCCATGCTACCTTTTAGCCTCCTTTATACCCCTCCTCAGATTACCTCTTGCTACACTTAGGGCTGTTTCATCCTTAGCCATCTAAGCTGTGTTTCTCTCCTTCAGAAGCTCCTATACCTTAGGCATGAGCCATGACTTCTGGTTAGCTCTAATAGTGATACCCTTGGTTATTTGTTACCCCGTCAACACAGTTTAAAATGTATGCCATCACTACCTCAGTGTATTCATCAGTGTTCAGATGCTGATTCACTGTGGCTGCCTCCTTGAACATATCCCAGTTGGTTCTTTCAAAGCAGTCTTGGAGGTAAACCTAAACATTGAAAATACAACAGGAAATAGTACATTCACACTTTGCATAATACTCTCATAACAGGGTATGTTAACCACATTATATAATGATTATGGCATCATCTATAAAGACCACTATAGAAAGGCAAAAACATACTTCAGGGGTGTTGCAGTCATTAACTACTGTGCCTTGCAGATGGGAACAAATTACTTACATGCATGTTAAGTAGGACAGCAGTCACATTATGTGTGTGTCTCTATGCATGTGTAAGTGTGTGTGCATAGTCAGAGGGACATCAGTCTGTATCCTACTAACATCAATCCAGTCCTATGCAGAACTAATATCTTGACATTTGAACATGGCTACCCAGCCATTTCATGCAGGCCTCACATCTTCTCATAAACATCCAGTGAAGATGTCATCCTCTAGAAATTGTCCAGCAGCATTGCAAAAGTCAGACTTGTGATGTGGTACCTGTGTTAAATACTGAGTTCCCTAGCTGGAGTACCTAGTTACGTAGGCAATCTAATCTCACTGCAGTCAACTGGTGTGTGTGTCTGCATCTAGACAGAGAACTGTAACTGTGTATCCTACTGTCAGCAATCCAGTCCCATGGAGTACAAATATTCTGACAGTCATACATAGTTACTCATCCATTTCATACAGGCCTCACAACATCGTCTCACAAACATGCAATGATGATGTTGAACAGTATAAGTTGTCCAGCAGCATTATAAAAGTCAGACTTCTGCTGTGGAATTTGCATTAAATACTTACATCTCTAGCTGGTGTATCTAGTTAGGTAGGGGTTCTAATCTCATTGCAATCAACTGGTGTTTGTGTGTACTCAGAACAGCATGAATCTTTATCCTGCAGTCAGCAATCCAGTTCCATGGGGAGAAAATATGTTGGCAGTTGTACATGCCTACAAATCCTTTTCATACAGACCTGACATTTTCTCATAAACCTACACTGCTGATGTCATCAGCTAAAAAGTGTTGTCTGCCACTCAAAAAGCCAGACTTGTGCTGTAGCACTTGTGTTAAGTACTGTGCTCTAGAGATAGTTAAGTAGGGTTTCTACTATCTCTGCAGTCAACTAGTGTGTGCTTGTGTTTAGTTGGCTGACATGCAAGAAACCATTTTAGAACAGCAGGTGACACACTCCTACTACCATCTTCTTCTCACAAACATACATTGCTGATGGCATCCGCTATAAAGTGTTTCCTGCCACTCAAAAAGCCAGACTTGTGGTGTGACACTTGCATTAAGTACTATGCTCTGGAGATGGACAGGCATTCTACCATCAGGCAGTTAACTGGTGTGTCTGTTTATGTTCAGTTGGCTCACATTCAAGAGACCATTTTAGAACAGCATGTGAGACAATCCTACTATCATCTTCTTCTCACAAACATGCACCGCTGATGTCATTAGCTGTAAAGTGTTGTCTTGACACTCTAAATGCCAGACTTGTGCTGTGGCACTTGCATTAAGTACTGTGCTCTGAATATAGTCAGATAAAGGTTCTACTCTCACTACAGTCAACTGATTTGTGTATGCCTTCGACAATGAGGAAGGTGAACATGTTAGAATGGCATGCAAGTCCACAGCTGTGTCAGACACACCTCTGAACATCTTCTTATCTTCTTGTAACATACATTGATGATGTCATCCTGTATAACATGCACTCTGACAGTATTCAAGTAAAACTTGTTTTGTGGCAGTAACATTAAGTACTGTGTTCTCAAACTTCTTGAACTAGATGTTTAGGGGTCCTAATCTGACAGCAGTCAACTTGAATGTGTATAGTTTCAAACATTACTTTTCACTCAGTTTCACACTGAAATGTGACTCCCCATCCTTGTCAGACACTCCTCTCAACATGTTCTTCTCAGCATACAATACTGCTATTGTACTCCATAAAGTGCAACATGACAGTGTTAAAGTCAGACATATGTGGTGGTTCTAGTGTTACATTGCATAGAAATTATATTCTATACCTACACAGGTGTAGTGTTCAAATCAGGCCCAGTCTGCTGCTGTGCCCAGTCTGCTGCTGTGTTAGTGGTTGATGGTAAATTACTGTCATTGTATAATCTTGTGAATCGCTATTCATTTTACTACCACTTAGGGGAACCTTTAATGTAGCTCCATGTATCGACCATCCTCTTTTTTTCATCAGATCAAATGACATTCTTCCTGCAGAGGAGTGGCAGATGTCATTATGTCAAATCTGCATGCATGTGAAGCAGAGTCATTCCATGAGCCTCTACAAGCCATCTCCAGAGCACTAAATGTGTGATTGCTAATTCTGTCAAGGTGTGGTGCACATGGCACATATGGGCAGTGGCAAACAATGGGCACATACACACATAGCCTTACTATCTTCCATTGTATAGTTATATGGAGTTTGTTTTAAATCGTAAAATAATGGCCTGGAATTTATGTGATGCTGTCCATTAGTTTACTAATGTCATATGACCCTCTGAACATTTCACATGTCAATGTTGTTGTCATCAACATGTGCTTTGTTGAGGTGTGGATATATGGTAAGTGTACAACAGGGTATTACCCTCTGTGATGTGATGTAATTTATTGATGGCTGCTGCTGACATTTGATTACATGTTCCTTCTGTAACAGCTATAGTAATATGCCTGCTGAGAACTGTTGATATGGGATGATGCTATGTATATTGTTGGCTTAGTAAGGCATTTATTTTTGTAGTGGAACATATCAGCATTATACACAGTTCTCATTCAACCATCACAGTGACACTTACAGTATGGCACATGTGTGTATGTGTATACCTACCAACAGTAAATTTGCTGTGACATACACCAATATAAATTCAAACTGAATACATGATACACAAGTCATGTGTTATCGTCATGTTGTGATATACACAAAAATATCAAATGTTTTTATTCAGTCGCAACCTTGTGGAATTCATTATATGTGTAATTGTGTGGATATTCCTAAAGATTATTGAGGTGGTCACCAGCACAATTTTGTGACTATCAGCTTTTGTGTCAGTAACTGTTCTGCATTAGCCACAACCAACTCATTTTAATGTGTCCTTATATGGTATCAGGCCACTCAAATACAGCTTTCCAATTAAGAACATATAGGCATATGTTGTGCAGTTGATGTAATTACATGACGTTGCTAGACCTTTATGACTTTTTGAAAAGTATCACTGAGTAGCATGTGATGCATAATCAAGGATGTATTTAGAGGTGTTGCACAAATCATTTATTTAAATACGTGTGAAATGTTAAGGAGAATACACAACTAAATGAAGATATGTTTTGGGATACTACCAGCCATACTCAACTGGAAAAAATAGAGAATCTGGTAGTTGACAGTTTGTCTCACACTTCACCCCCCCCGTCGCCACTGGCCATTGGCCAAATTATACATGCAAACCTTACTTAGTTTATCTTCTCATTAGAGCATCTCATGTGTGCTAACAACACAGAATCAATGGACCCTGACAATATCCCATGTTGCCTGTAGTGTGACTTAAAACCTGACCTAGCAGACACAGTTGAATCCCCACTTAAACACAGCCTCCAGGCATTGTAGAAGGCTGTACAGCAGCAGTCATCCATCTGAACATTGGGGGAACATCAGACAATACATGGGATTATAGACTCATGATCGTGACTCACCTTATTTGCGAGGCAGACTACCGATTCATCATGGACTTTATCAAAAAGGACACAGATAATCTCCCAGCTTTGCACCAAACCCATGTTTGATTTGTTATGGTTACATCACGTCTGTTAAAACTGTCTGATGTCTTCAAGAAGGTCACCAGAAACATGTATGAGGAAAACACTATCACCCTGCATAACTTGACTAGGCCAAGACATTTGACACAAATCCGCACCGTACCCTCATGCTACAGAGAAACTGTCTCAAGTGGGAATAAGCACCTACATCACCAAATGGATAGAGAAATGGATCAAATACAGGGCACATTATGTTGAAATGTGTGAAGTCACCTCTTTCTAGACTTCTGTCACAAGGTTCATACCCCAGGTTTCTGTACTACGCCCTTATTTGTTCATAATTTAAGTCTCAGACACCAAGACAAACTTAAATATCCTGTGTCTAACCAGCCTTTTGGACTACTACAAATTGTGGACAGTCACTGACTCCAAGATTTTTATTGGTATAATGCAGACAGTATTAACATACACACAGAATTGTTGCCAGAGCCATGGAGACACAGTAGATAAACACAAATTCATGGCGGGATTATTTCCTTTATGAAATCAAATACACCAGCTAATTACAATATAGACAACAAACTCCAATGAGCAAACCAACTGGTTTGTGACCTGTGTACTCAGGTAGATAGTATGCAGAACTTCCACTAGGATGTGCCCACAATGGTGACTAATCCCTTGTATATAGAACCACTCCTGAGTATATGCAGACATCCATTTCAAAGGACATTATAGTATCACTGTTCCCAGCCCTCATCATAGCAGTCATTGAGTCCAATGCATCTTTTTTGCACGTATCTCAGAACACATCTTCCAGAGATGATTTACTCAAGTGTATCACTTTTGCCACAATGAGCTACCACACATCTTTTCGGCTATATCTATGTATTCATTTTGCTCCATAACCATTAGGAGTTGACAATGCAGACCTTTTTTCAAGGTGTTATACAAGATGCATGTGTGGTACATGTTCATGTGATGCACCCAGTCAATACATACTTCACTGACAGCATTGATGGCATGGGTTACAGTTGTGGAAGTGGGATTGTGACATATATATATGCCATACAGACCTGTCAACTAGACAGGATTGATCATAATTTAAAATACAGGTGTGAGAGTGTCCCTCTTAACACCTCCAAAATATCTTAGTTATTGAAGAAGGTATGCTTGATTCCCCTTGTAGATTATTGACACATCATGACAGTTGTACAAATGTGTTCATGCTGAACTTGTGTACTAACTCACAATCACATATTTTATGTCAATGACACAGATGACTGTTGCTCATAGGTTCAAAGGTTGGTACTAGGCTATCGGCCCTAGGGCCTATACAAGCCTAGTCATAGCAATTCCCTGGATATTTCTTCCCACAATATTTACTTCCCTGGACCCCTGTCTAGTAGGGCGACTGACGTGATCCCCGGGGTGAATTTCCTATCTCCCATCCAATCATCAAGGTTCCTTTTGAAGAGGGCCAAGGAGGCACTCTGCATGACATGTATGGGGAGTCTATTCCAGAGTATGGGGAGTCTCTAGGTCAGGAACCTATCTCTCCAGCATGTTTTGTTCATTGTGATGATAAGGTTTAGATCCCCTGAGCGTCTGGCTCTGAGGGATTGGGATTTCTTTAAGTGGAGCATGTCCAACCGCTGAGGATTTGACATGGCCTTGTATGTTAAGCAGAGGTCGCTTCTGAGTAGATGATATGACACAGAGTATAACTGGAATTTTTTTAGATGGTCAGCATAGGGCATCTGCTTTAGGCCTGTGATTTTTTTAGTGAGATATTTCTGCGGCCTTTCCAGCTATTGCAGATGTCTTGTGAGGTACATACCAAATGGGGCATTGTACTCTATAATGGGTCTAATGAGGGATGAGTACAGTGGGACAATTACCTCCTTTTTTCTGGATGAAAAGCCCTTAGTGATGAGATGTGCCACATAGAAGGATTTCCTGACTGTTGTGACGATGTGGTTATCGAAGGTGAGACCACTGCCCATCTGTGTCCCTAAGTCTCTCATCACACTTTCAGTGTTTAGTGTACTGCCACCTATGTGATAATTCATGGGTATATGTTTTTTCCCAAAGGGGATAACTATACATTTCTAGGCATTAAGCTTGAGCCCATGGCTCTGGCACCAAGCATCTGTTTCTGTCAGGCACTTTTGTAGAATATCCGCATCATTTGGGTATTCAGTAATGGCTCCCAGTTTGCAGTCATCTGCAAACTTTTTTAGTCAGAGTCCCTTAGTGTTGGCCTGTACTTCAGAGAAGTAGATGCCAAACAAGAGCGGTCCCAGGACTGAACCCTGAGGTACTCCACTTGTCACTTGTCTGGAGCTGGATTTGGAGGCGGCTACTTTTACAGTCTGGGTTCTATCTGCTATCTGCTGCCTGCTGTCTGCTTTGGATTTCATGAGTTAATGATTAGAAATCAGTCAAGATTTCCTAGAAAAGTTTTTAGATTGTTTGTGTTATACTTTGTTTTTGTATTAACGTGGCTAGATATTTCTCAGTAATGTTATTATGTCAAAGGATGTACAAAAGCTGTTGTTGATAACTAGAAGATGAAACATCATACTGAAGATGCTATTAGGATTGTTTGAAATGAGAAAGTTTAGTAGAGGGTGGACCTGATTTTAGGTTAATGTCTGTATGTTACAATGAGAGGGGGTCAAGAAAGTTGAAGTTAAAGTCCATTAGAATTATAAGATTGCTGCAGTTGGATGCAGCTGTAATACAATTGCAGATATACACCTTGAACTTGGAGAAGGAAGAAGGTGGTGAGATATAGGGAACAGCAATGTGAGTTGTTTTTTTAGTAGATAAGGGAATTTTGATAAGTAGTCAGTTGAGTGAGAGTCAGCAACATATAATAGGTTGAGATGAGATATTTAAATGACAGAAGAATTCCAACACCTTTTTTCTGACCTTATTCCAGTGGCACTGTGTGGATTACCTCAAAATACCATTAAAACCTTATGTGGGTCAGTTTCCTTTAATAGTTTTTGGCTGTTTAAACTACTCTCGCAGCTTCACCATTTGATTGTGGATAGTGAGAGCTTGACAAAGTATGAGAAAGACATTACTGTAATCAGCATCACTTTGTTGAAATTCAGTGGACACAAACTGCGTATCACTGGTATACCATAATTTGAGAATATAGTTTTGAATATGACCATTGTTTGCTTGTTGAAGCTGGTAATTAACTATGACATTTGACATTTTATAGTTCAGACTTGAATAACTGTCCCCAGCAACACAATAGTTTTTGCTTTTAAATTTACAGAAGTCAGCAGCTATCCTTTGCCAATACTTTTGTGGCAATTATTTTGGCATTACAGCTTCATATCTCTGTAATGGTTTATGCATTATATAGAACTGTTATTTTGTTACTAAGGTGGTAATTTATTGTTTAACATTGACCACTGTATGAGACAAGTTGCCATAATGGTTGAGGTCAATGCCTTCGAAGCACAAGTTACAAGGGTCAAGCCTAACCTGCAACCAATGCCCGTATGATGTTTGCATATACTCCCCATGTATTTGTGGTGGTCCTGCCACTGCCCAAAAATAAGTTAGGTCTCAGGTAGACGTCCTACTAGGAAAGGAAAGGGCATTGAGTTAGAATCAACAAGTGCAAAGTCATTTCCAGTGAAGCAGTCACACTGCAGCATAAACCTCTGGTTGCCACAATCAGCTGCAAGCAGTGGTCAGAGAAAGAACTAAGGTCAACAAAAACTAGGCTGAAGAGCTAGAAGTTTGCTGGAAACAAAGTACAGCAATTCAAGGAATTACTCAGGGAATTAGAACCTCAGACCTGAGGAAGAACAGCAAATAGGTGAAATGGAAGTAGAATGAACCTTAAAAACAGTATGTGTAAACACTATAGAACAGATATGCAGCAGAGCCAGGTATGGAAGCAAGGTACATGAGGAAAGCTGGAGGTGGAATGCAAATGTACAGGAAGTCATCAAAAGAAAAAAAAGAGTGCAGGAAAAAGTGAGAGATAGAAAGGAGAGGCCAAGCCAAGAAAGAATTCTGGTTGACTAAAAAAAAGAACCTAAGGGAAGAGTTGCAATAGCAAATAACAAGACATAAGTTGCAGTCTACCAACTTCTGAAAAGTGGATGGCACAAAGAAACAATCAGATCGTAATAAAAAATATAGTCAGACACCCTTTGTAAGGCATGCCAGCAACAGCATGCTTGCCAGTCCACATAAAATAAATGGCAGATGGAAGGAGTATATCCAGCAGCTTCTGAATGAAGAAAACCCCACAGAAGCTGTACTGTCTCAGACACAGTCTAAGATGAAGGAAGAAGAGAAGCCTACACTAGAAGAAGTAAGAGCAGCATTAAAGAAAATTATGTCAGGGAAATCAGCAGGATCAGATGAAATCAGAGCAGATATGATCAAGATGTTAGGGGTGAGATAGGGGAGAAGTGGCCCATGGGGCTATTCATAGAAGTATGTAGAGAAAGGCATATACAAGAAGACGCATACTAGTACCAGTGTACAAGGACAAAGGGAAAATCCACAGGTGTGGACAGTACAGAAGTATTACACAACTGTTACACTGTATACATGTTCTATAGAGATTGTTGATAAATGAATACACAGAGTAGTAGAAAGTAATATAGAAGAAGAGCAGTTCAGATTAAGCACAACCAGCCAGATGCTTGAAATGAAGCATGTAGCTGAAAAGAAGCTAGAGATGAGGAAACAGTCCAGCTAGATATTCCTAGGCTTGGAGGACGCAAATTACAAGGTCCCAGTAAAGATGAGTTGGGAAGTTCTGCCATGTTTCAAAGTCCCAGAAATATTGGTAGAATTAGTCAGCTCTCATGGAAGAAGTTTCTGATAACTGCTATGAATAACGTCTAGTAGAAAGCCTTCATGTAATATCACTTGCTACTTGTTCACATTCTTTGATGGCTGAACGCAATCAAAAGGTTGTTAATTATTCTATATGGGACGATGATTACCAGATGCTTAGAATAAGATTGGAAAATTAACAAAAAACTGTTAGCTAGCTGAAGTAGATTTCCTATAAAAGGGTCTGCAGGAAGCAACTTTCAATAAAATCCTAATATCTAAAAAAATGACAATAAAAAAATACCCAAAATGTGTAAATGTTCTACAGGAAAAAAACATCCAAATTACATTGGCCACTTTCAAAAATCTGTTAAAGTTATTCAAGTTTCCCTGGCCAATGAGTAACAAATCATTGATATAATAGAAAAACAGATGTATCTGTCTACAAATAATGTGAAACTAGGTCAGAGGACTGCTTCTCAACCTTCTCTGTGAAAATATTACTATGGGTGTGCTCTAGAAGACACTTGAAGAAGCTAGTCCAATTTCAGAGTTGCACCAGAGCACTGGTTAACTGACTCGCTCAGTGTGGCAGACAGCTGGTAAATGCAGGCTGAAGGTACCAAACTGAGATGCAGCTTGTCAACAGCTCAAAGCTTAAACTTCTGCAGTAACTGCCAGGCCCACTGTGATAATATTCTTCTTTCTAAGACTTGCCAAAAAAAGAAAATATTATTGGGAAAATAAAACAGTAATAATTATTTCACATTTATTTTATTTTATTTTATTTTACATTTGTTAACTGGGCTAGTCCAACTGGATATATTTCCATTTTCAGTAGAGGCCCGGGGAGAAAAGCTCCACATGAAGAAAAGGCAATTTATAATACAAAAACAGTAAATAATAGAGTACAATGTCTGGTTCAGTATAAAAATTCTACATGGAAATATTCTAAAATGCATAGCCTATGGAGAAACAAAGGGTAATAAAAACATTTTAGAAGGTGAAAGAGGAAAGGAAAAGAGAAAGACATTCGTAGTAAATATACAAGAAAGGGCAGTAGAAAAGAAGGAGGGTAGAGATAAATTAATATGCATACAGCATGAATAGGGAAAGTAGTAGAAAGAGAAAGAACCTAATTAGGTCATAGGTAGAGTCCGATTAACAGAGTAAGAGGGAGAATTAGGAGAGGAGAAGTCAGAGAGAGAGAAGAAGGTGTGATAACCATATATTTTAATCTGGGTTAAAGCAAGAGCATAACCAGTGTTTTTTGAGGTGAGTTTTAAGTTTTTGTTTGAAGAGAACTGAGGATGGAATGGAAGTTAGTTCGGTTGGAAGATGATTCCAGTGTTTACCAATTGTATTAGAGAAAAGGGAGTCACCGGCAGAGTTATTAGCTTTGGTTAAGGTTATTAGAAGTTTGTTAGAGGAGCGAAGAGAAGTAAGGTTGGTGTAAGGAGTAAATAGGTTAGAAAGTATAGGTGTTTTGTTAGGATTATAGAAAATCCTATGTGCAAATGTAAGTTGAGAAAGAGACAGTGTGTTTCTTAGTTCTAGCCAGTGAAGCTGCTGTAGGTTCAGGCAATGGTGAGTTCTATATGGATTTCCAGTAACAAATCTGGCTATACTATGATAAGTGTTTGCCAGTTTAGAGAGATTGTTTTTCTTTAGGTTAGTGTATATAGGTGATGCATGGAGAAGAGTGGAAATAAGGTGGGAGTGAGCTAGTGAAACTTTGGCAGTAGGAGTTAAGAACATTTTGATTCTATAGAAGGAGCCCAACTTTCTGTTGACTTTTTTGATAGTATTATTAATGTGACTGTCAAAGGTAAGGCTGTTATCGATTGTAACACCTAATAACTTGGTGGTAGAGTCAGGTGAGATGAGGGTACCATCACTAGAAGAGATAGAAAATTCTAGCGGGGGAGATCTAGAAGTGGGTTTAAAGAGAAGGAGTTTGGTTTTTTAGCATTCAGGAGTAGACAACGTTTTAAGAACCATGCTTCTACTGTGTGAAATACATTTTGTGTAATTATTTGTAATTCAGAGATGGTTTTAGCAGAGCAAATAAGTGTGGAATCATCTGCGTATTGAATGCAGGTGGACTGGGGTATAGCTTCTTGTAGGTCATTTATGAATAAAGAGAATAGAAGCGGTCCAAGAATAGAGCCTTGGGGGACGCCGAGAGAGATGGGGAGTAGAGAGGAGAGTTTGTTGTCCCAGAGGACTGCTTGCCTTCTGTTATTGAGGTAGGAGGCAAACCAATGGATAACTTTAGGTTCTAGGGAAATAGATTGAAGGATTTTTATGAGAAGGGGATGGTTGACCATGTCAAAGGCTTTGGACAGGTCAATGAACAGAGCTGATGAAAGAATATTGTTATTTCGATTTTTGTTGATGACGTCAGTGAAGGATAGGAGTGCCGTTGTAGTACTATGAAATGGTCTAAAACCATGTTGACAGTTAGTTAGAATACTGTGTTTTGTTAAATGATCCATTAATTGGTAGTGTATACATTTTTCCATAATTTTTGCTATCGGTGACAGGATTGCTATGGGCCTGTAGTTGGAGTATTCATTTGAATTTCCAGCTTTATGTAAGGGGATGATATAAGAAATTTTCCAAATATCAGGGATAGTTTCTTCGCTAATAGTTCTGTTTATAAGAATGGATATAGGATAGGCTATTTCTTTAGCTGCTTTTTGAAGGAATTCAGATGGAAGCTGGTCAGCTGAGGGGGTGCCAGGTTTAAGTTTTTGGATACATTTTTGGATGAAGGTGGTAGAAATAGGTTGTAATAAGAAGGTTGGTAGGGTAGTGGATGAGAGATCAGGGATGCTAGAGCTATCAAAGGACAGGTGTGAGGCCAAAGTGTTAATAGTGTTGATAAAAAAGGAATTAAAGGTATTGGCAATTTCAGAGGCTGATATATTATCTGAGTTAATGGGGGGGGGGAGTTGTAGTTTGATCAGGGCGGATAAGTCTATTTAAGTTATTCCAGAATTTACAGGGGTTGTTATGATTTACTAGCTGAAGATTACTATAGTATTTATTTTTGTCAGAGAGTATGTCTTTTTTGGTACTATTTCACAAAAATCTAAAGGTCTGTTGATCTGAGGGAGATTTAGTGGTTCTCCATTTGCTCCAGGATTTGTTTCTAAGTAATAGTTTTTGTCTTGTTTCCTTAGTAAGCCAGGGAGCTGGTTTTGATTTAATTCGGGTGGTGCGCTTTGGTGCATGATTATCAAGGATTGATAAGAATTTGTCATTAAAGTATTTAACGGCTTCTTCAAGTGGGAGGGATTTTAGAGGCTTCCAATTACAGGCATTAAGTTCGGCTTTAAATGGGAGAAGATTAAAATGTTTATTACTACGTGCGATTCTAACCATAGGGGGAATAGAGGTGTTACTTTTTTGTCTTATGATGTATGTTAAGGTGTGGTCACTAATATCATCAGGCAAAGTGACAGTTTGATATGCTAGTTGTGGTTTGTTAATTAGGATCCAGTCCAGTATACTTTCTTTTTTGCTAGGTTTATTGATCCTAGTTGTGGTATTAATTGTCTGAGTGAAGCCGTGTAGATTAATATGCATGGCTGGGTTTATTGAGTTAATGGCGGACCAGTCAAGGTTAAGGTCTCCTAGTATGATAGTTTCTTGTGGGTATGTGGAAGATACCCAATTAAGGATTTTTTCAATAATAGAAGAGTTTTTTCCAGGAGGTAGATAGATACAGATGATATAGATTGATTTGTGTGGATTTAGTTTCAGTTTGGAAATAAGGAGTTCGGCCTTAGTATCTTCTTGTGGATCATAGTGTATTAAGGATACTTGTAGTTTGGTCTTAAATAGCAGTGCTACACCCCCACCCTTGTGGGTAGTGCGATCTAGTCTAAGGATGTTATAGCCTGGGGGAATAATTTCGCTATCTTTAGTATGGGGCTTTAACCAGGTTTCAGTTAGACAGAAGATGTCAAAGGAGTAATAATCAAGAAGAGAGTGAAGAAGAGTAAGTTTATTATTGACACTTTGGATATTGAGATGTCCAATAAGTAACGAGTTTGAACTAGAGTTAGATGCTAGAAGGGTGGAGCTTGAAGTAATGGGATTTCTGTCAGAAGAGGTGTTAAAGGGCCCAGGGTTAGGATGTATATCTCCATCTTTAGTGGTTGAGGGGATGTATGGTGAGAGAGGTTTACAGGAGAAGATAGATAGGTATTTTAGTCGTTTCAAGATGGGATGATTAGATTTTATATGGAACAGCCAATGATATTTGGCTAGGAGGTAAGAAGAAGTAGATGTGATATTTAAGTGAGTTAACTTGTGAGATGCAAGTTCTGAGGCTGTTTGTTTGAGAGAATAGGTAATGTGGTGATTACTGTTTTGTTCATAAGAGGTAAGAAGATAGGGTAGTAAGAGAAGTAGGAAATGAAAAAGCAGGAGTAGTAGTTTAGTAGTGATAGTGTTAGTGTTAGGGGTTTTGGATAAGGTAGTATGAGGTTTGAATGACATAGTGAAGGGTAAGTGAGGGTTACTTAGGTGCAGAGGTAGACACTAAAACTATGGTATAACTAAGGAAGGAGAAAAGGAGAAAGATTAGAAGGTATAAGTGAAATGTGTAGGGGTGAATAGGGAAGAATTGAGAGTATGCAGGGTAGTAGGTAATGTAAAGAAGGAGGGGTTAGGCCGAATGGAAAGTTAGTTAGGATAGGTGTGGTGTAGGAGGGGGTGTGGTGTAAGAGGTATAAATGTAGAGGTGCGTGGGGTGGGTGGGATAAGGGGGTAGGGAGGGGAGCGGAGCGGGGCAGAAACAACCAGTGGAGAGAGCGTGGCCAATCAGCCCAGCAAGGGAGCTACAGCACAAGGAACTTGGCCAGGTAATAGTAGTGAAATGTATGGAAGGAATTACGGTGTAGGTGGTACAGGAAAATAAGGAAGACAAGTGATGTACAAGAAGGTGGCTAGTTAGGGGTAGAAGATAGGGAGTATAAGTCTAGCAGCAACCTAAGTATAGGATACAGGCAGTGCAGAAAAGCAGTAGCTTGGTAGGAGTAGAAAAGCTTAGACCAAAGTGAAATGAAAGAAGAAAGAGAAAGGAGGGATAAGTAAGTTATGAGAGGTTGAAAGACACTGGAAATATCAGGCTTTCGAGGGAAAGGTGAAGAATAAAGTAGGGAAAGAAAAAGAAAAATGGAATATTGTACAGGCAAAAGGTAACTAACAGAGGGGGGATATAATAAAAGGGTGTTAAGCGACCTTGGGGGGGGGTCCACGTGAGTGCCGCTCGCGTAAGTTTACCATAAAATTAACAAATGAGTAAAAAGGACATACATCAATTATGCTGAGAGGCTAGTGCGTGAAATGAGCACTAGATAGGTGATAGGAGCACTTCCAGGGTAGCCACGCTAGAAAGGCCTGCCTTGAGGTTAAACGGAGACCAAAATTATTTGTACACCTGGGATAGGGCAATCCAAAATGGAGCGTTTGGGCTTCCACAGCTAGAAGAAAAAACAAGGGAGAAAGCAAGGTTAAGGCGAAGTGGTAAATGGCAATTACAAAAGTTAGATAGGTGAGAGGAGAGAAAGAGAAGTAGAGTAGGCACAGGGAGAGGTGAAAAAATCAAAGCACACAATCGCAGGTAGCAGTTACAAGGTACAATATACTAGCACAGATAACCAGAGGCAGAACAACTATGCACACAGTATGAAGTCATTTCAATGCATAAGCGACATCATTTGTAATCATTGAAAAAGCAGGTAAAAGTAGATTAAGTATTTAGGACACACAAATAGCAATCATGTATAACTTAGAGACAAGTGTACGAAAGCTAGGGAGTATACAACGGAATTGGCGTTATCTGTGATAACAGCAGTTTACAGAAAAACCACCCTTTCCGACACAGTAACCAAAGATAGGCGTTATCCACCCTTTCCGACACAGTAACCAAAGAGTCAGGTGAGCGTCATACAATGGTGGTATAATCTTTCTAATGTTAATATAGTGAAACAGGCAACTAACCAAACACAGATGTTATAG
Source organism: Protopterus annectens (assembly GCF_019279795.1). Lineage (NCBI taxonomy): Eukaryota > Metazoa > Chordata > Ceratodontiformes > Protopteridae > Protopterus > Protopterus annectens. The sequence goes on from NC_056737.1 coordinate 1,866,780,304, forward strand.
ATAAGGTAATAAACAATGAATTGAAAGGCTACTTTATGATAGCGGGCTGGATACAAGATAATAAAAGACTAAAACTAAGCTATACATCAGTCATCCGCATAGCGTTAACACACACCTATTCCAGGAGGTAGGTTGCACTACACTGAGATATGTGTGGCGCGGCAGAAAAAAGACCATTAAAGCTACAAATATAACTAGAACTACACAAAGAAATAAACACAGTCGCTAAGCGACATATCATGTATCATTCTGTAAATATAGTGGACGATAGCAAGGAAAAATGGAAACATGAGTAACTGAAGCAGATTAATATTGCATAGTTAAATCAACACTTACGAGCTGCAGCACACACGCAGACGACCAAGGGGATACAGACCAAGGAAGGAATGGGATTCAAAGATGGCGCCTAAAGGGGGAAGGAGATACTAATAGACTTGGACAGGGTAGGGGGGGAGGGGAACTGAGCGGGAAATCCAATTAGAGAGGGGGGCGGGAGTGGGGGGGAGGCCTATACTGGTGGAAACAATCAGTGGAGAGAGCGTGGCCAATCAGCCCAGCAAGGGAGCTACGGCACAAGGAACTTGGCCAGGTAATAGTAGTGAAATGTATGGAAGGAATTACGGTGTAGGTGGTACAGGAAAATAAGGAAGACAAGTGATGTACAAGAAGGTGGCTAGTTAGGGGGGAGAAGATAGGGAGTATAAGTCTAGCAGCAACCTAAGTATAGGATACAGGCAGTGCAGAAAAGCAATAGCTTGGTAGGAGTAGAAAAGCTTAGACCAAAGTGAAATGAAAGAAGAAAGAGAAAGGAGGGATAAGTAAGTTATGAGAGGTTGAAAGACACTGGAAATATCAGGCTTTCGAGGGAAAGGTGAAGAATAAAGTAGGGAAAGAAAAAGAAAAACGGAATAATGTACAGGCAAAAGGTAACTAACAGAGGGGGGATATAATAAAAGGGTGTTAAACGACCTTGGGGGGGGGGTCCGCGTGAGTGCCGCTCGCGTAAGTTTACCATAAAATTAACAAATGAGTAAAAAGGACATACATCAATTATGCTGAGAGGCTAGTGCGTGAAATGAGCACTAGATAGGTGATAGGAGCACTTCCAGGGTAGCCACGCTAGAAAGGCCTGCCTTGAGGTTAAACGGAGACCAAAATTATTTGTACACCTGGGATAGGGCAATCCAAAATGGAGCGTTTGGGCTTCCACAGATCAATTATGCTGAGAGGCTAGTGCGTGAAATGAGCACTAGATAGGTGATAGGAGCACTTCCAGGGTAGCCATGCTAGAAAGGCCTGCCTTGAGGTTAAACGGAGACCAAAAGTATTTGTACACCTGGGATAGGGCAATCCAAAATGGAGCGTTTGGGCTTCCACAGATCAATTATGCTGAGAGGCTAGTGCGTGAAATGAGCACTAGATAGGTGATAGGAGCACTTCCAGGGTAGCCACGCCAGAAAGGCCTGCCTTGAGGTTAAACGGAGACCAAAATTATTTGTACACCTGGGATAGGGCAATCCAAAATGGAGCGTTTGGGCTTCCACAGATCAATTATGCTGAGAGGCTAGTGCATGAAATGAGCACTAGATAGGTGATAGGAGCACTTCCAGGGTAGCCACGCTAGAAAGGCCTGCCTTGAGGTTAAACGGAGACCAAAATTATTTGTACACCTGGGATAGGGCAATCCAAAATGGAGCGTTTGGGCTTCCACAGGAGCTGCAGCACACACGCAGACGACCAAGGGGATACAGACCAAGGAAGGAATGGGATTCAAACTATTGCAATCCACAACCAAGGCGAAAAAAAAAAGATATACTGAAATAACCAACTTAAACTTAAAAAAAAAAAAAAACTTTATTCTAAAAAATCATGCCTCTAGTATCACAAGAAGTACCTTCAGGTGAAATAAATAAATGCATTTTAAAGAAAGCAAGATTCAAGACCTATATATAGTGCAATAATTATATCAGCTGAGACAGCCAATCAGGGGCTAAAATCAATAAAGGTATTTTAACAACTCTCCCATTTTCAGGAAGTAGTCAGGTCAGTTGGCTTGAAAGTGTTGCATTTCAAAACACAGACAATATCGTTTTACATCAAAGTATAATACGTCATAAGCATCCACATGTTAAAATATGCATCCTGAAAATTAAAGGTATTTCACTAAAAATGGTGTGGGGCTTTTTCCTTTGTGTTTTTTATTATCTGTACAACTTTCCTACAACTCAGTTTTAAATGCTTTACTATTGCACTGCACTCTTTGTGATTACAACACTGCTGTGCCCTTGCTTCTCATAGCCCTACATATCTCCATTAACACTCCATCAACCAACTCCCTGCAGACAAATTCTGTTATACTATGCACTTTGTTGCTCTCTTTCAAAAAGAATCTTAAGAAGAAAGATGAAATTATTATCTGCTATGGTACATCAGCCTATGATAAAGTATTGCAAGGTTCTATATATATTATCAATATGACTTTTGAATTACTTTATAGACAGACTGCTTGTTATTGAAATCTCACTGTTTAAATTTGGTGGGTATGATGGATTGTAACTGCCATGAAATTCACGTATAGTTTCTACACTCATCTATAACCTGCAACAATAAATGACTTTGAAGTGATTATTTTTCTTTGGGTTCATAGGATTATAGGAGAATACTAAGTTATCTTCCTTGAGGGACAATTTTAAGTCTAGCTGATAAGCAAAGGTCAGAATCAAACTCTTTTCATTGTGTCTATGAGGTGAAGAGCTTAATCATTATGACACCCCCCTCAAAAAAAAAAAAAGATTGTGACAAATGGCGTTCTAGGTGGCACAGTAGTGCAGTGGTTAACATTACCGCCTCACAGGAAAAGGTTCTCTGGTTTGATTCTCTGCTTGGGTGCCTTCTATTTGAAGTCTGCATGTCCTCCCTGTGTTTGTGTGGGTTTCCTCCCACATTCCAAAGATGTGTCTGTGGAGCATTTTCCCCAGGTCTTTGCTGAAAATAGGCTCTGTCCTAGTTGTACTTTCCCAGTCAACAAATGTTAAATAAATAAAAATAAAATAAAATTGTGACTCCCTCTGTAAAAGCATCTGTCAACTGGATTCAAATGCTGTATCACCTGTCTTCACTCTTTATGATCAATGCTCTTACACTTTGAGCCACAGGGAATGTTCCCACCACCACCAATAAGAAAAAAAAAAGGCTTCTCTCTCTCCAGTTAATACTACAGTCGCAGCAGATGCACAACTTCCAAATCAGTTGCCTTCCCTAGCAGGTCTGTGATCTTCTCATTGGCTACGTGCTCCTCAAAGGAAGTCAATGTGTATGAAAATTCATGATGTAACTAAAACCTATTCACAATATCTAAGAGCTAGGAAATGTATAAGCTATGTTTATAAATGTAAAGGAAATTGCTGCAGCAGGATTTTTGAGGCAATATATTGCAGAACATGGAAAGTCGTGGCTGTCTAGTAGAGGTACAGTGCCGTGTATTTGCTTTTGAAATGCAGACTAACTTTGCAGTACTGTAAAACTGTGTAGCTAAAGTACCAATACATACTACACTTCTACTTCTAACTGCAAAGTGCTCTATTCCAGGTTTTGTATAGCTTTACTCGGTGAATGAAATACTGGAATGTCATTATATATCAACAGCATGCATAGAGTACTTTGATAAATACTTTATATATTTACATTATTCCACTGATGTGTAGAAAGATTTCTAGGTAAACTCTATTCGTATAAAGCTAATCTAGCATCTCTTCCAGCAGCACAAAGCAGTTAGCTGACACACTTACCACTTCTTCCCAAGAGTAGCCTCCTGGATGCAATTGTTATCAAACATCAAAGGCACTTCAGTGGGTGAGCGGAGCTATGTAGTTAAGTTAATGTTCTCTCTCTCTCTCTCTCTCTCTCTCTCTCTCTCTCTCTGTCTCCCCTACTTTCCATCTAATATTTAACAGTAGCATTCACCTGCAAGCCCTGTGCTAAACAACACAATTATAACCTTGCCTCTGTATACCATTTATTGATTTATTTTCTCTTTTTTGTAGATTCTACCCCTCATAACAACAGCAATCATCATCATTCATTAACACAGTATGAGGGTACAAGTATGCTAGTCATCCTAGTGACAGATTTTCTCCAAATAAAAACTGCAATTTATGTGAAAACAGCAATACAGTTTTAATTATTAACTGCATACTCCAGGGGTTTATACAACTGATCGGGTGCTGCACAAACTCCCCCACAGCTGATCATATTCAGGGTTGTCTCAGCCCTACTTGTTTATATCAGCTGTAAGCCCTTATATGATATTTTAATCCAGACCAGTAACAGGTCTGACCATCCTCTTTATATTAGTGCTCACTCCTGTCTCTCCTTTGTCTATCCCATTTCAACAATCTAGGTCCTCTGAGGTCATTCTAGCACAATTACTTTGTGTACATAAATATAGTTTAAAGGCAGAAATAATCTCTTATGCAGATTTCTGAGTGATAACTCTCAGCTTCTGTCTTTTTCACACCGAGTACACCCACGCTGTTTACTTCTGCTGGTTTGGTAGTAGTGTTTCCTGCTTTGCTTTTGCTTCACCCCCACCACCATACATTCCCTGTTTTGCTCACCTCCCACCCAACCCCCACATCATTACATTTATAGGACCTGTTCTCTACCCAGAACTCCATCTATTCCCACCCCTCATACACATGGCTGCATGCATACACACACATATAAGGCATACCCAGTTACAGTAGTACACCCACAACTCTTAAAACATCAGTCTGCAAATAAGCATTTTAACCTCTTCCCTCCCTTATACTTACTAACTGATCCCATGCCACCCCAAGTGATAGCAAATTACTCCATTTCCTCACTCATCTATCAGCTATCAGATCTTAACCCTCCTATTTTCTATACCTCAGTGTTTTACCTCCTCTCTTGCTGATTTATCTGTCTACAAAATACATCCACCATTATACCTTTATCCCTCCAGCAAATGTTATCACATTTTCCTGCACTAATTCCATCAGCCACAGTCCACTTCCTGTCCTATTTCACATCCCTAACAATCCTCCTCTGCTTCATAGCACATAAGATGTATTACCTACCCACACAACATTTTATGCTAGCTTTAATACTCAACATACTCACACACTCCTCCTCAAATCATATCCATCTTCTCTCCAATGATTTTCTAGTCTACTGTAACAATATTACTCACAAAATCCCCATATATCTCCATAGCTCCATAACAGCTCCTACATAGACTTCTTTTAATGTAAAATTTATTGCAGCTTCGCCCATCCATGCCAAAACTCATCCTAGAACCAGAATAAAATAAAAATCTATATTCACCCTATATCCTCTGTCCACCCCCCAAAATAAAACTCTGTGGTGATATTATCCCTGTATTTTCCACCTTTGCACCTATATACCCAGTGTAAAACTCAGCCTACACTAAAATTTGATCATTTCAACCAAGCATGCATCAGTAAAAACAACTGACCTTCAAGAGTGGTTAAATACCTGTACAACAGACATCCTAACGATCTTTGAAACGTGGCTGAAGTCAAGCACCATATATAGAATCAAAATGCAAAAATCAAAATGCAAAAAAAGTGGTAGCATAGCTATACTGTATTCTAACCCAGTCGAACTCTCTCTCTCTCTCTCTCTTTCTTTCTCTCTCTTCCCAAATACACCCCCCACCTACAATAATGCAGATATGTATCCTCCCTACTCAGACTAAATGACAGAAAAACTATATGTATCATAGCTCTGTATATATCCCACCTGATGATAACACACACATTAGAAAACCTTCTCTCCTGGACTACATCAAATATTCACCACAAAACAATAATCCTTTTTTATATTTGCTTATATGCTTGCTTATATGTTCTCTCATATATGTACTGTTATATGGAGCTTTTCTTCCCGGGCCTCCACTGAAAATGGACCTGTATCCAGTCAGACTTTTCCGGTTAACAAATGTAAAATAAAAAATAAAATAAAAAAATAAACAAAGATTGGTTCTTCCTCACATCTGACTCTCCCTCAGTGTCACTAAACTTATGCAGTTAATCAGAACTCATTCATACTGCAACCAGGCTTGACAAGGCAATAAGAAAAAAATCAACACTAGACTGGTTTCTAATAAAAAAAACTTACAGAAATGTCATCTTTGGGCACTTTACCAGATACGTTTAGTAATCATCTACCAGTCTATGATTTTAGACACACACTCCTCAACCAAAGAAATAGCATTTTAAAGAAGTAATAAATCTAACAAACGTTAATAAAGAAACATGCTTAACCATTCTTTCTTCTATAAACTGGAGTACTTTCAAAACCTTTCTCCTAGATAATGCAGTCCACCTCTTTAATACTACCTTCTTTGATGTTTGAAACAAACTGGCAACCATACACAAAAAGGGAGTCAAACAAAACACTCTCCTTGGGCTATGTTTAACAACCAAAAAATTAATGCAGGATAGGGAAAAGGTATAGAAACAGGACAAGTGAAAATACAAGATCTCCAAAACTTCAGACAGGTTTGCAAACAAACAAAGTAAAAGTTGAAAGCAATAAAATAAATCACTATTTTAAACTACAAAACAATCACCAAAAAAAAATTCTGTTTCTTTCTGTAGCTCAATTAAAAAAACTTTTGTCCTCTAGTAGAATAGAGAGACCAATCAATACCTAGGCATTCACCCAGACAATATCACTTACTTCTTCAATGACACCACACAAGACCCAAATGTAGTGAAAGTTTGAAACATGAGGAGAATAAATCTGAGATGACTTCTCTGCTTAATCTAGCAGAAGCATATCGGCGTCAAGCAGGAATGGAAATCAAACCAGAAGTAGATAAAAAGCAGGCAGCAACTGAATGTGCCAAAAAAAACAAATAATATAAGGTGAAGGCCCAGATGAGAAGGCAAGCAATGTGGAAAATGTATAAATACAGTTGCAAGTATAGAAAACTTCTGGAAGAACCTCGTGTTGATCAGGAATGAATGCAGGAATGGTTAAGTAGTGGCACATTCAAACCAAGAGATGAACGATTAATATACTAGCAGCCCAAGATAGTGGGCTATGTACATTTAGGTTTACAAAGTCCATTGGATATGTGGGATAAACAGACAAGTGTAGGTTTTGTAAAACTGAATTGGAAACAGTTGCACACCTCATTGCTGGTTGTGACATACTAATGGCAGAAGGACTATATACTGAAAGGCAAAATAATGTGGCAAAACCAGTGCATTGGGGATTGTGCAAACATTATGGTATTTAAGTAGTTGAAAAACACTGGAAACATGAGCCACAAAGCATCATAGAAAATGATGAAGTTTATATCACATGGGATCACCCATTAGCAACAGTTCAAAAGATCGATGCTGGAAAACTGGATATAATGGTCCAAGAAAAGAACACAAAAGTTTAATTAATCCTTGAAATCATCACTCCCAGTGACTTCAGTGTCTTGCGTACCGAGAGACATAAAGTTATAAAATATCATGATCTGCAGGCAGAAATGAGAGCAATGTGGAAGAAAGATATCCAGACAGTTCCAATAGAAGGAGGAGCAACGGGTCTTATATAAAAAGAATCTACCATCATATTTAGATATGTTACCAATACATGTAACACCATAAGAATTGCAGAAGGAGTCATTACTGGGCACATTGTAAGTGCTGCTAAGAGCACTTTTGGCTGACATCAAAGATTGAAACTATACTAATTTCATGAACTTTAATCATACTTTGACTTAGAAATGGGGTCCATTTCTGTCATGGTATTAGAAACTCCCAGATATGCTCAGAATTAGTTCAAAATGATGTGAAGATTACTGAACCTACACACATTGCCAACATACTGGCTGACAGGTTCAGTGCAAACTTCTTCCCCCCCTCCCCCCCAAAAGGAGAGATATCTATACCAGAGGATTGTAGCCCCCCAAACATCTCAAACGCCCAGGTGAGAACTGCTCTCTCCAAAGCAAAAAACACAGCATCCATGGGACCGGATGGTGTCCCCGGCTGTGTGCTCCACGAACTCAATGAGGAATTAAACCCGCAGTTAGGACAGCTGTTTAATCTTAGCCTCACCTCAGGATACATACCCAAGGAGTGGCGCACGGCGACTGTGGTCCCACTTCACAAGGGCGGTGCCTCCACCGACCCTGGAAATTACCATCCCATTAGCTTGACAAGCCTTATCTGCAAAGCCATGGAGAGGATCATAATGGAACTCATAAATAAAGACATAGGGAACTTGCAGACTTTGGATCCAACCCAGTTTGACTTTGTCAAAGGCAGATCATGCCTTTTAAACTTTGTTGACTTTTTCGAAACAGTCACCAAGGCCATTGATGAGGGAAAGGCAGTCCATACAGCCTACCTTGACCTGGCAAAGGCCTTCAACACAATACCCCACTCAGGTATCATCGAAAAACTCATCAGCTTGAATGTAAACCCATACATCACAAGATGGGTTGCAAACTGGCTAAGTGACAGAACCCACAGGGTCAGAGTTGCTGGAGCCATGTCAGACTCAAAGCCTGTCACAAGTGGTGTCCCACAGGGCTCAGTCCTGGGTCCACTCTTGTTCGGCATCTACTTTTCTGAAGTACAAGCAAACACAGGAGGGTTATGGCTGACAAAGTTTGCAGATGACTGCAAACTGGGCGCCATAGTCGAAAACACATCTGACACAGATATCCTTCAGAAGGGCCTCACAGAAACGGATAACTGGTGCCAGAGCCATGGCCTAAAGTTAAATGCCAAGAAATGCATAGTCATACCCTTCAGGAAAAACAAGGTTACCCCTAGCTACCATATAGGTGGCAATCCACTGAGCACATTAGAAGTCATCAGGGATCTGGGGACCCAGGTTGACAGTAGCCTTTCGTTTGACACTCATGTTGCTAAAGTAGTTAGGAAAACCTTCTACATTGCCCACCTGATCATGAAGGGATTCACATCTAGATCAAGGGAGGTCATCGTCCCCCTGTACTCATCACTCATAAGACCTATGATTGAGTACAATGCCCCATTCGGAATGTATCTGACCCGACACCTGCAGCAGCTGGAAAGGCCCCAAAAGTTCCTCACCAAAAGGATAAAGGGTCTCAAAAATATGTCTTATGCTGCCCGACTGAAAGAACTCCAGCTCTATTCAGTCTCATACCGCTTGCTCAGAGGTGACCTGTGCCTGACATATAAGGCCATGTCAAACCCTGATTTGATGAATATGCTTCACCTCAAAAATCTAGATCCCTCAGAACCACAAGGGCGGGAGACTTAAACCTTGACACGGTTATTAATAGAACGTGCTGGAGGGACAGATTCATCACCCAGAGACTCCCTATGCTGTGGAACAAAATCCCGGTACATGTGAGGCAGAGCACCTCGCTGGCCTTGTTCAAGAGGAATCTTGACCAATGGATGGGGGATCGCAGATATACCCCAGGGATTACTTCAGTGTCACTGCTTGACAGAGGCACAGCAAAATAATGGGCATAGTTTTATTCAAACTAAAGGGGTGGTGAAAGCCAAATAACTATGGGCTAGGCTTATAAATGCCCTTGGGCAGATAGCCTAGTATGAACCTATGAACCTATGAACCTAAACCCAAAAGACTTGGAGAAATTAAAAAAGAGAGACACCATAAAATCACTAATTAACATAGACATTAACCATTCACCCTAGTTTAATGGCCAAGTCAGTCGCAACCATAACATTTTCTCCATCAACACTATCCCAACCTCTGTCATTAAAAAGCACCCTAGAAATTAAAACCTAATATTCTAGCTGCACCTACCTGCTGAATACCTGAAGATCATGGCAGATGACATTGCCTACCCTGTCTCAATTCTCATTAACAGATCTATTCAACAGTATTATGCCCCCCGCTTAATAAAGAAATCATTCATCATACCCCTACACAAAGGAGATAATTGATCTTTCCAGTTATAAACCCATGGCCATTCTTTCCCACTATCAAACATTTTAAATCTGGGATGGGGGGCGGCGGCATAATGGTTAAAGTGTTTACTTCACATTCACGAGATTCAGGCCTTGAGTCTTACTAAGGAGACAATGGCTGGGCTTAAAATTGTTCACTAAGGCAAATAGCCTTGCCTTACCTATGAACCATTTCTCATCTCCTTAACTAAATTCTTAACAAAGACCTCCTCTTCCCCACTCAGCATTGCTTTAGACCAAAGTGCAGTACCACTACTGCACTATTAGATTTCACGAACAGTATTAATTATAGCCATAATACAGGCAATACTGTATTGTCCCTATTATTCGATCCTATCTACAGCCTTTGACACTGTCTCTCAAAATAAATTGCTCCATAAGCTAGCCTCCCTTGATTTGTCCTACTCCTGTCTCTGCTGGTTCCTCAGCTAGCTGTCAACAGATTCCATGCTGCTAACTGACAATCTAGCATCTAGGTTCATAGGTTCATCTGCTAGTGTTCCCCACAGCTCCATAATAGCACCACTCATGTTTAATATATTTATCAATAACTAACACACTGCCTCAAAACATGACAAACTATTCCAGTGTGCCAGTGATGTAACCCTTATCTGCTCAGCATGAAATCTTCATCTTCTCCAACAGCTTATGCAAGATTCATTCTCCTCCTCATAAAACTGGATAGCAAAATCACACCCAATATTAAATCCAAAAAGGACCAATCTTCTCATTTTCACTCCTACGTCTCATATCAAATGCAAAGCTAACTTTCAAACCATCCCTGCAAATAACACAAATATTGAGGTAGTCTCCAGTACTAAATTACTAGGGATCATAGTAGATGACATTCAATCTCCACATTCAACATGCAATCAAATAAAACACATCAGAAGTTTGGTCTGCTATAGATGGCCAAACATATGTGACTGAAAGCAGACAGATAACAGTAGTATCCACCTACCTGCTGCCCACAAATTTGCATGCCTCTCCTATTTTCACCAACTTCCAGTCCACCCTGACAACTAGAATAGAGTAATGCTGTTAGAAAATAGTCAAATTTTCTTCCATCAAGCCATATTCCAGAAATCAGTGTATTGTCCTTAGGCACCTAAATTGGCTTGTGCTACATCACATCCTCACTTACTCTCAACTTCAATTTGCATAGAGACTAGTCTTTCACCCTGAATAATGCCCTGCCCTAAGAAGTTTACAATAACTTTACTCCACTCCACCAAAAAATATCTCTGCTCTACTACTAAACATCTCTCAATTCACAATGCTCACAACAAAGCAGGAAATGTTCTTTACTCCAATTGTATTTCAAAATCCTGAAACTCAATCCCTCCTCCAAACAGACTCCTCAACAGATTTTCTCAATGATATATTAAAACATTTCTTGCTTGATTCTGGGTTATGCCCCTGCTATTCCCCAGGCTAAATCTTTCCTAAACACTTCTATCTTATTTTTATCTTTTTTACTCTTCTCATGACAAAATGTATATAATTATATCTGACCTAATATATATCTGTATGTTGTATATGTACTGCTGTTATTATTTCTTGTGGAGCTTTTCTCCCTGGACCTCCACAAAAAAGGGGCTTTTTTGCCCAGTCAGATTCTCCCAGTGAAGAATAGAAATAAATAAATAAAATAAATAATCCCCGGGATTCATGAAGCTCGGCGCAAGGCCGGCGTAAGGGCTGCGCCGGCGGTGCAGTGAATAGCCGGCGTAGTAGCGCCACATACATATTAATGAGAGTGCGCCGCAACCACAGACACGTGCGTAGTGTACGTGAGCGAGCCCAAGTAGGATGCGTCCGGAGGCGTGTCTAAGCCGGCATGCGGTGAGCAACCTAATGTGCTGACTGCCACGGTCCACCCATAATAGTAATGGCAGCAGCCAGGGCCCGTGCAGAATGAAACGCACGTAGAGTATGCAACATAGTACCCGTCCCAACTAAACGGAGAAGCAAATACAACCCACGAAGGCTTAAGTGTACCCATCCAAGGAGCAAAGGATATGCATGAGACCGCTTTTGTCCCGCAATGCACCGTCAGTGGTTATACTCAGAGAAGGCGTACCGCAGCATGTCAGCGCGCCGCACCGACATAGGAGTAGCGACTAAGGTTACCACCTGTCCCACTTTGCGAGGGGCAGTCCCTCTATGGGCAGTTGTGTCCCGAAAAAAAATATTAAAAATGGCAAATGTGCTAAGATTGTAGGACATAATGATATCCCGTATTTAATGTAATGGTTGCATGAATTGGTTATGTCTGTAACTGAAATACCTAAATGTCACAAGAAACAGAATAAGCAACCAAACTGCCACAACAATAAGCTTTTATTTAGGCAAACAAGTGAAGTTCTATGCTATATAGTGACCGTGTGTATGTGTCGGCCCGTAAAATCAGATGTGAGTCCCGGAAATATCCCACCTTGGCAACTGGAAAAGGTGGCAACCCCAGTAGCGACATGGGCATGGTCACCAGGGTTACCAGCTGTCCCAATGTGCCATGGACAGTCCCTCATTGGACAGTTGTGTCCCTGCAAAAATCGAAAAAATGGAAAATGACCTGAGATTCCCTGCCAAAAAAAT